>NC_042999.1:74289497-74411951 GCF_006345805.1 Octopus sinensis | reverse complement strand
GATCACTTGAAGAATCTGAATTCTTTGTACCTATTTATAGTTAAGAATACTCAGGCATTTTGGAGTTAAGTACATTGGTCATGAATACTATGTTGTATCAATGATAGGATACAAAGGACTGTCCTCTCAACTGAATGATTGATAATTAATCAACATAGTCTACCATAGTCTCCTTTAACTATTCTTTGTATGGAACCTATTTGCAGCTGGGAGAGCTAAGTATCTTAATTATGGATATAGCACAGCGATGGTGATAGAAACCAGCTAAAAATACTTTCACTTGTATGATGATACCTTATTGATTAGGTCTGCTGCAAAAATCCAAATAACTGCTGATCCAAGTTATTTGTTGATTTTCTTTTTTTTAGCAATAAAAAATAATAGGAACAATATAAAAGGAACACAAACAAATAAATGTTTGTTGTGTGAAGAGTCTTTTCTTTTAGTGTTTCTCAGCATTTTTGTACACAGCATGTATTTACGTGTGCATGATGTTGTTGTTTCCTTGGTTGGCATTAGGAATGGAATCCAGCCATAGACACCAAGTAAAATCACATTGGAACTTGGTGTAGTTCTCCAGCTTGCCAGTTCTGGTCAAACTGCCCAATCCAAGTCATTTTAAAATGTCTGTTTTATGATGACAATGATGCGGATGATGCATGCATGTATGTGCATATGTTCATGTGTATAGCAAATATATGCAATCAGTGAAACTGATATCCTTCACAAAATTAAAACTGTTTGTCAAATATGTAGATCTTTAAGAGTCAAAGATGCAATTTCCTTTTAATGATAAACTGATAAGTGATATAAAATGATATAGAAGTTATATAAGAGCATAAACATCAAAATACCTCAAAGCGATAAATGGTGCAAACCAAACAAAAAAAAACAAAACAAAATATTTATCAAGGCTTCAATGAGAATTTACCTATGTCCATGCAAAAATATTAATAATGTAGGAAGGTTTGAACAAGTAATTGAATCTTAGCTTTAGACTCAGTTTTCCACAAGTTTACTTCTTTATATTTCAAGCCCAAAAATCAAAGATAACTAACTGAACACATAAGTCTGCTGATAAATATACATTCATCAGAAATAAAAGAAGGCTCATGCAATATAAAATAAAGAATAATTACTTACCATCTGTTAGGTTAGTATCATTTCTTGAATTTATTCTTTCCCATGCTGGGTAGTAAGTTAAGTTGCTATACTGGCATGTGCCTTCTGTGAAACCACAGGAAATATTTCTGTCTTTAATGAAAACGAGGAAAAAAATCAACATTATTTACTTCATGTCATAAAATATTCTCAAAACTGAAAAAATAGCTTGTTATTGTATACAACAAATAAACAAAAGCATTGAAATCAGAAAAGAATGAGGTGAGCACGATCCTTTTGATGTGTAATATTAACTTAAGAGAGGAGAATCAGTAAGTTGCCAAAGACATTAATCAGTCTGATGTTTCCTGCCTGTCTGTGAGCCCTATCTTAGTCAATCATGCAGATCAAAAATTTGTAAGTTGGGTAGTCAACCATTTTAAACTGAGGACTACCTACTGGATCTCTATTCACTATACTAATGAATACTCTATCTAGGTATGATCTCGCTGACACACTATGGTTGTTTCATGATGTCATATTTGGGAAATCCAGCTAGTAGATATTGGAAAGGTCTGATCTGGTTTTGATGCTTTAGCATCACTTCTAAAGGATTAACCCTATACAGTCTTAGTAAGCATCTAAAATATGGAATTATAACAAACAGAAGGCTGTTTACAACTTGCTACAATTCATTGATAATTTTATTGATAGAGTCAAGCCCAAGAAATCAAAAGGAAATATTGTTTTAGAATCATATCAGTTGCCTTTATTTTGTATTTCCTTATACAGTATTCATAAATTGTTTATGCAAATCACTACCTTGTTAATAAGTGTTTCTCTTTCTTTAATTAATCATTAAAATGTTGCTGATTTGTTGTTTCATTTATAAGAACCACAAGAAATTATTGATGCAATTTTGGTTTTTTGTCATGTATCTTCGATCATAAATGTTATATGTTGTAAATAGCTGTACATTTATGTTTCATTTGTATATAAAAAACTATAGTTAATCAACTACAACTATCAACAACATCAGTAGTTACTAGCTCAATAGTAAACAATTGTAGTTGTTAACTTTAGATCCCTTATGTCTTATAAGTCCTCTCTTTTATTAACAATAGTAACACATCTATTAGGCAACTTGTCAAGTGCACAAGTGGTTAGCTGAATTGTTAGAATGTTGGACATACTGGCTTGTAGTATTTGTTCTAACTCTTTATATTCTGAGTTCAACTTCTACTGAAATCATGTTTGCCTTTTATTCCTCTTGGGTCAATAAAATAAAGTACAAGTAAAGTAGTGGGGTTGATGTTATCAGCTAAACCCACCCTTCAGAATTGTTGGGCAAAGAAACATAAGAGTAAGTATAAGAGACATTTGACATGGTGTAGACCTGTGATTAGTAGTAACTTTTGTATTGCTGTATGAGGCTAAATGAAAGGTAACCTGTGGTTGGCAGAGACATCAAAATGGACTTGAAAATCCTAAAGACCCCTGAAAACCACAAAGCCATCCTGGAACTGTATCTAGTAAGTAAAGAGGTGCTGAGACAAAGAACTTGTGACTGATGGTACCAAATAGAAAGCTTAATTGTTACATTTGTCAGAGTAAAATATACCTTAAATCTAAGTGCACAGAAGAACTGGGAAAAGTAATAAAAATCGTCCACAGCATCAGAAAGAGCAACAAGCCCTAGTTTCCTGAATACCACCAGCCAAAGTTCTGGAGATAGCAAAAGAAATCTCTTTAAGCCCTGTATCACATACAGATGATAAAATGCTTTGTCTCCTAACAATGCCATCATGCTATGAAGAAGACATAATTACAGATGAAATTATGAAGGAAAAAAGGAAAAAAATCACAAAAACAAACATAAAACAATGGAAACATGAGTTGGACGAATTTCTTAAAAACAGTAACAAAATCTCTCATCAGGAGAAAAATGAAGAAAATGCAGAGGTTGAAAATGAACTAAGCATCACTATTCTTTAAAAAAATCAAACTAACAGTTGATAGACAGAATTACACACATCTAGTGGCAAGGACTCTCTAAAGAAGTCATAATAATACAAACACAGTTAGGCACAGAATACAAACAACACACAAAAGATATTTTGTCAAACTTTAAAAAAAAAGAACACTTTCAAGATGTTTGTGTATCTCAGTACCAAATATCTCAAAAAAGGGTTTACTGGTGCATCTGGTCATACTAGACTGCAGTTTGAGAAATGGTTATGTGAATAGGCATATAGAGTTTTCAACTCAACCTAGTCAGGAAATCTTTCATGTCATGTTTCTTTAAACTATATCTTGTTTTAATTACTGTATGTTTTATTGTACATTTTAAATTTATTTCAGAGCAAATACATTGATGAGTATTCATATATATATGTATATGTATGAAAATGTGAGTGTATTAGATGAAATGTAGTTTGGGTTTTATGCTGAGGAGGAGCACTACTGATGCTATCTTTATAGTCAGACAACTGTAGGAGAAATATTTGACTAAGAATAAACCATTGTACTTGGTTCTTGTCGACTTGGAAAAAGCCTTCGACGGAGTACCCCACTGTGTGATATGGTGAGCTCTGAGGAAGCCAAGGGTAGATGAGTGGGTTTTGAAAGCTGTACATGCCATGTACTGAGGTTCAGTCAGGAAGATGAGCATTAACCATGAGTACAGTGACAAATTTAGTGTATAGGTAGGTGTTCATCAGGTATCAGTTCTCAATGCCCTTCTATTCATTGTCTTACAGGCCATAACAGAGGAATTCAAGATTGGTTGTCCTTGGCAACTGCTATATGATGATGGTCTTGCTCTTGCAGTAAATTCTGAGACAGAACTAGAAAAGAAAATTCTGGTGTAGAAGCAAAGCTTGGAATTGAAGGGCCTTAACGTTAACTTAGTAAAGACCAAGATTCTAGTGAGCAAGAAAACAGTCTGGACCCTACCCTCTTTAGGTAAATGGCCCTACTCAATGTGTAGGAAAGGTGTAAGCGGGAATTTCATATGTAGTATGTCATTGTTCAACACAGCTTCAGGTCCAATCAAGCTTTCATTCTTGGCTCAAGCAATAACAGAGGGAAGAGAAATAAAGATTTTAGAATATAGACTAAAAAGACAAGAACCTTATGGAGAGTGTGAACTGTATTGTTTAGTAGTATTTGTTTTGATTTTGAATTTGCTAGGATTTCCTGGGATATTTTCAGGAAAGCCATTGACTGTTTTTTGCCTTTTATAATGATCCCCAGTGCTCCAATCACAGTTAGCTTTGCTTCTGTCTTTAGGTGACACATCCTGCTTGTTTCAGTTTCTAGGCTTTTATATTTGGTAATTTTATCATATTCCTTGACAAGTACATTTTGTTAGATGGTATAGTCATGTCTGTAAATAGGCTAGTGTTGTTTTTGGTGTGTTTAACAATAATAACTCAGCAGTTGGCATTAATTGTGTGATCAGTATATAGTGTAAAGTCATAAAGGACAGTGGTGTCATTACTTCTAACTACTGATTTAGGTTGGTGTTCAAACCAGCTTTCCACATGTTTAGCACTGAGGCTTTTGTACAAAGTCCTGTGAATGTATTGGCCAACTCTGTCGTACCTGGCTTTATATTCTGTTAGAACCAGTGCTGGCCAACCTGGTGGTATATGGTCCAATTATTTCATTATGGACATCACAGACTCTACACATGGAGTGTGCTCCATTTTTTAAGATGTCAACTTAATAATGTTTTGTATATAGACTGTAGTCCTAGGCAGCAAGAATGGATCCCCTGTTTCTACCTTCAGCCCTGAACTTTACAGCCACTGCTGGGTTTATGATTGATCTATATCAGCTTCCCTGGTGTTGTGTAGGTGTCAGGAGTAGACTGAGCTATTGGTCACTCAGGCACTGTTCAAGGGCCTGGAGCTCTGAGGGTCCACCACTCTACATATTAACTATACTGAAACACACATTCAAAGGGGCCCGGTAAACAATTATGCCCAAGGGTCCTTGATATTCTCAGTCCGCCCAGCTAGGTGTTGACGATTTTTACTGCAATCTGTCTTTCAAGGTTTTAGGTCCTTCTGCTTTTGCTTTCCTCTTGTGTACTTTGACTGTCTGTGTTGATTTATGTCAGCTTTGTTAGCATTTTATATTTCTGCAAAGTGTTAATCTGCTCTATATTTCTCAGCTTCTTTGTTTACAGAATGGAGTTTGTTATGGGATTCATGTTCTGTCTCGAACATCCAGTTATGGTTCTTGTTTAAGTACTTCTGCAGATCAATTGTAGCTATTTTATGGGAGAGCTCTATTTGGATTACACCTCTTCCACTTTCTTCCCTTGGCAGATAGAAGTGTTCTATATCTGCCTTTGGATGCTGCATTTAATTGATAGTTGGTAGTGTTCTGGTTTAGTCCATTCTTTGTAGGTCAGCAACGTTCCTGTTGATGACAGTGAAACCATATTATACAACAGGCACTGCTGAATTGTAAATAGATTCTATGTAGTTTTGGGAGTTCAATTCAGTTTCCAGGATCAGCTTTATTCTTCTGTAGTACTCCTTTTGAGTTTTCTCCTTCATTTGTGTATGCTGAATACCATCATCCTCATTTATGCCATGATATTTATAAATTCTTTCTGGCTCTCATTCTTTCTTGGTTGCTTCTATGTCTGGTTGAATAAATAATGTCAGTTTTCCACCTTAGAAGTTGTTTTTGTGCATTTGTCATTATCAAAGTGCATATCATTACTGAACTGCTTTATCATTGCTAAAAGTTTTAATTCTTAGTTATTCTTAACATACCACTTTAAATTGTTTATAAAATAGAGATGGTTGATCAGACTAGTTTTGTTATTGCTAAGTTTATATCCATACAGAGTGTTGTTTAGTTCACTTGAAAAAAGAAAAGAGTGCAACACAGAACAAAAGTGGTGAGAGTAAGTCAACTTGGATAATTCTACAGTTTTATTTTATTTTGCCAGACTTTATTGTTGTGGTTAAGACAAAGGGTTGTTGTGCACCAGGCTATAATATATCAGAGAAAATCTGAGATAGCTGAAAGGATTTTGTTTTTGTTAAGAGCTTTCAATATTCACTTATGTCAAAAGATTTCATGTAGCTTATCCATGCAGTATTCAAATTATTATTTTTTTTCTTGTGACAGTTTTGAAGAATCACCCTATTAATGTGAAACTGATATTTAGACCCATAGGAATTTAGTTTGCCACATTTTTGTTATGGTATGACTGTGTTTTCTTCAAGAAAGGTGTACATTCTTTCTGTTAGTAGAGTCCTAAATCTGGTAAGTTTTGATGAGACTTATAATGGGTTTATAGTTTCTTAGGTTTTTAGCTTGCTTTGTTTTGGAAAGGAGATACATGGTGCCTTTTGTCAATCACTTTGGAGATTTATCAAGATTCTAAATAATGGTATTGAGTATTACCTTATGGATACCTGTAAGTGCATGCAACAAGTAAGTTGGCATTTGGTCTATTCCTGGTATATTCCATTTGTATGCTTTACTGAGGACCTGTCTCAGTTGTGGTCACTCTTAATTGTTTCCACCTCTGTTGTCCAACTTCCTACATTATTTCATAGTCTCTATTGATACAGGATGCTTCCCCACTGTATTCCTTTTAATTTGCTTCAAATGTTCTTCCAGAATTTCTCATCTTTCTCTGCTTGGTTGTTACTTTACTTCTACTTGCTGTTTCTCTGATTCTCTGTAGAACTTCTAGGTATCCAACTGGAAAATTTTGTTTTTCTATAAAACTTATTTCTCTCAACAAACACACAAGCCCAATGTGCTTTAACTTGAATAAACCCAGGAAGACATGGGACAAAGAGGTGAAGCATGATCTTTGAAATTTGGGCCATACAGAAGCAATGACTAGTGATTGAGACCTTTAGCAATATGCTGTGGTTGAGAAGACCCATCAAGCCAAGCGAAATTGTAGTCTTGGCTGATGCTGGTGTCATATAACTGGCACTCATGCCAGTAACACGTAAAAAGCATCGTTTGAATGTTGGGACTTATGGAGCCAATGACCAAGAACTTTGGCATTATGTTGTGCTTGAGAAGAAGACCCATCAAGCCAAGAAGAATTGCAGTCATGGCAGATACCGTTGTCACACAAATGGCACCTGTGTCAGTGACAAGTAAAAGCAGCACCCATTACACTCTTGGAGTGGTTGCAATTAGGAAGGGCATCCAGCCATAGAAACCATGCCAAACTTGACTGGGGGCTGGTGCAGCCATCCAGCTTGCCAGCCTTGGTGAAACCATCCAACCCATGCCAGCATGGACAATGGACACTAAATGATGATGATGATGTTTTATGGTCTCTTGGTGTTATGAAGAATGTCTTAGCTAGTAATACATTTCCTTTTCACTTTCCTCAGATTCTTGTAGAATACGGAATGGAACTTGCTGCAGATTGACAATACATCCTTCAATTCCAATATCCTTCAACTACTTAGGTAGCAGTTTAGGTGATGTGCTAGGGGCACCAATTACCACAGGAACAATTATAACTTTTGCATTCTACAATCTCCTAATTTCTCTGGCTAAGGTCTTGATAGTTCACAATTTTCTTAGTTTCTTTGATGTCCACTCTCCTCTCATATAATACTGTGTAGTCTATGAGCATACACATTATTTTTTTGCCTTCATCTATCATATCTGGTCTCCTTGCTTCAAATAGTATGGTCAGTCTTTATGGAAAAAGCTCATAAAATCCTGTAATTATCATTCACCATCACAATCTGTGACTCATGCCACTGTTCTGTTATTTTGAATGCACACACATGGTTTACATCCCAATATACTCTTTTACTGACACAATCATACTTGTGGATATATTCTTATTGCACTGCCTTACTACATTCACTTAAGAGATGCTTAATGCTTTTACCTTCTATTCCACAGTTGTCTTTGCTCTCTGATTGAGTTTTATCAAACTTTGTTTGCACCAAGTGTGTTCTAATAATTTGTTTCTGAATTGCTACAATTAACAATTCTATTTTTCATTTTAGGTTTTTACCTATCATTCACAACCAGCATTTTTCACTTCCAACATCCTCGGATTGGAGCATGAAATGGCCATGTAAATGCTTCTTTCTAATTAAGTGTCCTGCCATCCTTCTTTTTGCTCTTGAATTCTCTCACTGCTTCAGTGACTTTTTGGACGTCTGCAGAGAGTATTCTTTTTTCATTATGCACAAACACAATTTTTCAAAGCTTATATTAAAGCACTGATGGTGACAGTAATTAATTTATCATCAGCAGCTAGAACTTGACTGTCAATTCCCAGTGGTTTTAATTCTTAGTGGACGTAGTATACTAACTACTGCCTTAGAGCTTTTGATGGAGATAAGGAGATAGAAAAAATCGTAGCTATATTACCATCTCATGAGCCCCGTCATTATTCTTTTCTGCCACTAAGTTCATTCTGCTACAATAATAGCAGCATGACATTCTTTCATTCTTCAGTTCTGATGAAATATTTGTTAAAAATTATAATGCAGTATCCTGTATGTTGAAAACCTATATTATTCATCCGAAGATGGTGATATATTTTCAAATTGATATAATGCTTGCGTTGTTCGATTAAATGGAGCTGCCTGAAATGGCTGTAATGAACTAATACCTTAATCTCCTTGTTACTTATTTACTTTCTACACACACACACACACACACAAATAAAACTATGTATCTATATTTATATGTATCTCTCTCTCTCTTTCTCTCTTTATATATATATATATATATAATAAACCTTTACATAAATAAATAACATGAAATACACGAAGGGACGAACAAAACGACAAACGATATATATACATATATATATGTATGTATGTATGTATGTATGTATGTTTGTATGTATGTATGTATGTATGTATGTATGTATTATATTATCATGTACTTTCAGTGAGAGAAAGAGAGCAAGAGAGTTAGCAAAAAAATCTCACCTTGACATTCTTCTTCCAAGAAACCAACATTCGTGAGACCAATATATTGACCCATTCCATACCCATGTGTTACAATAAATTCAATATCTGTATCTTCATTTGTTACCTGAACACATCCAGATAGCCATGCAAATGATGGAGCAACACTAACTTCTTCAAACACAAGTTCCTTTCCTTTTGCAGTTTCAATCTCAATCTGAAAAATATATATATACATATTATATGATAGTTTGCATACATACATGTGTGCATGCACACACGCACACACACACACACACACACACACCACACACACACACACACACCACACACACACACACACACACACACACACACACACACAGGGATTGTAACCAAATGAGGTTTATTTTCCAACGTAGTCCACTTGCTGTCCACACACGTCTTCCATCACTGCTGCAATGCTTGAATCCCATTGGTGAACAAGCTTTTAACCTGTTGGTCAAAAATGTCATCAAAAGTAGATGTAACATCATTATCACTGCGACTCTGGTTTGCAGCCAAATGTTTTGTCATGTTTGAAAACAGACAATAATCAGATGGGGCCAAATCAGGAGAATAGGGAGGCTGATCCACCAGTTTAAACCACAGTCAGGCTTTGCAGTCATTAAAATCAAGGACTTGTGTACTGGAGCATTGTCCTGATGAAACAAAACTCCTTTCGTCAGTTTTCTTGGGCGTTTGGCTTTCATAGCCTTTTGTAACTCTCACGGCATATTGGTGTAGCCCTTTTCAATAAACACAATCCATTTTGCATCCCCAAAACTGAGGCCTTCAATTGCCCTGCAGATGAAACATCCTTGGCCTTCGCTGGAGAAAATGAGGGGTATTTACACTGCCTGAATCATCTCTTAGTCTCTGGCTCAAAGTGATGACATCAACACTCATCCTGGATTAAGAAACATCCAGGAAAACTATTTGAATCTGCCTTAAACAATGTCAGATCTTCCCGTGATGTCATCAGGTTGGTGTGCTTTTGATCAGAAACCTCTGTCATGCTGAGTTCATCGTGCAAAATATTCTCAACTTTCTCATGGGATGTGCTGATGGCATTGGCTACTTGATCTATAGTCAATTGCCTATCATCCATTACAATCAATGTTTTCCTCGGTGATGGCACTTGCACGACGTCAAGACCTTGGGTCATCTTCAAGACTCTCCCTTTCCTCTTCTAAATTTAGCTGCCCACTTTTGTACTGCTGATCTTATAGTGTCACCCCCTAATGTATCAACAATGTCGGCATGAATGTCGTTGGGGGTTAAAAACTTTTTCTGCAGGTACTTGTTAACCCCACAATGTTGAATTATGTTCATTTGCAAGAGAAGTCATAACTACTTACTTTTAAAGTCTTTGAGAAGTCACGTGTCAGTTTGGTTGGAAAGAAACATTACATCATCATCGTTGTCGTTTAATATTTGCTCTCCATACAGGCATGAGTTGGATGGTTTAACTAAGAACTAGCAAGCCAGGGAGCTGCACTAGGTTCCAATATGATTTGGCATGGTTTCTACTGCTGGATGTCTTTCCTAACATTAACCACTCCGAGAGTGTAGTGAGTGCTTTTCACGTGCCATCGACACCGGAGCCAGTTAGATAGCTTTGGCATCATCCACGCTCGAATGGTGCTTTTTATGTTCCACCGGCACGGATGTCATTCAGGTGGCACTGGCATCATCCATGCTCGAATGGTGCTTTTTATGTGTCACTGGCATCATCCATGCTCGAATGGTGCTTTTTATGTGTCACTGGCACGAGAGCGTCAGGTGGAACTGGCATCAGCCATGCTCTAATGGTGTTTTTTACAGGCAGCACTGGCATTGGCCACGACTACAATTTCACTCGGTTCAACAGGTGTTCACAAGCACGGCATATCGACCAATGATAAAAGGGTGGTTTTAAATGGCCCAGTTATGCAACACTGGCATCGGCCACGACTACAATCTTACTTAGCTTGCCATGTCTTTTCAAGCATGGCATATCTCCAAAAGTTTCGGTCACTTGTCATTGCCTCTGTGAAGTCCAACGTTCGAAGGTCATGCTTCACTACCTCATCCCATGTCTTCCTGGGTCTACCTCTTCCAAAAAATTCCCTTCTCTGTTAGGGTGTGACACTTCTTCAAACAACTATCCTCATCCATATGCATCACATGACCATACCAGTGCAGTCGTCTTTCTTACACAATGCATGCAATATTTCATAGCTCTTTCATTAATCCTTCATAGTCAGCTTATGAATTTTTTTGCCCATCCTCATATGCAACATTCAGGCTAACTTTGATGATTTTTTATGTCACCTTTTTTCAATAACAGCTTGATGTTTTGGTGAACAATCAATAGTATTGGAGAGCATGACGATTAAAGAGGTAGTTGAGAAATAGTTAGATGGCATGAGGACAGGAAGCCATCTAACTATTGGAAAAAGGTTACCAGTATCATAATTATTTGCACCAGATATTAAAATGTCAACATTATGCCTGCTGATCAATACTTTGTAAACACTGTAAAGGCTGCATGATGTGAGATGAAGATCATGGAAACCAATTTCTCCCAAACTGTGATGGTTTTTGGGTGTGTCTCTAGTGTGGGTGATGTCATTCCACTCCACATCTTTGAATAGTGCTTTATGCTCAATTTCGACAGCTGTAGAGTGAACAGCTGTTTGAAGCTGTTGGAAACTGTGGTCAGACTCTAGCTGGAGGCAGTTGCTGCAAGAAGACCATATGTCTGGAAGCAAGATTTGGCTCCTTGCCATACTTCTGGAAAGAGTCAGAAGTGGTTGCCTGAGAATTTCTATAACTTTACTAGCCCCCATTTCTGGCCTCCTTATTCTCCTGGTTGTAATCACATAGATTATGTTGTAGGAAAAATCGTACACTCCATCCCACGTGACAAAGTGGGATGAACCAGCCGCTACAAAATTCAGACAGTCAGTCGTTGTAGGAAGTCAGTAGTAGTAGAATTATCGTATGAGTTCTCAGTTGGAGCCAGTGTCGGTTACATGATATATACGAGTTTGAGTTACTGTTAAGATAGACGCTCAAATCATTGTCTTGCGGAGCTATCAACAATAGCACAACAGACATGTCATAGATAATAAGATGCGAAATATCACCACAATATAATAGTGGCGAAAAGTATATTATTGTACCGACAACAGTTTACAAGCGGACAAAGATCCACATTATAACAGTGTCGACGAAGATATAAACAATTCCCGCAAACAACGTTGAAAAAAAGAATTTTTTTTATGAGTAAAACAATTTACATGGACAACAATGAAAAAATGTTCACATGGAGATATTAAAACTTCAAGAGGAGTAACAAACATTTTTATTGTATGTAGAGGGTTTAGTTGAGTTGTAAAAACAGCAACAACAACAATTCAAAGACCAAGAACAACAACAAATGCTATAACTAATGAAGTCGGTAACAAAACTGAAAAATACCTTTTCATCAGACCATGTAGAAAATTCAATAAATGAATTTAAATATAACTGAGAAGAAGGAATCACTTTCGAGGCATATTACCGAAGATTTGAACAAATATTCATAAAAGAATGTTAAGACTGGACAGGCGAAATGAAAAACGTCAATTCTGAGGAAACTGGTGGCGGTAAAGCATGAGAAATACTGTATTTTTTCTTAAAAACGTCAATTCTGAGGAAACTGGTGGCGGTAAAGCATAAGAAATACTGTATTTTTTCTTAAAAACGTCTAATTCTGAGGAAACTGGTGGCGGTAAAGCAGGAGAAATACTGTATTTTTGCTTAAAAACGTTTCTGACATAAATTTCACGGACACAATCGACATTTTATGTAGGATATTTAGTGAAAAAGTATTGCTGTTCAATACATACTAGAAGTATTTAAACACCGAAAAAAGTGATGACGAACACTTTACTATATGTTCAGGTAGAGAGAGCAGAGAATGTAAGAGATTTAAACAAGATAAACTAACTCCAGACTTGCTCAAGTGCCTGATTTTTGCTCAAGGACTTACTGCTAAAAAGGATGCAGAAGTCAGAATGAAAATTCTCACTAATCTGGAAATGAACCAGGATATAACTCTTCAGAAATTGTTGGAAAAGTGCAATAGGATTTTAAAAGTAAGGCATGACACAAAAAATCCACTGCAAAGATTGTTTATAAATAAAACGAGTGTGAAAAGTTTGAAGACGTATAACGGGTTGCTCAAAAAACACGATATACATCGGGAGATAAACCAATTTATGGCATGTGGTGGTAGGCACCTGAGAAAAGAGTGTTCGTTCAAAAAGGCGAAGTGTTTTCGTGTGGGAGGACCACGCTGCAGAACTGAGATAACGAAAAATTGGACCAAGCAAGAAAAAATAAATAGTTTGTCATCAGAGAAAAAAGTTTGTACAATGAACAGAAAATTCATGAAGGTGAGAATCGAAACCACTTGTGTCAAAACGCAATTAGACACAGTTAGTGACATCACTATCATAAATGAAGAAACATGGCAAAAAATCGATAAGCCGAAATTATTTATATCAAATGAAGTAGCATATAGTGTTACAGAAAAGAAATTATATTTTATTGGCGAATGTATTTGCAATGTAACTTTCCGAGGTGAAATGAAAAGGACAATCATTTAAACCTATTTGGCACAGAACGCATGGAATTATATAAAATGTGGGATACATCCATTAGTGTTCTCTGTGAAAATGTAGTCGGCACGGTTAAATGTTTGAATGAAGTCGAACAACTGAGGCCAAAAAAATTTAAAATTGTTTCTAAATTTATTTTTTTGAAGGATTAGGCTATTGTACTAAAACAAAAGTGAGGATCGCGGTAAAAGAAAAGGCAATACTTGTTTTTAGGATCACATGGAACGTGCTGTTTGCCGCGTTGGACCAGGTCAATAAAGAGCTAGAAAAACTAGAAAGTCTAGTTATAATTGAAAAAGTCGACCATTCAGACTGGGCAGCTCTAACGGTTTATGTAAAGAAAACTAAAAATTAAACTAAGAGTGTATGCGAACTTTACAACTGAATTAAATGACTGTTTACTCGAACACAACTATTCATTGACAAGCCCAGAAGTGTTCTCAAAACTAAATGGAGGAAAAATT
Source organism: Octopus sinensis (assembly GCF_006345805.1). NCBI lineage: Eukaryota > Metazoa > Mollusca > Cephalopoda > Octopoda > Octopodidae > Octopus > Octopus sinensis. Next base: position 74,397,773 of record NC_042999.1, on the reverse strand, counting down.
TTCTTGAAGCTAGACCAGTAGGAGACTTTTCTACAGATACATATAGAGGAGGATTGTGCACACCTTTTAACAATCAACATACATCGTGGATTGTATAAATTCAAGCGGCTTCCTTTTGAAGTAAAAGTGGCACCTGCTATATTCTAACAAGTGGACGCAATGTTAAATGATTGCGACTTCGCTATCGCTTATCTCGATGATATTTTGACAAAGAGCGAGTCAGTCGAGCAACACTTTGAGTATATTAAAAAGTATTCGGAAAAATAAATAAATACAGGTTTAGACTAACAGACAAAAAGTGTGAACTTATGATGGAAAAATATGAAATATTTGGGTCAAATAATTGATGAAAGGGGATGAAAGCCTGACCCACCAGGAGCAACGGCAATACAGAATAAGTCTCCCCCAATGAACGTCAAATTGTTACAAGCATTTTCAGGCTTGATAAACTACTACCAAGTATATATCCCGAAGATACACAACACAAGGGCTCACTAAACGAGCTGTTAAAAAAGGATGCGAAATGGTTTTGGTCAGAAAAATGCCAGAAAGCATTTGAAGAGCTAAAAAGCATGTTAACTTCAGATTTGTCACTTACATACTTCGATCAGAAGTTGGAAACGATACTGGCAACAGATGCTAGTGAGTACGGAGTAGGTGCCGTACTCCTACACAAATGTGAAATGACAACCAAAAGGCCATAGCTCATGCACCAAGGACGCTATTGCCAGTGGAAAAAATTATAGCCAAATTGAAAAAGAGGCATTGGCGATCATCATCATCATTTAATGTCTGTTGTCCATGCTGGCATGGGTTGGATGGTTTGACCAGGGCTAGCAAGCTGGAAGGCTGTACCAGACTCCATTCTGATTTGGCCTGGTTTCTGCGGTTGGATTCCCTTCCTAATGTCAACCATTCTGAGAGTGTAATGGGTGCTTTTACATTCAACTGGTATAGGTGCCATTTGTGAGACAACGGTATCTCCCATGACTGTGCTTTTGCTCTGCTTGATGGCTCTTCTTCTCAAGCACGATGTAATGCCGAGAGGCCCAACATTCATAAGGAACGCATCCATTTTTTGCCTCCGTGAGCCTCAATGCTCAAAAGGAACTCAGAAACTTTGCTTCCGTGAGGCCTAACGTTTGAAAGGTGCTCTTTACGTGCCACCTGCATGGGTGCCCATTACGTGACACCAGCATCAGTCACGACTACGATTTCACTTGGCTTGATAGGTCTTCTCAAACACAGTGTATCGCCAAAGATCTTGGTCGCAAGTCGTTGCCTCTGTGAGGCTCAAAGTTCGAAGATCATGCTTCACCACCCTGTCCCATGTCTTCCTGAGTCTACCTCTACCACAGGTTCCCTCCACAGTTAGAGATCAGCTCTTCTTTACACAACTGTCCTCGTCCATCTGCATAACATAACCATACCAGCGCAGTCATCTCACTTGCACATCTCAACTTATGCTTCTTATGCCTAATTTTTCTCTCAAGATGCTTACAACGTGTCAAACATTCACACTGACATTGCACATCCAGCAAAGCATAGTGGCTTCATTTCTTTCAAGCCTACACATGCAAAGGATGTTTCTTCTTTTATGATTATTGACCTATTTATTTTTTTATTTTTGACCTCCTACCAACTTGCCCAAATCAACCAAACTACCAAAGGGCTTAATCCGATTTTTTGTGCAATTTTTGGAAAAAAAATTTGTTGTAATCTTTACTTTATGTAATTGATAAAACATTATTCGATGTAAATTGGATTGATAAATTTATTTATTTATTTATTATTCATTATTATATTTGGCATAAAAAAGTTCCACAGGTTTATACATGGTAGACGGTTTAGACTACAAAGAGACCATCACCCATTGCTAATAATTTACGAATTCAAGAAAGGAATCCCAGTGCATAAAGCAAACAGGTTGCAATGATGAAGCACCATACTACTAAACTACGACTACACAATGGAATATTTACCTTCAAAAAAAGCTAGGACATGCTGATAGCTTATCCAGGTTAATATCCAGAAATAGTGAATCATTCGAGGACATATTAATAGCAGCCCTAAAAGCTGAAGGGAAAATTAAACAAATAATGTGAAACATTGCACGAGAGTTACCAATAACTCTGGAGGAGATAAAGTGACATGCATCAAAAGACGAGTTCATTAATGAAACAAAAAAATTCTGTGGTCAGCAAAAGAAAGCAAAAAAAGGTTCAGTAAGAAAAAATAACAAGATGTAAACATATATTCAACATGCAATGGCATACTGATGTATGGCCAATGGGTAGTGAAACCTGAAATTCTACAAAGAAGAATGTTGAAAGAATTCCATATTGGATATCTGGGGATCGTAAGGATGAACGTGCTTATGCACATTTATGTGTATTGACTGAAGATGGACAAGAAAGTTGAAAACGTAGTAAAAGGCTGCAGAGAATATGTTCTGGTAGTGAAATTGCCTCCTAAAACATGGGTGCCTTAGCTAGAGTAAAAAGTTCATGGTCAAGACTTCATATCAATTTTGCGGGTCTGTTAAATGGTTATTACTATTTAGAAGTCGGCAGTTTTACAAAATTGTTAAATGCAAAAGATCAACTGCCTCAATTGTAATAAATGTTTTGTATGAACTATTTCCAAGATTTGGCATCCCAGACATGATTGTATCGGATAACTGAACACAATTTGTGTCCAGTGAATTTTTAAAATTCTGAAAAATGTTCACGGTAGATCATAAAACGATGGCATCTTATCATCCCAGATCAAATGGACAGGCAGAGAGTTTTGTGGACATTTTTGAAAGAGCTTTGAGAAAAGCAAACAAGGAAGCTACAGATGAAGTCACTCTGCAGCAATTTCTAAAGGTTTACTGGATGACACAGAACCCCAATACACAAGCAGGAAGTTCACCAGCTGAACTGATGTTCACAAGGAAGGTGAAATCAGTTTTTGATAAATTGTTACCTGGTGAGGAAAGAAAAAGGAACAGCAAAGACGATCCAAAATTTTTGTAAAAATGGTAATAAGGTGTATATGAGGTTGTATGAAAATGGAAAACAATATTGGGAAGGAGGAAACATTATGAAGTACATAGGAAAAATGATATGCAGAATTAAAAGCAAAAAAGGTATTGAAAAAAGACACAGAAACCAATTGAAGAAGAGATTCATAGAAAATGAACCAGACAGATTGGAAGAACTTATGAAATGGCTGTATGACACATTTCCGGTACCAACACTGTTAAAAGTGATGGAACCCACATGTATAAGTGGAAGAAAAAGGAAGAACACAGAGTTGCTATAAATAGACATCAAAAATAAAAAATATTAAGTTGGAAAAAAATGTTAAAAAGGGAGGTGGGATGAATAAAGTAAAATAAAATTACTTGCTTCCCCAAGAAAAAAAAATCTAAAAGGAGGGAAGTTGTAGTGAAAATGCTACACTCCTTCCCACATGACAAAGTGGTATGAAGCAGCCACATTTTGAAACCTACAATGTGTAGTGGTTGCATTGTACCAGGCTATACAAAACATGTGTAAGCTAAATAAATCATTAATAATTCATCTTCAATCTTTGCTTTGTAGAGAGAATTAAGATGTTGTGGGAGAGAAGTGTATACAGACAGATATTGGTGCACTTGCTCTTAGTGATGTTGAAAAGAAAGTAGCATGGAATAGCTACTATGAAAGACTATTAAATGTAGAGAATGAATGGGAGAAAGGGAGTCTTCCACATATGAACCCATCATAGGAACTAGCTATCCTAGTTAACAGCAGCATGATAGATAAGGCAATTAAAGATATGAAGACAAGGAATGCTCCTGATCAATCAGGAGTCACATATGAAATGCTTAAGGTATCTGTTGGATACAGCCTCATCACCTGTATAGTTAAGTAGGTTATTCAGGAAGGTGTATCCTTAATGCCTGGTGCAATAGCATTATAGTTAGCTGCTAAAAAGGCAATAGAGATGCCTTAGATAGAAGTTATTATAGAAGCATCAAATTGCTGGACCAAGTGATGGAAGTTGCAGAGAGAGTTATAGCCCAATTAATTAGAAACAGAATTAGACTTGATGAAATGCAGTTTGGCTTTGTCCCAGGAAGAAACACCATGGATGCTATTTTCATAGTCAGGTAGCTGCAAGAGAAGTATTCAGCTAAGACAGGCTGTTATACTTCGTATTTGTTGATCTACAGAAAGCCTTCAATGGAGTAACTTGCTCTGTGATACGATGGTCTCCAAGAAAACTAGGGATAGATGAATGGCTTGTGAAAGCAGTACAGAACATGTACAGGGGTGCTGTTAGTAAGGTAAGAGTTAGCCATAGGTACACTAATGAATTTAATGTACAGGTAGGTGTCTGCTAAGGGTCAGTCCTCAGCCCCTCCTATTCATCATTGTCCTCCAGGCCATAACAGAGGAATTCAAGACTGGAGGCCCATGAGGACTACTATATGCTGATGATCTTGCCCTCATAACAAAATTTGTAACAGGATTAGAAAAGATATTCCCAGTGTGGAAACAGAATCTGGACTCAAAGGACCTTAAAGTAAACTTAGTAAAAACCAAGGTCTTAGTAAGCAAGAAATAGGACATTACCCTTCACCCTTCTGGTAAATGGTCCAGCTTGATATGAAGGAAGGGTGTAGGCAGAATTTCCATTCAGTGCAAACGATTGACACAACAGGTGCAGTGGAATAGTGGGAAGGTTAACAGAAAAAGTAGTGTTTGTATGCAGAAGATGTACAGGAGCCATAGATACCACAGCTACATGGGAAACTGATTTCTTTAAATGTCTCAGTGGCTCTCTGGAAGTTATAGATAATGTTTGCCACCTAGGTCACCCAATTAGCAGTGGTGGAAGTTGCACAGAGTGTAATGGCAGAATAAGAATAGGGTGAAGAAAGATCAGAGAGCTTTTACCTCTGTTGACAGCCAAATTTCTCTCTCTCTAAGTGAAGGACAGATTTTATGTTGATTATAAAAGGAATGATAATCAGTGTGCAGGAGAGGGGACTGTACCGGTTTGGGCAAGTGATACAGATGAATGAGGAGGGGTTGCATAAAGAAGTGCTGATCACTTAAAGTGGAAGAAAGTTGTGGAAGAGGGAGACACAGAAAGAGATGGGATGAAATACTGAATGCTGAACCTTATGAAGGTGCTGGCAGAGGACCAAGATACATGGTGCCTTGCTGTCCTCAAGAATACCTGCCCACCACAACAGAATTGTGATCCAATATTTACCCTTCTGTACCTTGATGCTTGATCCTCAACATCTTTCCTTTTCTGGCTGGGATAGCCATTTATCTCTTCTTTACAAAGGTATTTCTCCTTATCCTTCTATTATACTCTTGCCTGGCATAACCAACATCCTTCTCATACACCTGACATAAAAAACTTCTCTCAATACTATATCTCACTCCATTAATCAAGGGTCTTGCCTTGCAAGCTACTTGTTGACGTCAATAGTACCATTGACATGTAAAGCACCCAGTATACTCTGTACTGTGGTTGGCATTAGGAAGAGCATTCAGCCATAGAAACACTGCCAAAACAGACACTGGAGCTGGACAAGTCCTTTGACCTGTCACATCCTATCAAATCATTCAACTCTTGGCAGTATAATAGAATATGGACACTAAGCAATGATGATAATGGTGATGTTGATATGTGTGTGCGTGTGTATTTACACACACACACACACACACATATATCAGTATCATTTTCATATTTTTTTATCCATTTCAATGCTGAAATGGTTTGGATGGGCCATCATGGCTTGACTTCTTAGAAGGTACTACAATGTCCTTGGATGTTTTCAAATACTTTCTGCCATTGGATGCTCTTCATAACACCGAATACTTTACAGAGTGTTCTGAATGCATTTTATCATGGCACTGGCACTGAAGAGGTCACAAACTTCTCAAAATAACAACACTAAAGGGACTTCTTGTTCCTATGTTACCTCTACTTATTAGTTATTCATCAACTACATCACAGTGTGTTCAGTATGCATTTCATCATGGCATTAACAGTAGTAAAGTTGCCTGGTATTTTGAAACATGTAAAAGATTCCATTGCCCTTCATCACCCACTTTTGTTTTTTACCAGCAGAAGTAATTGTTCCCTAAACTTTCTCCAACTTGTTCAATTACATTTTCAGGTCACCAACCTTTGCAGCTAATTAGGTCACCTAGATTAACAGAAGTTACCTATTACTGCTAGAGAGCCTTCAAGGTATTTAAGAAAATCCAGTTTTTGTGTCTCTGTGGACTTATGAAGTCTACTTTCTCTGTGAGCGTACTTGATATCTCACTATATAGTTTGTGTGTCCATAGTTTACACAAGGTACGCCATATAGAATTATTACCCACTTCATTTCTGTATACTGAGCATGGCCAATTCACTGTCATTTGATTTGGCCCTTTCTTATTTTCTACTTGCTGTCACCTTAATCTTTGCTATGTTTACTTTGAAGGTTCTCTGTAGATTTGGCAATAAATCAAAAATAATATTACATAAATAATACATCCCAGTCCCCAAAATTGATTCAGAGAAAGGCTAGAAATACATTCCTATACTGATTTAATAAATTTATAAGTTCTTTGGTGTTATATCATATCTCTTATATACAGATTGTTCAACATATTCTAGTACACAGTTCATATCCTCATTGGAATACTCATTTATGTTTGTGACATGTGACAAAAGCATTTAATTCTTGTAAAGGATAAGTCAAGAAAATAAAGTTTATGTCTGTCAGTAGCTGGAGCATTGTAAAATTGATAAGTGTTCTGATAGTTTGAAATACTGGATTTAAGTTCCTTTGTGGTGCCTTAGAAAACACTGGGAAAATAATTTGGTAATTAGATTCAGAGCAAAGTCATTATTATTTATATTGAATTTAAACTGTAGTTTTAATTAAGAATTAGTGAAACTAAGTTATATTGCATGAAACTATGATACATTCCAAAGATCCATTGCATAGAGAAAAATACTCCAGTGTTTCATTAATGAGAGCCCTAAAGTTCTTGAAACTCTCTATCATCAAGGTTGATTATTTCTATCATAGACATAAGACATTGCTAGTCATTGTACAAGTACTGTTGATTTTATAACTGATTGTTGTACATCATCAATCATCCATTTGTTTTCATAAATATATTTCTCTGTGAATATGCTTATCGTTTGAAGAGAAAAACTGTTTAACCATACCTGAAGTTTGCCAGCTCCTTGCTGGAGATAATAATCAAAGTATAAACTATATCCGGCAGGAGGTTTAACATTTGGAAAAGAAAGATGTGTCGCGTCTCCAGGTTTGCCATTTATAGAATCAGCATACATGTAATAGTCTGAAAGAAAAGCAAGAAAATGGGAATTAAAGGACAAAACAATGACATGTTCATTACTAGTTTCTTTTATTGCCAAAAAAGTAGTTGATAAGGAACACTATAAGAACAAATGACAGCATTATTTCCTTCTCTTATTTTGATTGTGAATGTTAACGTATGATGGACTCTCCTGTGGAAGATGATGTATATGTGTTCAGTTTTTGCTGAATGTTCTGCACAAATGATTTGTTTATAGTAATCAAATGCTTGTGCTGTACATAAGCTCACTCCCTCCATTCAATCGACATTTGCTGAAAAGGTTCACTATGTACCACATGTCTGGTGTCGAAGTGTTCACAGAGCAACGTGAGATGAAGTGTTTTGCTCAAGAATACAATGCACCATCCAGTCTAGGAACTGAAACTATGATCTCATGATCATGAATGCAACACCCTAACCACTAGGCCATGTGTCCTGAATGCATTCACTACTACTACTACTACTACTACTACTACTACTACTGTTTCTGCTGTTGTAGTAGCAACTGTAAGTAGTAGTAGTAGTAGTTGCAGCAGCAGTTGGAGGAGTAGGAGAAGCACTATAAATATCTCAAATTTAGTAAAATGTCAAAATATAATGGATTTTTTAAAGAGGAAATTTTACTGGAGGTATCTTAACCTTAATAATAACTATTTTATAATGGTTTACAGAATATATGATAATGCATTATAATATCTGACTTACATCTGCCATATCGGTTGCCATGTTGACGTGGAATAACACGGTAATCTGAAGAAGATCCTTGGCTCCAGTTATATCTGGTATTCTTTGGACATTCAACATGGAAATTACACAGATGTACTTCTTTGAATTTGCAAAAATGGTATGTAAGACCCACTGTTGAAACACATGATCAATAACATTTGTAAATATACAAAGGACAAGACAAAATGTAAAATCATATAGTTTATTTAAATCATCAAATAGTTTACTTGAATGAAAAGTGTAAGAATGTGCAATAACAATGGTAAATTTATTCAATATTTTGAGCTTAATAAGTTCAAATCAAGAAATAAAAATATTAAATTGATAGTATTACATTTTCCTTGAAGACCTTAACCCTCATTACAGCTTTTGATATGACTGTAAATAAAAATATATATTTGCATATTAAAAAAGAATCAACCATATTAAATATAAAACTTGTAAATTGTAAAGAACTTCAAAAGGTCTCAAGAATCTATTGGTTAATATGAATGTCATTCCCTGCCCTTATTATACTTTATATTTATGGTACTTTGCATGATAGTTTTTGATATTGTGTACAACTGAAATTTCATTTTAAAGATTTTATTTCACGTTTAGAATTTATCAAAGACAAAATATTGAATGGATTTTTTTATTCTTCAACATCATGTTACTTATCATTATTCTTTGTTTAAAATTATGCATTCATATTATTAAAAAATAACTCATGCATTATACTATATAAGCTTTCTATCTTCTGTAATTTTCAACCATTTAAAATATTTTTAGAAGTTTGGTAGATGATATAAAAGATTAACTAGGATTACTTAGTATTAGAATAAATATATTCCTAAAAACTCTTTTAGTAGAATATTTGAAAATTCAATGATCTGATGATAAAATTGAAACTATGGACTCTTGGTTTGGACAAAATTGATATATGCTTAAGTATGAGAGTGCATAGCTGAATGACTAAGTAGTTCACTTCTCTAACAAAAGATTTTAGATTCTATTCTACTTTCTTGGCATGTAGAGAAAGTTTCTGCTTCAAATCTTTGGATTGATTCAACCATTCTGAATGAAACTGGTAGATGGAAACATATGTGGTAGGCTCTCTAATGGATCATTGTACTAATCCTAGGATGCAATCTTATCAGACATTACTATACAGAATCTGCTGGAAGATTGTGTTAAAGGTATTAGAGTTTAAGGCAGCTTGTGTAGTCTACAAAAGCATTTTGTGCATCCTGTAAAGGCATTTTGTGTGGCCCATAAAACCATTTTGCAAAGACTTTCTTATTTTAATAGGTGGCTGAAAATTAACATAATGAAATGCTTCTACCAGAACCACATACTGAAAACACATATAAAAGTATTTATTTATTAACTTTTATTATTATGTTTCTTTACATTAGTTTCCTTCATGTCTTTATTGAATAAATTGCCATATCCATCAAAACACACTCCTTTTTGTGGAATACAAGATCTGAACTTATTAGTACATGTTTTAAACAATTTTAGGACGCTTGTTGCCTAAATTTTAGTTTCCAGTAACTCACTGCCTGGCTTACAAGAAGTTTGTGCCTGCATTGCATCAATGTGTCTCTTCATATGCAAGGTATGTTATTATACTTGAGCTATATTCAGAATAGATGTGTATATAAATATATTTCTCCGTATGTAACACTGATTTTCTACATGCATATTTTGGTACACGATTATGTATATATCAGAACTGAAACATTTTAATATTTTCTTCAGCTTTATTTGATCCCAGCCCTCCTTGAATGATTCAATTCACAATTTGGCTCTTTGGACAAAAAAGGTTGTGCATCCCTGGTTTAAAGAATGTTCAACAATTTACTCTAAAAGACAATGAGGAGGAAGCTTAATTAATCAGACAAATGGAATTCTCATTTGTCAAAACTGATACAAGGTTCAGTAATTAATTTTTCTGAGTAAGGCATGTAAAATAATTATAATGAAATTACTTAACATGGAATTTTATTGTTATTTAATAACCTGCTTCATGGTTGTTTATGCAAGCTGCAATTTGTTTAAGCTAAATTTGCATGTTATATTAGTGAATAGAAGGCAGAGTACTGAAAAACAGTCATGAAGTTCAAGAATTAGTGGCTCATATATTGTCAGTTATTGCCAGTTTTTCATAACCAAAGCACTTACCTCTCAGTTAACCAAGTCCATTTCTTGAACAATATTGACTGCGTCCTAAGAAAGCATAGGAATTTGAACCCCAGCTGTAACATATCCAGTTAGGGATCATGAGTAAGCCACCACAATGTCACTCAATTGGTCAATAAATTGACCAGTCATCATGAAGCTGTGGTGTGATAAAGTTCTTCAGATGATATAAAATCTGTCCCTTTTTCACCCTGTAAAGAGCTGTTTGGCACCCAACTTGGCCAAACAGCCATGGACATTTATCCAAAACACCTTTGGTACTTACAGAAGGCAGATCATTAAGGCCAAACCACCTTAAGCTAGAAATGATTTTGAACACTTATACACAATGTACCACAGCTAGCCTTCTACAGACACAGTATTCTATTCTCCACCAAGTTGGCGGTTATATTATCAGCATCTTTCTTTTGTAAACAGCCAAAGCAATGAATATGTTAAAAGTTAAAAGTTTGTGAGTTGCTCTATTTCTTTACACACACAGCCAGCTAGACCACAAGATATGGTCTTCAACAATACAACACACATCAACGAGAAACCACCATAACAATGATGACTAAGCAACCATTTGATAGAAGTCAGCTTAATTGATTTTCATAGTTACACATAGATAAGATCTCTGTCTCTTCTAGTGTTACTTCAACCACCTCTGCACCACACAGTAAGCATGTCTTATGTCATTTCCATTTTAACACTTTCAACTTTCTCATCTCTCCTCACCACTCATGTTGACTCCAACTCTACCCAAACCCTACTAACCACTGCACAGAAGCCTACTTCTCCAGAATGTTGGCCTCTAGAGTTCCCTCCTTCCACATATATTTTTAAAGTGTTGACCTGCTTGTGTGGAACATTAATGATATCCTTTTTAATGGTCTTGAAAGGCATATGAAGTCCATGGGCACAGCTCCTTTCTCTAGACATAGCTAGTGAAAAGAAACAGACATTGACCAATGAGAGGATAATCATTCTATTGTTAGAATTTCTCGCATCAAGAGAAAAATTTGTGCTTTTGAAGAGAAAAGGCATCTCAAAATTGAGGTGGAGATACTGGAACCTTTATAAAATCTATTTGATCACTAGATGTATAAGTAGCATATTTTTACAATTTAATACGCATGAGAATTTTCTCATTTGAGAAAGGTCAAGAAAATTATTTGACCATCTGACAACAGGTAGATTGGCAATGAAAGTATTAATTTTAAAATATTTATATAAAACCATTTCCGAGTCAAAATGAATAAAATGACAATTGAATAACCTTTGTAGAATTTAGTGAAGATTTTTTGTGACACTGATCAGGTTGAATGAATATGTAAACTTCCTTCCTCACTTGTTAAGTAATAATTTGACCATAACATTGTTTACTAATAAAAAACCAGGTTAAAGACTTTGTGAGGATAATTTCAGTAGACATTAAATAGACTTTTATGTACAAAATTATATTTTGTCTACTGAAAACCAAGTTCATCATCATCATCACCATCATCGTTTAGCGTCCGCTTTCCATGCTAGCATGGGTTGGATGGTTCAACTGGGGTCTGGGAAGCCAGAAGACTGCACCAGGCCCAGTCTGATCTGGCAATGTTTCTTCGGGAGGATGCCCTTCCTAACACTAACCACTCCGTGAGTATAGTGGGTGCTTTTTACATGCCACCAACACAGGTGCCAGACGAGGCTGGCAAACGGCCACGATCGGATGGTACTTTTTACGTGCCACCGGCACAGAGGCCGTCGGGCAGCGCTGGCAACGGCCACGTTCAGATGGTTCTCTTACGTGCCACCAGCACTGGTATCACAGCTACAATTTCCATTGATGTTGATCGATTTCGATTTTGATTTTGATTCTGATTCTCACTTGCCTCAACAGGTCTTCACAAGTAGAGTTTTGTGTCCCAAGAAGGAAAGGTATGCATAAATGGACCGGCTACATCCTAGGTAGAGGCCACGGGTTATGGTCTCACTTGTCCTGCTGGGTCTTTTCATGCACAGCATACTTCCATAGGTCTTGGTCTCTAGTGAGACCTAAAGTTCGAAGGTCATGCTTCACCACCTCGTCCCAGGTTTTCCTGGGTCTACCTCTTCCACAGGATCCCTCAACCGCTAGGGTGTGGCACTTTTTCACACAACTATCTTCATCCATTCTTGCCACATGACCATACCAGCGCAAACGTCTCTCTTGCACACCACAACTGATGCTTCTTAGGTCCAACTTTTCTCTCAAGGTACTTACACTCTGTCGAGTATGAACACTGACATTACACATCCATCGGAGTATACTGGCTTCATTTCTTGCGAGCTTACGCATATCCTCAGCAGTCACGGCCCATGTTTCACTGCCATGTAGCATGGCTGTTTGTACACATGCATCATACAGTCTGCCTTTTACTCTGAGTGAGAGGCCTTTTGTCACCAGCAGAGGTAAGAGCTCTCATTGAAAATATTTTTTTGAATTTATGAAATTGCAATGTGATTGCAATATTAAATCAATTTACTTTCTGCCAATATATTGATAATAAAAAAGCTCAGAGATCATATTGTAAATCTATACAAATCAGTATTGTTTAATATATAACAGATGATTTACAAGCCACAATAATTATCATGTTAATCTATTAGCTGACTGATCGTGTGGTTACAAAAAATTAAACCTCCCTTCAGCTATTGTGTCATGACCCTGATTGTCTCAGTTTGCCTGACAACAGATACCATTCTGTTTTCAAACTAAGATGGAAATCCAGAACTATAAAAGTTATTGCTGCAAAAAAAAACAATCTTAACAATGCAAGTATGGAAAACTGGATTCAAAAATATAAGAAAAAGTATGAGATGATATCAAAAAGTTTCTGGACTAGAAATATTTAATAAAAAATATTCACTTAAGTTTTAACATCATCTCCTTCAAAAAAGTCATCTTGCACAGCAATACACCAGTCCCAGCATTCCTACCACTTTTGGAATCTGACCTGGAAGTCGTTTTCAGTAAGTGAGTCAGGTACCTTCTGCAATTTGCTTTGCATCTTGACAATGGTGTTCAAACGACATCTTTTGAACTGCATTTTCATCTTGGGGAAGATATGGAAGTCTGCAGGTGCTAAATCTAGTGAATAGGGCAGGTACAGAAGTGATACCATTTTGCTTTTGGCAAAAAACTCATGAATGAGGAGAGCTAGGTGATCAGATGCATTGTTGTAGTGAAGAATCTAATTCTTCACATTCCACACATCTAGTCACTTTCACCGAAAGCCCTCCCTTGAATGATCTAAAACATCGCAGTAGAACTCTTGATTGGCAGTCTGGCCCTTGGGGAATAAATTCCAGATGCACAATGCTACAGATGTCAAAAAAAAAAAGATAAAAATGAGGAACATGCTCTTCATTGAGCTGTGGCTCTGTTGTGTGCCTGTGCTACTTGAAACGTTGCATACAACCCATTGCCTCATCTCCATAAGCTTACCAAAGCATGCTCAATGTTTCTGTAGCAGACTTATCAAGTTCAACGCAATATTTCCTGTTGGCCTTTGTTCCAACTTCCTGTCCATGACAAACGTTGCAGATGACAGGATCACAAAAACACAAATTTCACAACTTGCGAAGTAAACACAGCAGGTTTCACAATCTGAGAAACAAACGACACACTGCATCATGATGATCACTGCTAGCTCTCACTGTGCATGCAACTTTATGCCGCCATCTGTTGGCGCACTACAGAACAAATCCCGGGAACTTTTTGACACCTCTCGTAATTTGAATGAAATCAAGAAGAATTTGAATTTAAAATGAAAATATTTTGAATCTTACATTTACATGTTTCATTATGGACTTCAATTTCATCCAAGTATATATATCCGTCCCGATATGAATTAGCATTTACTGTACCCTGAAAATTCAGCCCGAATGTTGTTGAATTTGGAAAATCCACACAAGCAGTAATGAATTCAGGAATATCATTGAAATTTGAAGACCACAACAATTCCCCCCTTGAATTTGAGTCATTAGTAAAGAGTGCAAATTCTTTCATATTTCTTCTCATTCGGTATTTGAAGGTGACACTAGAATTTTCCTTCACATCTGCTTGAGGTGACTGTATGGAAACTTTTGCATTTTCAGTATTTGTGTTTGAATAAATGTATAAGTATCGGTCTGTGTCTATAAAATAAAGAAAATAAGCAAAATACATTAATATTGGTATGTGGTTTAAAATAAAGTTGTCAAAATAGTGACTAATCTAATAATAAATCCAAAATACATAGTAACAATAAGTTAATAATTTTCTAACTAACAAGGAACTTGTGGATCCATTGTTCATTTTCAGTTTCTGATTGTGAAAGGATGAAACTAAGTCACTTGACCTGGCACTCTACCATTTTACCTTTCCACTGACTATAAAAGCATCCAGTGCAAAGTAGATTTTATGAAGGTAGAAAACATGTTTCTTGAAATAAGATAGTAAAATATTTGATTGAAGTCTTATACATATGAAATGAAAGAAAAGGCTGCACTGTTGATCTTAGCAAAATCATTAGTTCCAGTTTGTCTATAACCATTTACTTCAATATGAATGACTAAACAAAAAAACATTTCACAATGGATTGGTTGCAACAAGAGATGCATTGATTAGTATATTCAACTGATTCAACAAATAAACTAACCCGTCTTGTAAAGCATGGAAAAATTATTATGGAAAAAAACCCCAAATATATATATATATATATATATATATATATATATATATATATTATATATATATATATATATATAAAGAACCTTTTTTTAAATATAAAAAAGAAAAAAAGAAAGAGAAAGAAAATGGAGAAGTAGGAAGATAGCTGAAAAAGAGAAAACCCATACAAAAATGATAGACTAAATGTTTGGCAATGCTTGGCATTCACATACATATTTCAGTAGAGAAACAAATGCCAGTATAGATAATGATAATAAGGCGACAAGGCCTGAAATTTAGGAGGATAGGCCAGTTGATTACATCCATCCCAGTATTTAAATGGTACTCATTTTATGGACCTGAAAAGGGTGAAAGGGAAACGCAACCTTGGCAAAAATGAAACTCAGAATCTAAAGAAAGAGAAAATGTCAAAGCAATTTGTTCAATAATAATAATAATAATATAATAATAATAATAATAATAATAATAATAATAATCCATGAACTAGATAAGACACAACACACACAAATGAAAGAGAAAATAAAAAAAGAATATTATAGACGAGTTAGATCAATACTAAAAACAGAGCTCAATGCTAAAAACAAGATAATAGGTATTAACACTTTAGCTGTCCCAGTTATAAGTTACAGCTACAATATCCTTAACTGGACACTAAATGAACTGACCAAAATAGATAGGAAAACAAGAAAAATAACGACAGGATCTAGGATGCATCACCCAAAATCTGACATAGAAAGACTATATATACAACGTATAGAAGGTGGTAGAGGCCTTATACAGCTGGAAAACTACTATAAAATAACCACCATAAGACTGCAAAAATATTTACTTCAGAAGGAAGGAAAACTGATACAAATAGCGGCAAAACACGAGCAAAACAAAAAACTGTTCTCAGTATTTAAGGAAGCTGACAAATACAAACAAGAAATTATACCACCTAATAAATATGAAGAAGAAGAAGAAGATGAAGAAACAACAAAAGCTATAAAACAAATGAAATCCAAACTAAAAATAGAACAGCAACGAGCCATGATAAAACGATGGCAAGAAAAGCCCCTTCATGGTAAATACTGGACTAAACTAAACGCAAAAGAAATAGAAAAATCCCAGCAATGGTTGAGAAGCTCAGGACTCAAAGCAGAGACCGTGGGATTTTTAATTGCAGCACAAGACCAAAGCCTCCCCACCAGAAATTACCAAAAACATGTAATGAAAAGAAATATAACAAGTAACTGCAGAATATGTGGAGATGGACAAGAAACAATAAATCATATTATCTCTGGCTGCCCAGTCCTGGCTAAGAAGGAATATATTCACAGACATGACAGGGTTGGAACCTACATACACTGGAAGCTATGCCAACATTATGGAATAACAACAGAAAAAAGATGGTATAGGCACACACCAGAAAAGGTCACAGAAAACGAGAAAGCAACCATACTCTGGGATATGCCAATACACACAGATAGAGAAATTAAGGCCAACAGACCAGATATAGTTGTCAGAGATCATTAAGAAAAAAAATGCTTTCTAATTGATGTATCAATACCGGCAGATGACAACGTGTCTCTAAAAGAAATGGAGAAACTTTCAAAATACAAAAACCTGGAAATAGAGGTAACCAGAATGTGGAATCTAAAAACAGAAACAATTCCTATCATAGTAGGTGCATTAGGCATGATAAAAAAATACTCAGACAAATACATAACAAAAACACCAGGACTTACAAACACATATAACATACAGAAAATTGCACTACTAGGCACTGCACACATCCTACGCAGAACACTTTCCATACAATAACCATCAGAGCATCACAACAAATCACAGCACATACCTAAGGCACACAGAGCTGCGCTCGGTAGTGAAGTGAAAGCATGCTATAAAAATAAAACTACTGAATAATAATAATAATACTAGTAATAATAATAATAATAATAATCATCATCATCATCATCATCGTTTAACGTCCGTTCTCCATGCTAGCATGGGTTGGACGGTTCGACCAGGGATCTGGGAAGCCAGAAGGCTGCACCAGGCTCCGGTCTTATCTGGCAATGTTTCTACAGCTGGATGCCCTTCCTAACACCAACCACTCCGTGAGTGTAGTGGGTGCTTTTTATGTGCCATATGCACTGGTGCCAGGCGAGGCTGGCATCGGCCACGGTCGGATTGGTGCATTTTATGTGCCACCTGCACGGAAGCCAGTCGAAACGGCACTGGCTTCAGCCACGATTCGGATAGTGCTTTTTACGTGCCACCGACACGGAAGCCAGTCGAGGCAGCGCTGGCATCGGCCACGATTCGGTTAGTGCTTTTTATGTATCACCAGTCTAGGGGTCCTGGCATCTGCCGGGTGCCAGTCATAGGATTGGTTCAATTTCGATTCCGATTTCGATTTCGATTTCACTTGTCCCAACAGGTCTTTGCAAGCAAAGGGGGGTTGGCATAGGTGCCTGTCGTCGCATGAGGTTCGATATTGACTTCGCTTGCCTCAACAGGTCTTTGTGTGTCCAAGGGAGGAAAGGCATGCATAAGTGGGCTGGACTCACTTGTCCTGCCTGGTCTTCTCACGCACAGCATATTTCCAAAGGTCTCGGTCGCTGGTCATTTCCTCAGTGAGACCTAAAGTTCGAAGGTCGTGCTTCACCACCTCAGCCCAAGTTTTCCTGGGTCTACCTCTTCCACGGGTTCCTTCCACTGCTAGGGAATGGCACTTTTTCACACACCTATCTTTATCCATTCTCACCACATGACCATACCAGCGCAATCATCACTCTTGCACACCACAACTGATGCTCCTTAGGTCCAACATTTCTCTCAGGGTACTAACGCTCTGTCGAGCATGCACACTGACATTACACATCCATTGGAGCATACTGGCTTCATTTCTCGCGAGCTTACACATGTCCTCAGCAGTCACGGCCCATGTTTCACTGCCATGTAGCATGGGTGTTCGTACACATGCATCATACAGTCTGCCTTTTACTCTGAGCGAGAGGCCTTTAGTCACCAGCAGAGGTAAGAGCTCCCTAAACTTTGCCCAGGCTATTCTTACTCTAGCCGTTACACTTTCAGCACACCCACCCCCACTACTGACTTGGTCACCAAAATAACGGAAGCTATCAACTACTTCTAGTTTTTCCCCCTGGAAAGTGACGGAAGTTGTTTTCTGCAGATTTTCAGAGGTTAATGCTCCCGAGCATCTGCCACATACAAAAACTATCTTCCCAGTTAGCCTTCCTTTGACATTGCTGCACCTCTTATGTGTCCATAGCTTACACTGGGTACATCTTATAGAGTTTCTACCTACACCTTTTCTACAGATCGAGCAGGGCCATCTTCCTGAAGACATTTGTGGATTGTCTACCTTCCTACTTATTAGTACTTTGGTTTTAGCTAGGTTGACTCTAAGGCCCCTCGATTCTAGACCCTCCTTCCACACCTGGAACTTCTCCAGTTCTGATAGTGACTCAGCAATTAGAGCAAGGTCGTCAGCATATAGGAGCTCCCAGGGGCAACTTGTCTTGAATTCCTCCGTAATTGCCTGGAGGACTATGATAAATAGGAGGGGTCTGAGTACTGAACCCTGGTGGACCCCAACCTCTACTTTGAATTCTTCTGTGTACATGTTGCCAACCCTAACCTTACTTATGGCATCCCTGTACATGGCTTGCACAGCCCTCACCAGCCATTCATCTATTCCTAGTTTCCTCATTGACCACCAGATAAGGGATCGGGGGACCCTGTCAAAGGCTTTCTCCATGTCAACGAAAGCCAGGTACAGCGGCTTATCTTTGGCTAGGTATTTCTCCTGCAGCTGTCTCACCAGAAATATGGCATCAGTGGTGCTTCTCCCTGGCATGAAACCAAACTGCATCTCGTCCAAGTTGACTCTCTCCCTAATCAGTTGGGCTATGACCCTCTCTGTAACCTTCATTATCTGATCCAACAGCTTGATACCTCTGTAATTATTTGTATCTAGGGCGTCTCCTTTACCTTTGTAGCAGTTGACTAGTATGCTGCTACACCATTCATTGGGTATGACTCCTTCGTGTATCACCTGGTTAACTATATGGGTGACTAGGTTATAGACGACACTGCCAGATATTTTGAGCATCTCTGCAGTAATTCCTGATGGGCCTGGGGCTTTCTCTGTCTTCATGCTTCTAATTGCTTTAACTAGCAAAGAATTGTCAACTCGGATGGCTGGTCCCTCTGTTGGGTTGACATTTGGCAGACTCTCTTTATCCCATTCATTTTCTTTATTCAGCAACCTTTCATAGTGGCATCTCCAAACCTCTCTCTTTGCGTCCTCATTTAGCGCAAGTGAACCATCATCCATGCGGACACATTTCTTTCCTACCACATCACGATTCTCTCTCACACACTGTCTTGCAACACAAAATACCTCAAGTCTTCCATCCTCACGGCGCAGAACATTGGCAAATTTTTTCTTATCCGCTTCCCCTCTGGCTAAATAAACCTGTCTCCTAGCTTCCCTTCTGGCTGTCTGATACAATTCCCTGCTACCACCGTTATTACAGTCCCTCCAAGCCTGTTTCTTTTGTCTAATAGCCCTGTCAACCACATTGTTCCATCACCACTGTGGGTCGAGATGGGACTTTGCTCCATCCACAGATCTGGTCAGTGGCTGTCAGCAGATTTTCTCGTAGAAATCTCCAGTTGTCTTCCACATTAAGTGAAGCTATATCCCCTTCTATTTCGTCAAAGGCTTCGAGTAGTATGTCTCTAAATCTCTGTCCATTTGCAGGATCTTTAAGCTTCCAGACCCTTCTCCTCCAAGCTGGTCTTCTTCTGGGCAACCATTTAGCTCTGATCCTGATGTCGCTAACTACTAATCTATGTTGAGGAGTACATTCTTCGCCTGGAAAGGTTTTGGCATTTATAAGCAGCCCTCTTTCCCTCTTTCTAGCAAGGATGAAGTCAATCTGACTAGTGTGTCTGCCAGAACGGTAGGTGACTAGGTGAGAGGTGGGTTTCCTGAAGTTGGTATTGCAAACCATAAGGCCATTTGCACCGCAGAACTCCAGCAGCCTGGTTCCCTCCTCATTTCGAGAGCCAAAACCGTAGCCTCCATGAACGCCATGGAAGCCCCCGACATACCCTCCAACATGTCCATTGAAATCACCTGCCACAAAGAGAAGGTCACTGTCATTTGTCAACGAGGTAGTCTGCAATAGGGTGTCGTAGAATTGGTCTTTCTGTCCTTCCGGTAGCCTTGGTTGAGGGGCATATGCCGAGATGATGGTAGCTGACCTATGGTGAAGCACTAATCTAATCTTAAGTACTCTATCACTTACTCTGACTACCTCGATTACCTTATCTACCCATTTCTCCGCAAGAAGTATACCCACGCCCCCAACCCCGTCAGTGTTCCCTGCCCAGAAAATCTTGTACCTGTGTTCCTTGCCTGTGAGGAGCCTAGCGGAACCTCCTCTCCACCTTACTTCTTGGATGCAGCATAAATCCACACGTCTCCGTTCAAGCAGCTCAACAATCTAAATAATAATAATAATAATAATAATAATAATAATAAATAAATAAATGCCCTGTTGCAGTACCAGGCAGTGGCTCTTGTGGCTTCTGTTCTTAACTGATTGGAAGTGTTATCATGTACATTGTTTTCGTCTTTGGATAAAATATGGGCTACAACAAATATTCTGCTCAATACTACAGATTTGCTTGTCAGTTGTTTGACCATAGCCAGTTGACCATGTCCCTTAGTGGCTGATGATATGTGCATCTCTGATCACAAGCAGAAGTAGTGGGGGAGCATTATAGCCATAGGGGCATAGAATTACCAAACGGAGAAAGAATGGAAGACCCAGATGATGATGGGTACAAGTACCTTGGAATCCTGGAGCTGGAGAATATTTTGCACAGAGAAATGAAAGACAAGATCACCACTGCATATTTCAAGTGCCTCAAACTTCTCTTGAAACCTTGTGAATGCCATCAATATATGGGCTGTTGCTGTCGTCCGCTATAGTGTCCCCATCCTGAGAGGGACACAAGCGGAGATTAACCAACTCGATCGCACTACTTGAAAGACAATGACAATGCATGCAGCCCTTCACCCTAAGGCAAATGTATACAGGTTCTACATGAAGAGAGGTAAGGGTAGATTTGCGCTGATTAGCGTAAGGGAGTGCATCAGCAGTGAAAGAAGAAACATGGCAGAATATTTGGTAATCAACAAAGAAAACCTGCTGCAGTATGCTGTTAGTGCAAAAAGAGTTAGCAAAAATGAACTTGAGAATGCTCATGAATTCCGAACAAGAACAGCCAACGAGAGAGAAGAAACCCTAGTCCGTATGGAATTACATAGTCAGTTCCACCATGAAACCAACAAATTAAAAGACCTGGAAGCATCATAGAGTTGGCTCAACAAGGGTGACCTAAAAAAGAATACTGAAAGCCTAATCATCGTGGCCCAAGACCAGGCAGTGGATATCAACTCAGTGAAAAAGAATATATATCACACAAGTGCAACAGACTTCTGCAGAATGTGTGGGAAGAGGGTTGAAAGCGTGACTCATATTGTTAGTGCTTGTGAAAGTCTTGCACAGAAAGAGTACAAGTGTAGGCATGACAAAATAGCCCCAAACCCCACTGGCTTCTATGCTGTAAGCATGGATATGAGGTTATGGGTGCTTTTTTACCAACATACACCGGAAAAGGTAATGAACGAAAAGGGGAAGGCAAAAATCCTCTGGAACTTTGATTTCCAGATAGACAAAGCGTTAGAGCACCGAAGGCCGGATATAGTAACCTTTAAGAGGAACAAACAAGAGTGCCTAATAGTCGACGTAGCAATGCCAGGAGATCAACATATCATCATGAAGGAAAGAGGAAAAGCTGATGAATATGGAGACCCAAGATGTGGCAGCTATGAGAGTCGAACATAAAGGTTATCCCTATTGTCATCGGAGCATTGGGTTCAATACCACCCAATCTGAAAAAAGAACATCTGAAAACCTTAGAAATCCCCTACAATATCTGTCTGAGGTCCTTGTTGCGACTTGACAAACAGTGCAGACCTTCGGTAGACACAATATCCTCAATCAACAACCTCACGATATTGTATACTGTGTGACGTCTATAATAATAATAATAATAATAATAATAATAATAATAATAATAATAATAATAATTGTTTTGTCTTGGTATAAAAGATGGGCTACAGCAAATATTCTGCTCAATACTACAGATTTGCTTGTCAGTTGTTTGACCTTAACCAGTTGACCATGTCTCTTAGTGGCTGACAATATGCACATCTCTGATCGCGAGTAGAAGTAGTGGGGGAGCATCATAGCCATGTGTTGAGAGGAATTCTTTGGGGTTTGGATAATTCACCATTGGAAACATGGGTGTTTCATTCATCATCCTTAAACAACTCATATTCAGGGACCTTTTGAGTGGGATGGGTTACTCGACTAGAAGAAAATTCTAACTGGGCCCCACCTGCAAGGTCATGTGCTATTTATCTTGATAGGAGATCACCATGTCATGCAGATATAGTTGTGATGCATGTGCCTGGTGTACCCTTATCAGACGGGTAGTCATGATGAGTATACTGGGCTTCGTATATTTTACCCCAGTGTCACTGCTCTCTCACTCAATAATAATAATAATGTTGTACTCCCGATGGAGTACAAGGCTATTGACTGAACTTAACACAGTTGCATGAAAGGATCACTGTGCAATTGAATGACTGCCTGCTGCAAGGTCATCTCTCTGCCTGGATGACAAGTGGATGGACGCTAATATGCCTCAAGGATCCCTTGAAAGGGAACTTGGCATCAAATTTTCAACCTATAATCTGTTTACCATTAATGTGGAAGCTTATGACCGGTGTCTTAGCGGAAAAGTTTTACAACAATCTAGAAAGTAACAATCTTATATCCAGAAGAACAGAAAGGATGCAGGAAACAAAGAAGGGCAACAAAAGATCACTTTGTAGTTGATAAAATAATCATTAGAAATTGTAGAAGTTGTTGACGGAACTGAATGTAGCATGGCTTGATTACTATTGTGGATGGATTCCGACCACCCCTAAGAGACTAAAGGTGAACAGACTCATTGTCATAAAATAAAGAGCAGTGAGTGATTGGCAGTAATGGGTGCGGTGGTCTACATTTTAAAAGTAACTCTGTTTAAAAATATAAAATGTTACAAGTGTGGTAAGATAGGCGATAAAAACCCACACTGTGAAACAAAACCTAAAAAACGGTTCAACAGAAAAAATCATGTAAACAAGTTATCGGTGACAAGAAATATGAACGAGCCTAAAAGGAAATTTGTGTATGTAAAAATTAATAACAGAAGTGTAAAGTTACAACTAAATACAGGCAGCGATACCTTCATAATTAACACAGATACATGGAAAAAAAATCGGGAGACCTAAATTAAAAGAAACTTTGAAAATTGTCTGTGGTGTGCTAGGACAAAAAATTAAGGGCGAATTGATAAGTGATATTACATTTTGTGAAAAAATCTTAACAGTCAAAATTTTTGTGTTGAACACTACGACAAATCTATTTGTAATGACTGGTTGGACAATGCTGCACATTGTGACAGAATGCCCCAAAATGGTACAGGAAGAATATAAGAAATGGAGGCACACCAGGTTGTAAAAATTTTACACTGGAAACTAATGACAGGATCTAGGATGCACCACCCAAAATCTGGCATAAAAAGACTATATATACAACGTATAGAAGGTGATAGAGCCCTTATACAGCTGGAAAACTATTATAAAATAACTACCATAGGACTGCAAAAATACTTACTTCAGAAGCAAGGAAAACTAATTCAAATAGCCACAAAACACGAGCAAAACAAAAATTGCTTTCAGTATTTAAGGAAGCTGACAAATAAAAACAAGAAGTCATACTACTAACTAACAAACATGAAGAAGAAGAAATAACAAAAGCTATAAAGTGAAATCCAAACTAAAACAAGAACAGCAACGGACCTTGATAAAACGATGGCAAGAAAAGCCCCTTCATGGTAAATACTGGGCTAAACTAAACGCAAAAGAAATAGACAGAGAAAATTCCAGGAATGGTTGAGAAACTCAGGATTCAAAGCAGGGACTAAGGGATTTTTTAATTGCAGCACAAGACCAAAGCCTCCCCACCAGAAATTACCAAAAACATATAGTAAAAAGAAGCATAACTGCAGAATATGAGGAGATGGACAAGAAACAAAACATCATAGTATCTCTGGCTGCCCAGTCCTGGCTAAGAAGGAATATATTCACAGACACGACAGAGTTGGGACCTACATACACTGGAAGCTATGCCAATGCTATGGAATAACAACAGAAAAAAGATGGTATAAGCACACGCCAGAAAAGGTCACAGAAAACGAGAAAGCAACCATACTCTGGGATATGCCAATACACACAGACAGAAAAATTTAGGCCAATAGGCCAGATATAGTTATCAGAGATCACAAAGAAAAAAATGCTTTCTAATTGTGTATCAATACCAGCAGATGACAACGTTTCTCTAAAAGAAATGGAGAAACTTTCAAAATACAAAAACCTGGAAATAGAGGTAACCAGAATGTGTAATCTAAAAACAGAAACAATTCCTATCATAGTAGGTGCATTAGGTATGATAAAAAATATTCAGACAAATACATTACAAAAACACCAGGACTTACAAACACATATAACATACAGAAAATTGCACTACTAGGCACAGCACACATCCTACATAAAACACTTTTAATAGTGTAACCATAATACCATCACAGCAAACCACAGCACATACCTAAGGAAAACAGAGCTGATCTCGGTAGTGAAGTGAAGCACATTATAAAAATAAGCCTATTGAATAATAATAATAATGATAATAATAATAATAATAGTAATAATAATAATAATAATAATAATGATAATATCCAGGGAGACACGCTGTCTCCACTCCTTTTAATAATAATAATAATAATAATAATAATAATAATAATAATAATAACAATAATAATAATCCTTTCTACTGGAAGCACAAGGTCTCAAATTTTGGAGAAGAGATTAAGTCGATTACATCGACCCTAGTGCATAACTGGTACTAATTTTATTGACTCCGAAAGAATGAAAGGTAAAGTCAACCTCAGTGGAATTTGAACTCAGAACGTAACGGCAGACGAAATACAGCTAAACATTTCGCCCGGCGTGGTAACGATTATGCCAGCTCGCCACCTTAATAATAATAATAATAATAATAATAATAATAATTATAATAATGATAATGATGATGATGATGATAATGATGATGATGATGATGATGATGAGGAGGAGGAGGATGAGGAGGATGAGGAGGATGATGATGATGATGATGATGACTGAACACAAACCGCCGAGAGTGGCATAGTCAGAGTCTTGCAAGGCTAGACCTAGTGGTGGTTGACAAGATACATCACATGTGCTATATAGTTGAAGTTGTGTGCTCCTTTGACCCACGAATAGTTAAGAAGGAAAACGAAAAAATAGTTAAATATACTCCTTCTTAATTGTGAAATTGGCTGGCTATGGAAAATGAAGAAGTGGAAGATAATGCCAATTATTGTTGAGTCATTCGGGATAGTATTAGAAGGTATCAAGGATATAAAGGAAATCGGAATAGAGGGCCCAGTAGAACTGTAACAAAAGTTTGCCTCTTTTGCACGACCAGGATAGTGAGGAAAGTATTAGATAGTTTAAAAGAAAAGAGAGCATGGTACCGTAGGCTGCAGGCAGTAAGCCCATTATGCATGCAAGACTCCAGGAGCTCCAACAAAAATTGAGATAAAAAGAAATAATAATAATAATAACAACCCCTTCTATTTACGGCACAAGGCCTGAAATTTGGGGAAGAGGACTGATTGATTATATCGACCCCAATGTTTCACTGGTGCTTAATCTATCAACCTAGAAAGGATGAAAGACAAAGTTGACTGCAGCTTAATTTGAACTCAAAACGTAAGGATGAACCAAATGCTGCTAAATATTTTGCCTGGCATGGTAACAATTCCGCCAGCTTGCCGCCTAAATAATAATAATAATAATAATAATAATAATAATAATAATAATAATAATAATAATAATAATAATCTAATCTGTGCTGCCCAAGAGTAAGCACTAAGAACAAACTACATAAAATACAGAGTAGACAACACATCAGAAAGTAATAAGTGTAGAATCTGTGGACAAAATGATGAAACCGTATGGCATATTACCAGCCAATGTACGCCACTAACCCAGAAGGAATATAAGAGACGCCACGACAATGTAACCAGGCTTGTCCATTCAACACTTTGCAACAAGTATGAACTTGACAGAGCAAAAAATTGGTAAGACCACAAACCCGAAGGCATCATCAAAAATGATAATGCAAAAATCCTGTGGGATTTTATGATTCAGTGCAACCATGAGAAAGAAAATAGGAAGCCAGACATAGTCTTAATTGAGAAAGAAAGCAAACTATGCTGGATCATAGATATAGCATGCCCAGCTGACAACAAAGGAAAAAATAAGAGAGAGAGAGAGAGAGAGAGAGAGAGAGAGAGAGAGAGAGAGAGAGAGAGAGAAAAGGAAAATGTTCTACCTATTTGAAGACTATGGACACATTTAATTTTTTCTCCAGCTTAATTGTTTTTATTCTCAATTAATATCTGCATTTGCTTTCCTCTTAGTTGAAAAAGTCGAAAGGACAGAAACCGGTACTACACGTTATAAAATGTATTTCATGATAAAATCATTTTCTACCTTGTCTTATTTTCCTTATATATAGCCCCTGTCAGATGTGCCTCCACAACAAAACGTGCATGAAAATGTAAACACGTGGGCTGCAATACCTCTAAACAAAGACAGTGAAACTGTGAGTAAATGTTTAATCACATATTTACCTATATCTACAAATCTTCTATACATCCACACATTGCTGTTTCTCGATTTCTCGGTTTCTCACTTATACATCAATAATGATTATAAAGTTTACATAACTCACACACGAACGCATACATAACAAACACCAAACGCAAGGTATTTAAATGTCTTTAGACAAAGAGGCGATAAATCTCATTCCTCTGAACAGGAAAAGAACAACTATGATCAGTGTTCTGTGAAAAATCTATAAATAGAGAACAAAGAATAAAGGAGAAAGTAATAATTATGAATTTTGTCGGGCATTCACTATATGAACAAAATATCAACACACGCCCAGAAGCGGTGTCTTGTGAAAACATTAACGCTATGAAGATGGACTCATCTCTTAATGTAACTATCCAAACAAATAACAAAACCAAAAAAGAGAAAAGGACAGATAACAATGACTACAATGCAACACTCACCCAAAACATACAGGAGTAAACTCATACAGCAGATACAAGCCCATCAGACAAACACAACCTGCACTGCCATACGACACACAATACAAACACTAATATAACAGAAGACTCAAACCAAATCCTATAATAAAACATACTGACGCAATACAATACTCTCCAAACAGGAAAAATAATCCAGTATACAAGTGAGGAAGTGATGCAATATAAAGTTACTTGAAACTACCTGATGGCGAATAATAATTCTGGTGATGATGATGGTGACGATCATTACCTTACCTTAGTTTATGAGAGACAAGAGTTTGCCCAGAAACTCTGCTAGTAACAATGAAAATGAGGCTGGACCTTTAAGGGAAAGCCTCATGCTTGGCAGTGGCTCAGTACAGATGCAGACTGACCACAGCTGTTATCCTAAGGCAGAATCAGCAGATAATAAAGGAGGGGGAAGTGGATTAGTGAAGAAAACGGGATAGTGATGCAGTGCTACTTAGAAAGTGAACCTAAAAGGGGGAGTTGTAGAACACGGATGTTAACACTATGGGTAGATGGTAGATAACACTATGTTTAAAGTGACAGAGCAGTGACTAGTAAACCAAACCAATGCTATTAGGAGAAGAAAATGGATGACAGAATTGGGGGTGGAAGAGGTCACAAGAGAATTGGAGAAGAAAGACTAGACAGCAGAAAAGCCAAGCAACAACATTAGAGATACAGTTCAACCTAAAGGAAAATAGTGCTATTGATAAGAAAAGACAGTGACTTAAGTGAAGAAGATCAGACTGTAGATGAGTTGCAGGAATCAATGAGTAAAGAAGAAATAGATTACCATCATTAAAAGGCACTAACAGGAGGAAGCTGCTAGATATGATTAGGAAAGTAGATTATGTTATCAATAGGCTAGATACTAAAAATATAGGTGACATTAACTTATTGATCTATGCAGGAAAGTTAGAAGTTACTAGAAGATTAAATATTCTTCAAAGAAAGACTAAAAAAGAGCAAATGTTATAAAAGAAATTATGAAATAAAGTGAAGTCTTTAACATAAGATCCAAGCAGATTGGAAGCTTAGAAACTGAGCAAATTAAAAAGCACAAGATTTAAATCTTCTCATGAGAAAAGATACTTAAAGAAAGAGGATTTTGGATAATCATGTGAATGTTTGAGAATATTCAGTGTTGTAAATGACATAGTAGCATAAATTATCCATAGCATGAAGAAATGGAAAGTAGATCTCTACTCAGATGATACAGCCTTAAGGAAAATGAATATCAAGACAGGGATTTTTCAGAGAGACTCATTATCTTGCTTAATATTTCTGTTATGTTTAATCCCCTCAGATTAGCATTATGAAAGGTAAAGGTATGGTATCAGGTTAGAGGTAGTAAAGGAAAAATTAACCATTTGTTCTACATGGCTGATCGGAAGCTTTTTAGTAAGAATAAAAAAAGATATAGGATCTTTAATACAAATTGTAAACCTCTTCAGCAAAGGTATAGGTAAATGTACAATATTAGTCATAAAAACCAGAGAGGTAACCAGTAGTGAATGCATCCAATTACCTGAAGGTCAGAAATTAAAATCACTGAAAGGAGATAGTTATAAGTTGCTAGGAGATTTAGAATCTTACAGAGTACTAATTATAGAAATGAAAGATAAAATTGAGGAGTACATAGGAAAGGTGAGGAACTTAAATGATCTAAATGACTCAAATCTAGTAAAGGCTGTAAATACTTGGGCAGTATCACTACTGAGATTTTCTGCAGCTTTTGTAGCTTGGACAAAATCTGAATTAGCAAAAGAAATTCAGTATGAATGGGGGACTTCATCCAAATGCAGAAATAGCAAGATTATATTTACCGAGAAAAGGAAGAGGTATAATATCAATAGAAGACTCTGTGGAGTTAGCTAGAGTAGATATTACCTCCTATGTAGGTAAGAGTGAAGGAAGTTTATTAGGAACTGCTAGAGAAACAGCAAGAGAGAGGAAAGCCAAAAAGCCAAATGAAGTTAAAAACCATAAAAAAGAAGGAAATTATCTGACTGCATGGTAGATTCCCAAATATAGTTGCAGGAAATAGCAATAGTAAGACATGGTTACAGTTACAGAAAGGAGGGTGGAAAAGGGAGACAGGAAGTTTGTTAGTAGCAACACAAGATCAAGCATTGAGGACTAACTGAATAAGAGCTAAGATAGACAAAAATCAGGTAGATTCCCAATGTAAGTTATGTAAATCAAAAGAGGAAAGTGTTACTCATATAGTAAGTGAATGTAGTATGCTGGTACAGAAAGAATACAAGAAAAGACATAACAACTTGAGGAGATGAATCCACTGGAAGTTATATAGAAAGCTAGGATTTGAACATACTATTAAATGGTATGAACATGAACCTAGTAAAGTACTAGAAAGTAAGAAATATAAAATGTTGTGGGACTTTAACATTCAAACTGACTGAGTTAAGGAAGGTAGAAGGCCTGATTTAGTAACAGAAGACAAAGAGAATAGAAAGTGCCAGGTAATTGATTTTACAGTCCCAAATGATGAGAAAGTCAATATGAAATGTATAGGGAAAATAGTAAAGTACCAGGACCTAGCTATTGAGTTACAGAGTCTGTGGAAAATGTGGGTAAAATGTATCCCTATAGTTATTGGTGCATTAGGTATTATAAAGATTTTCACAGATAGATAGAGGAAATGGGCAGAAAACCCAGTTTTGTGCAGTTTGAGAAAACAATATCATTAGGGACGGCTAGGATACTTAGGAAGGTTCTAAGGTATCTATGGCTACTCGTTGTAGCCTGATATTCTTTCTTTTCTACTCTAGGTACAAGGCCTGAAATTTTTGTGGAGGGGTCCAGTCAATTAGATCGACCCCAGTATGCAACTGGTACTTAATTTATCGACCCTGAAAGGATGAAAGGCAAAGTCGACTTTGTTTTTTATCTTTCGGGGTTGATAAATTAAGTACCAGTTGTGTTTTGGGGTCGATCTAATTGACTGGGCCCTCCCCCCAAATTTCGGGCCTTGTGTCAAGAGTAGAAAAGAAAAAAAAAACGTTGTAGCTTGATATTAAGAATGTTTTCCAACAGTTTATTCTGTTGTGTGTAAATGAAATAATACTAATAATAATATTAAAGATAAAGTTTGGAACAGGCCCTTGAGAGTTGTTCCAAAGTTTATTATCTCTCAACTTATAGAAAAATTCAAAATGGCTAGCTTAAATTTTGAGGAGAAGGCGGAAGTCAGATGTAAACCTGTCTACTACTGCAGTGACAGCAGACTGATGGTTACAGAACATAGCACAGAGAAAGAAACAGCAACAATGCCCTGTTGTTTTGGCTACAAAATGTAGTGGAGTCTCACACAAAAACAGAAGCAGCAACAACAACAACAAAACTCACTACTTCATCACCACTACTCCATGTCCATCACCACAGAAACATTTGAAAAAGTACTGCTACTGGCTTTGCCACCGAAAGGCACATAGAGGAATTGTTACTGCTACTATAATGAATCATTACTAGCCTAGCAATTAATAACTGTCCACAACCACTACCACTACAACAAAAGAAAACACTGACATCAAAAACAACGTTAATGACCATCACAGTAGTAATAAAAGGTATTAATAACAACATGATTAACCACAGTAGCAACAGTAACAACAACATATACACAGCACAGGAAACCTGTAAATATGAGCAATAATAACGGGGATGATGGTAATTTCTTAAATGATGATAATGATAATGATAATAATAATTATAATAATTATAATATAGAGATGACATCTCAAAAATACTTGTGGGATGGAAAACCCCTCAAACCACTCCCATGGAATCATGATGCAAAACAATAATGAAATAGTTAATGATATAAATGAAGCTAGAAAAATTATGATGGAGGTTTCTTGCTCTGCATGTATGGAGCCCTTCTTAACAGGGAAGTGGTCTGGCTCCAGACAGTCATTACCAAGTAACAGATTACACACAAAATGTGTGCGCAGCAAGAGACACAAATGGCTGAAGGAAGAGTATGCTATATTCATTGAATGGTATGAAAGAGCCAAACTAGAAAAAAGTCATGGAGTAGGGCAATGTATTCTGTATGGTTGATTGTTTGTATTTTCCGAGCACCCTCCCCACACCCCCGCATTTTTTTCTCAATATTTGTTGAATATACATTGCACTAGAATTATTAGATGATTTCTGTTTCACTCCTGTGACTGGGTGTTGAGGTTTACTGCTCGGATTCTGTATGGTTGATCGTGGGAATTTTCCGAGCCCCCCCCCCCTGTCAGCAGGAATTTTTTTCATCATATTCCTTTAATATACGATGCATTACACCTGTTACATATTTTCATTTCCATTTTCTCCCACCGGGTGCAGATCTATATATTGACTGAAATGGCTGACAGGGTAGAGCAGAGTATGTAGGTGGTCAAGGAGGAAAGTCCTTCACAGACAAGTAGTTTAGGATATCAATTCTGCTGTGGTGGATGGGCCTTCTTGACCATTGTCATCTCCATAAGGTTCAGTGTTTTGAGACTGACCTTTAGTTCTTTGTCTTATGTTTTCCATGAGTTCATCCACTTTAAGTGATTGGCACTTCTTTATGCAACTGTCCACATCCATACACACCACATGACCAAACCAGCATAATCTTCTCTCCTACACACTAGCATGCAAAAAACTTTGATGTCAAGCAGGATAATGAAGTTTAAGGTGTGACAATATATGTGTGTTCATGCTTGTACTTTTGTGCATGTGAGCTTTCATCATAAGTAAAAAAAAACCCAAAAAACCTGAAACTGATGGGTCATTGAGGTTTATAAGCAGGAACTAGAGATAATCACTTCTATCTATTTACCTTTATGCTGTCCCCAATCCCTGTGTCCCCTCAGTGCACACCTTCCACATCCTCAGAGTTAGCACATTCAACGTGAGCTGTGTAAAGAGGTGCTGAGCTAGAAGAGGTAGACTAAGGAAGACATGGGACAAAGTGATGAGAAAGGATCTTCAGATGCTGAACCACACAAGGAACTGGGAGATGTGATGATTTGCTGTACTTGATAAGATGCATCAAACTAAGTAAAATTGCTGTCTTCCACACATACAAGCTTGCCCTTTCAAATGTCAGTACCATTTAAAAAGCACTTGTGCCAGTGCTGAGTAAATGCACCCATGCTGGTGGCATGTAAATAACACACAGTACATTCTGTTAAGTGCAGTAGGAATGGTATCCAGCTGTAGAGACCATACCACAAGAGACAGTTGGAGTCTGGAAAGCTCCCTGCTAGTCAGCTCCATATCAAGCTGTCCTACCCATTCCAGCATGGAAAGCGAATAAATGATGGTGATGATGATGATGATGATGATGATGACAGGTAGAAATACGGAATAATTTTCAGAAAGCTTGTGTTTTTGTGACTTGTGTTGCTTTCATTGTTATTCTTTTTCTCCATTTCCCAAAGAATTTAAACTGCTTTTGAAATACTACGTAATTAACGTTGAGTAACTGGGGTCACTGAAGTGGAGAAAACGTGTTTTTTTAAAATTCTTTCAGTAGATTTTGAAGAAGTAGATTGCGGGAAGACCTCTAAATGCAAGGTTGCTGGGAAGGGAGGCCTTTTGGTGTAGAGAGCAAAAGGAGTGATTGCCCTGTCCCACATAAACCTGGTTGTGTGTATATATATATGTATATAAATCTATATATATATTCTTTTTCTTTTACTTTTTTACTTGTTTCAGTCATCTGACTTCAGCCCTGCTGGAGCACCTCCTTTAGTTGAACAAATCAACTGCAGGGCTTATTTTTTGTAAGCCTAATACTTATTCTATCAGTCTCTTTTGCTGAACTGCTAAGTTAAGGGGACATAAACACACTAATGTCTGTTGTCAAGCGATGGTGGGAAGACAAACACAGACACACAAACACAGACACACACACACACACACACACACACACACACACACACACACACACACACACGCGCACACACACACACCAGATCCACTCACAAGGCTTTGGTTGGCCTGAGGATATAGCAGAAGACACTTGCCCAAGGTGCTATGCAATGGGACTGAACCCGGAACCATGTGGTTGGGAAGCAAGCTTCAACCACACAGCTATGCTTGTGCCTATATGGTGCAAAAAAACAACAACAAAAATACACACAAAGTTGAGGTTAAAACAAACAAAAAAACAAACAGGATACATTAGGTTTATACTCAGGGAAAATTAGAAGTCTTCTATGATCTGAGCCTATGCTCTTCTGTGGAAAGAATACATGAGGTGAGAAAAAATTGGAGAGAGAAAAGTATAAACATGTCTCAATTAAACAATCTCCACATGCTGAAAATATATGATATATATATATATATATATATATATATATATAATATATATATATATATATTGTGTGTGTGTGTGTGTGTGTGTATTATATATATAGTAAAATTAGGATTTAGATGGAATCAGGTACTTGAAAAGATATGCACCAGGTAAGGTTGGATGAACCTGTGGTTCTGGCCTATGTTTGGTGAGTGTGAAATAGGATATTCTGGTTGTGCACACAGAGAAAGCCAACCCTATGAATTTTTAGTGCCTAGGGTCTCGTACAAAGCATGCATTACTTTGAATTGTTAATTGTTGGTATACTCTAGGGTTCCGACAAATCATAAATCTCCTTGGTGTATTATTAGGTCATCAAGTATGAAATTTGTTGTAAGGTATATGGTTAACCTTGACAGCTGCTCATTTTACACCATCATTATATTTTGACCATCTTTATTTTTTGTTAGAAGGCTGACACATCTATTTCTTCATTCTTACTCATTTTGTGCTTTATAAAATGTTTATAAATCATTTTTTGCTATTTTTGCTTAGCGATGGATAAGAGGGAAATTCAAACAGTTTTGAAATATGAGTTCTTTCTTGGAAATACAGCATCACAGACAACTTGGAATATTAATAGAGTATTTCATTCTAATGTTATTACACAGCAGACAGTATCAAATTGGTTTGCAAAATTTCATTCAGATAACTTTGACCTCACAAATGAGCAATGCGGTCGACCAGAAACAAAGGTGGATAATGACGAACTGAAAGTCACCGTCGAGTTAGCTCTATCTCAAACATAATTTTACAAACAAAAATAATATCCCAAGAATACAACAGGGCAGGGACATAGCTGAAGTCTGTTGAGGCTAACTAGTTAGTTAGTTGGCCTCGACAGACTTCAGCCACGTCCTTGTTGTATTCTTAGGATATTCTTTTGTTTGAAAAATGATGTCTAATCTAATGATTACAGTTTTTTGTCATGGTGTAATGTTCTCATTCTTCTATTAAAAAATGCATAAGAAACAGTTGTAATAAGCTGAGATTTATCCATCATCTGTTATTATTCATTTGATTATATATATATATATATATATATATTGTATTTATGGTTTCATTCAGATATGTACATTTAAATATTTTGGATGATAAAGAAAATAAGAAAACTTACAACTTAGAGTCTGAAGAGACCATAAAAAAGAATATGTTCTGGCTATTTTATAGTTGCACATTCCATTTTGAAAGTCACAATCAAAGGGACCTGTAGCAATATAGAAAACATGTAAATGAAAGTTTATGCACCATAATTTGAAGAACTGAATTTTTGGGATTTCAAAACAGATAAATTTCTTTGAAAGTTTCTTTTGCTAGTTCTGAAATATTTAACACAAAATATATATATTATACTTCCAATTCAAGTAATTATCAATTAAATTACTGCAACAATTTAATAATGTGTCTGTATAGATATTAGAATAAAAAATAAAAGGCAAGTAATTTTTTTTTTATATTTAACATACTGAAATTCAAATTTTGAATATCAATTCATAAAAATTTGAATATCAATTAATAAAATTAAGTAAAATCGATACAGATCATAGAGACAAGTGCTTTTCTGCTGTCTAGTATGTGTACATATGTGTTTGGGTGGGTGGACAACAGTTATAGCTTAGTCAGGAAGAGAAGGATGTGGCCATCATCTTTGCAATCCCTCTCAGATAAGTAGGGTTAAATTTTTAACATTAGTTCAGCTTTAGCATCTCCAAGCTGAAGTTTGCATAATGATACAAACAAGGAGAAAATTCTAGAAGGTTTGTGCTCTTGTGAAGATAGCTGGGTCAAAGTATTTATTCTGGAACCTGGGTGGCAGTTGATATAGTAGAAAAGGAGAGAGAGGTGTGTTGGGTGAGGTGAGCAAGCAAATAATTCTGATTAACACATCCAATCCAGTCTATGGTACTGAGTTCAAATACTTTATGGTTGGATAAGCCATTTATCCATGTAAGATTAAGAAATAAGTACCAGTAATAGCCTGGATTAAAATTAATTGACAATATTCTTTTCACCTTACAAAGAATATATTGCTCTGCAAAGTGTAGCAAGAATACAAATAACTTTTCTGTTGGGATCCCAGGCTATTTCAGTTTTGATTGTTGTTATTTCATTTTCCTGGCCCTGATATTTTCCTTAGTAAGAAGAGTATGATCCTAGCAACTTTCGAGACTTCCCCACCTTAGGTACCATGCCTACTTAGAGAAGTAAACAAGGAATATTTTGTTTCTTCAGCTTACATGGCTAAAACTTGCAATTTATGGTGTTATCCTGAATACTTAGTGCACCATTGCTAGTTACATTGAAAACCAGATTTCTGGGAATCCCATAATCCATTGGATTCTTGAAGGCCCCACTTAAATTTCCATTACATGGATATTTTGAGTGAGTCAGCCTGATGAAGCTTAAATCACATATGGGTGGATTTGAGCTGAACATTGTAACTGGTCGAGTCTCTTCATCTGTAGGTTTTCAATATTCTCAACTATTTTGCTATCACTGTGTAACTGAATGCAGAAGATTGACCAGTGTCTGTATGTGGACTAATATGGTAATCAATGAATTAGTATAATACTCCAGAAAAGAGAGTAGTATTTTGAAGATACTACATCCATACTGTAAAGTGAAAATAACTGCCTTTTGCTGAATTAGGAAAAACTTTAAAGGTAATTCCAGCTGTCCACTAAAGAAAACCTGGAAGAATGTTGTAAAGCTGAAATATATGAGAAGATAGAAATATCAAGCATAATTTATCATTATGGCAGGGAACATCATCAACTGTTGTGGAACAAAGTCAAGATAGCAGATAAAGAACATGGAAGATAAGATGATGGAAGGAATCAGTGTATATGCTTAGCTTTGATAACTTTTTCAGTAGTCTTAGCAGAGGAAAGAATATCATATACCATTAATTAAGAAAGAGCACTAAACTTTCAAACACAATTAGGGTTCCATTACCAATTTGTTTTATGTGACAAAGGGATTGTGTATATAAGGAATGAATAGATGTCACATATATGTAGTAGTTTAGCTAGCAGATATGCATTCAAGGCCAGTCAAATAATATTTGGTTCAAGTGGGACAAGCGACATCACAAGCAGAACAGCTAATATGAAAATGTCTCTGGTATGGCTAAAGAATGAGAACAATCGATCTCTCTGGACCGAATAAAAGGTTTGGTTTGAAATTACAAGAAGGTTACCATATATGACAGACACCCATAAACAGTCACAGAGTACAACAACTGAAACATTGTAACTATAACAAGCAAAGTAAAGACACTAGTTTGGACATATCAGTTTATAAATAATTCCTTATCTCAGAAATTCAGAATTTGTTTCCTTCCTATTGATGAAAATATCATCAAAATGTCAATTCAAAAATGATTTTTTACTGAGTGATAATACTGAATGGGTTGTATATAATCAACTGTACTTATAAACAGAAGTCTTTTCAATGTTGATAAGATTTGTTCTAGAGGTGAGAATGATGAAATTAACTGTTTAGGCTTGTGCAATACCACTTCATTTATATCTACCCAGTGATCAAGTCAATAATGGTTATATAAACAAACACTTCCAATTTAGCAAACCTTTTTACATATGAAAAATAAAATTTAAAAATATTACCAGGGCATCCTTTTTCTTCAATTACCACATTGTCTATTGCAATGTCTCCTTGGTATGAATATCCTCTTACAGCTACAAATATGATTTCACTTATGTCATTTGTAATAGGTACACATGCTTTGAGCCAGTATATTCCTTTATTTCCTGTCATCATCCAAACTATTTCTTCATTTGAAGATTGACTAGTGATAAATACAACATATAGTTGACCAACATATCTTCCATACATGTTGTAATCAAATTTCAGCTGTTTCCCTTTGGCATCTTTTGAAACTGGAAACTTAAGACTTGTTGTATCATTGTAATTTCCATTAGAAGCTTCTGCATATATATAGTGTCCTGTAAAAAAAAATGATAATATTGATTTGTCAGTTATTTATTAACAATTTAGAAAGTAGAATTGGATATTAGAATTATTAAAACAACATTTCCATGAGAAATTTTATATCTAATGTTTTTTTTTAGTTAATATAAAATGTTGAATAGTAATTCTGTAGTAATACATTGAAACTTTATAATGTATCTTTCAAGTAACAAAAAAATATGACTATTGGCTTGTTTTATTGGATTTGATTTAACTTTATGTAACATAGATTCAGTAACAACATTCCTTATACTAGTTTATAACATCTCTTCACCAAAATTGAAACTTATCATTGTGGAAACGAATTTTATCCTTAATTCCTACTAGAATTGTATCCTACCATCTAGCTCCAACATGATATCTCATCCTATGAGTAAAAATGTTGAGAGGAGGACCAAACAGATAGGAATAACTGTTCTTGAGTCATTTCAAATTTGTTCCTGCCACCTTGCTGTGTTTCTGGGTCGAATACTGTATTCTACATTGTCTAAAATCATGTTAGCTATTGCAAATAAATACCAATTCAATCTAGTAATGTGCAGCAATTGTGTCAGTCCATTTTGTCATTAGACCCACATTCTAGGTAATGGCTGGTATAGTCAGGAAAATGTGCAGTGTCTACAGCCATCACAAAACTTTCGACAAGTTAAATAGATATAGTTGATATCTAGCTAAATGTTCGGTAAGTTAACATGTGCAACAAAAATGTAGTAGGAGGGGCTAAATAAAGGAGTTCATTTGAGTTGGTGATGAGACATAGCAGAAGTAAATGAAGAAGGAGGGAGGGATGTGCAGGGTAGCAATTATGGAAGAAGCAAAGACACACACACATAAGTAATGTTATCAGAAATACATGAGACAAGGAGAAAGAACTCAACAAAAGTAGAGTTTAACCAAATGGTTACATATTTCAGAAAAAAGGTATCTGTTATGGGACAATGGCGAACACCCCCACGTAACTGAATGTGGAGTAACCGATTGCAACAAATAAGAAGTGAGTGTTAGTTCGACGTGTGGTTTAACAGTTGGTATTTGAACAGTGAATACTGAGTATCATACTTATGTGCGAGTAGTAGAGTGCATTCTGTGTTGATATATAATTCTGTGAGAGGTTATTTTTAGACAACCGCAGCCAACTAGTAATACCATTTTACGGATCTTTTCCTTTTGATGGATGGAATTTCTAGTTAACTAAACAATTTGAAACTTCGTATATTGGTAGAATGTGTCAAAAGAAAACATTATTTTCACTTGGCTTTTTTGAGAAAATTGTGATTTGTAAGTTTAACGTAGTTTAATTCTTCGAATTTTAACCAATGAAATGCCAGCATTTGAGGTCATATCATTTGCTGCGTCTAAAAACTCAGACAACATCCTGTTGCAACGTAAACAGCACACACACACACACACACACACACACACACACACACACACACACGTGTTATTCATCCTTCTCTCTTCTGTCTGTCTCGCTCATCGATATTGATAAACAAAGGAGGAGGCATGTGCTAAAAATAACAGCCATATCTCTTAAATCGATGAATTTCGTCGCCCAATAAAAAAATTAACGATATTTTTTGAATATTTTCTTTATTTTTTTTACCGAAAAGGCTTCTCCCATGGTTTTGAAGGGCCAACAGCCACAAAAACAAAACAATAATATGCCTAAATCGGTCTAGAGGGTGCGCGTGCAGTGTGGGTCGTATTGTAAAAGAATGCCCCAGCTTGTCGGAGGCTGTGATATAAATTGGGAAAAAATCCTCGACACCAGTGCGTAATTGGTACTTAATTTATCGACCCCAAAACGATGAAACATTGACCCCCACTTCTGGTTTATTTACCTTTTGTGTAAATTTGTTGCGGCAAGGGGCAAAACATAGAGGGGACAAAGCATGAAATACAAAAGTATTAAGTCGATTCTATCGACACCAGTGCGAACACACGAACGTGTATGTATATCTCCGTTTGTATGTGTGTGTACGCTTATATATTAATTACTATGTGCTTGTGCAAATGTATATGCATGTGTTTGAGAGAGAGAGAGAGAGTGACAGTGTGTGTGTGTGTGTGTGCGCGTGCAAGTGTACGTGTGTATGTATCTGAATATATGTGTGTGTGTGTGTATGCGGCGTGCGTCTCCTCGTTTGTTTATCAATATCGATAACGTAGCAAATGATTTGAGCTCAAATGCTGGCATTTCATTGGTTAAAATTCGAAGAATTAAACTACGTTAAACTTACAAATTACAATTTTCTCAAAAAAGCCAAGTGAAAATAATGTTTTC
The DNA here is from genome assembly GCF_006345805.1 of Octopus sinensis. Classification (NCBI taxonomy): domain Eukaryota; kingdom Metazoa; phylum Mollusca; class Cephalopoda; order Octopoda; family Octopodidae; genus Octopus; species Octopus sinensis. Next base: position 74,357,778 of record NC_042999.1, on the reverse strand, counting down.
TTTTGACACATTCTACCAGTATACGAAGTTTCAAATTGTTTAGTTAACTAGAAATTCCGTCCATCAAAAGGAAAAGATCCCATTTTACACCAGACATGTATACCCACATCATGACATTTTTTGTGTGACGATTATTCGAAGCTCATGCTGGACCGATTTTTGCTTGAACATGAAAGGTTTACTAGCTTCGGTAATTCAATTACAGCAACAACAACAACAGTTGCTGGAATTACAGAAACAACAACAGCAGCAGTTGCTGGAATTTCAGAAGCAACAGCAACTGTTAGTACAAGTGATACAGAAGAAAACAGAAGGCACATCTAATTCGTCCAACCCTGACACTGTCGCAAACTCGATCGGAGAGATCGCATATAACTCAGAGAAGGGTACTACTTTTTCTGGTTACTCTAGAAAGTATGAGGAATCTTTTAGAGAAGGATGCAACAAATAGTAAAACGAGTAAAAATTTCGACTTTTGTTGAGAATGTTGGCACCAGCTGAGCATGAGAAATATCGCAATTACGTATTACCAAAGAAACCGGGTGGAATCTGTTTTGAAGAAACAGTGAATATTCTATCAAAGATTTTCTGCGGAAAAAGCTCTTTATTTAATACACACTGGCAATGCATGTAAATAAAAAAAAAGACGAAGATTTTTTACATACGCTGGAATCATTAATAGGGAATGTGAGAAATTTAAAATTAATGAAATAGCACAAGATATGTTTAAATGCTTGATTCTCGTGCAAGGTTTAACCGCAATGAAATAAGCGAAAATTCGTAACCGAATTCTGACTAAATTTGAGCAGAATCAGAAGTTAGCTCTACAATAAATATCCGAGGAATGCCAGAGAATGATAAGCCTAAAGCATGATACAGAACAAATTGAAGTGAGAAACTCATATACAGTCGGTGAGAAACTCATACAGTCGGTGAGACAGAAAATATGAAATGAAAAGCAGAAAATTAACCCATGTTTTGAATGTGGTGAATTACACTACAGATTCGACTGCCTGCCCTTATAGAAATCGAAAATGCTTTAAATGTAATGTGATAGGTCATGAAAAATCACGCTGTAAATCAAAACCTAGAAAACGGTTCAACAGAAAAAAAAAATCATGTAAACAGTTTATCGGCGACAAGAAATACAAACCAGACTCAAAGGAAATTTGTATATGTAGAAATTGATAATACAAATGTAAAATTACAGTTAGCTACAAGTAGTGACATTACTTTAATTAATGAAAACACATGCAAAACAATAGGGAAACCAGCATTCCAGAAAACGTTGAAGAAGATTGTACATGGTCAAAGATTGACTTATGGTCAAATTTCATTAAATACCGACATTAATCTTCGCCGGGATTTCAGGTGGATTTTTGTCATAGCTGATCTCCCACATCCTATTCTGGGTGCGAACTTTTTGAATAATTTTAATCTATTGGTAGATGTCAGGTGACAGACACTTGTTGGTTGTTCTACGTCCTTGTCTACACCTGCAAAGGCCACTACCAATGCTGTTCTCAGTCCTTCACTTTTTGTTGCCATTGCTGGTGATGTTTTTCATTCACTCTTAGCTTCCTTCTCAGAGATGGTGGATCAGCTATTCCAAACGGCAAAACCTACTCACTCGACTCTCCACTATATTACCACCACTGGGCCACCTGCCTTTTCACACCCGCAGTGACTTGCTCCTGACCGTCTTAAGAAGGCTAGGTCCGAGTTTGAGCATATGCTCCAGCTTGGCCTTATTCACCCCTCTATCAGCCCTTCATTTGGCACGAAAAGGGGATTCTGATTTTCGCTCGATGGTGGGGATTATAGACCTTTGAATGCGGTCACTGTTCTGATCGCCATCCCATACGAAACCTCCAGGTCTTCTCTAATTTGCATGGTTGTACTATTTTTCTAAGGTCGACCTCGTTCGTGCCTATCATCAAATATTGGTCAATGCTGAGGACGTACCAAAAACTGCCATCACTACTCCCTCTGGCAGCTTCGCGTTCCTTTTTATGAGCTTCGGTTTGCGGAACGCCACGAGCACGTCCCAAAGATTTATTGATGAAGTTGTCCGTGGAGTCGTCAACTTATATAAACGATTTCTTCGTGACCATGCAGACAAGTTACTTCTCTTGACTCAGCTTTTGAAAGCAAATACAAAAAAGAATTCTCCTGTTACTTTATCTGCTGCGGTGTTATCTGCCTTTGAGTCAATCAAGAAAGAAATAGTTTCTGTCCTTTTGCTTGCACACCCGGTTCCCGATGCCTCTCTCTTTAACCATTGATGCATAGGATTCTGCGACTGGCGCTATTTTACAACACACCGTAAACAATTAAACTAAACCTTTGGCGTTTTCTCTCTCGTCAGTTTAAGCCAGCTGAACGTCGGTACAGTACGTTTGATCGCAAGCTCTTGGCGATCTACCTGTCAGTTCGTCATTTTCAACATCAACTCGAGGGCCGAGATTTTGTGATTTATACTGGTCACAAGCCTCTTACGTTTGCTCTGTCATCTAAATCGGACAAACACTCGCCTCGTGCATTTCGTTACCTGGACTACATTTCCTAGTTCACGAGTAACATTCGGCACATTCCTGGAATGATAAGATAAGGGCAAAAGAAAAATTCTAATGCCAAATATGCCTAAGAAAAGACAAAAATTGTCAATAACCATTATAATTTATGCGTCTCGAAACAAACCGATAGAAATTTCTAAAAAATCCGTTATTACCGTTTTGGTCCCAATTTCGGGGTTAATTCATAAGAATTTTCCCCTCTTCAGCGATAAATACGTGAGATATAAGTGAAATACTTACTCATACCCATGGAAAAATTGGGACCAATACGGTAATAACGGATTTTTTTAGAAATATCTATCGGTTTGTATCGAGACGCATAAATGATAATGGTTATTGACAATTTTTGTCTTTTCTTAGGCATATTTGGCATTAGAATTTTCTTTTGCCCTTATCTTGTAAATTATATATATATATATATAATATATATATATATATATTATATATATATATATATATATATATATATATATATATATATAAAACGTAGTCTACAGCATAAGATGCATAGAAGGAGTTTGTAAGGACAGAAATATGGCATACATTAGCGAAATCTCTAGGAGTTTAGTAGAGAGGCAAAACGAACATTGGAGGGAATATACTGACAAGAAACAGTCATCCATACTCTATCAACATGCCAAAGGCCAACATGGTGGAAAACTGGGCCGAATTGACATCCGCATTTTGTCCAAACACTCAAAAGACTCATCACTTAGACAAAAATAAGAGTATGTTCTCATAAATGAAACATTGTCCACACTAAATGGAATTAGGAGGTAGAGATACTTCAATGCCATGGATATCATCCTGCAGCATGCATACATAAGTACATTCGTAAGTAGGCAGTCGATTAAGTAAATAGTTGATAGGTAGATAAGTATGAAGTTTTTTAAGGAGTTAGGTTAGTTATATAGATTGTTTACTATTTAGTTAGTTATGTAGGCCGGTAGATAGGCAAATAAGTAGTTAGGTAGGTGGGTAGGTCAGTAGATATGCATCTAGGTAAATAGGTAGTATGGACAAGCATGCATATACACACGCACAAAAGCACACATACACACAAGGACACAGAAGCATACGACCATACACACGAACACTACGCACACACCAAGCACATGCATACATATACACCACGCACACGCATACACACACAACACACACATGCATATATACACACCATACACACACCTAAGCGCACATAAAGCATACGGGCAACACACATACATGCACGGACACACACATCATGCATACATACACATACACACGCACCACGTACATGCACGTACACACATGCACAGGCGCACACGTATATACACAAGACATACACATACCATGCACGCACACAGACATAGACATATACGACACACAATAGGCACATGTGCACAAATACACAAACTCATACGCAAAGACAAACGCAAGCTCGTACGCATACGGAGCAGAGTATACGGAAACACATACACACACATATACATACACAAACTCACAATCATGCACACACATAGACACAAGAGTACTTGCAGAATACATACATACGCAAACACACACGCGCACTGGCACGCACACACACACACATGCACGCAACAAGGTCCCAGACAGATCAACGCGGCCTCTGTAACAGACTAAGAGAAAAGTAATTGAAACAGTTGCAAATAGCAACGAAAAAGCTTTGACAAAAAAAAAACAGACAAACAAAAACAAAACAGACGACTTACTGTCTAACCAAATTAAAGAAACAATCAATTAATTGGTTGTGTCAAGAGTGGAATTGAATCAGAGCGTGTGTTAATAATATTGGCATAATAAATCTTCCGAGACACAACAATATCTATCTATCTATCTAATAAATTTTTCAGGATCTGATAGAATCAACGTATTTAAATAGCAAATGCACCAAGGTAGAGTCAGAGATACCATACCTGTGCACTAACAGTGTGTATAGGCACATACGTATTTAATCAAGTAAATATGAATTTGTTCTTCTAATTATGCATACATTCACAAGTATTGACCGAATACATAACGTATACGTAAAATCGTACAGGAATACACTCTGGCACGTATTTCACAGCTAAATATAGGCTCAAGATCCAACACAAAGAAGGCTCCAAGTGTGATGAAGTATAAACGATAACACAGATAGGTTGATATTCACTACAGCTGTTTCAGAAGTGTTCTTTATTGAACAAAACAATACGCCCTGTAACAAAAACCGTTTTCTTCGGGTGAGTAAAGAGTAAAATTTAACATGAAGGAATTTTCACACAAAGAGTACATAATGCGTATTAAACCTTCCATCTCAGTTACAGCTGAGTGAATAGGGAATGCTATGTCGATGTAAATATAAATGGTAATAAATTAATCAACACGTTTAAAGAATTGAAATAGAGGAACAAAAGGAAGAGAAACAGAAAAGGAGAAAAAGGAAATGGAAAAAAGAAAAAAACATAAAAGCAAAAAATCTCATCCACTTAAAGGATGTCACAGAGATTCAATGGTCTAATAATCAATGGTACGAGATGGCTGGTCAACATCTGATGGTATCAAGATAAGCAAGAGAATGAACGATTGTAAATAAAATTAAGATGAGATGCAATAAAGAAGAGACTGGCGCCTTTGCTGTTATGTGGTGGTACCTTCACTTTACTTCATCTCTTCTTTATAACATTTCATCTTAATTTTATCTACATTCGTTAGGTCAGCCATCTCGTTTCATTAACTGTTGGACCCATGAAATTCTTTGACATCCTTTAAGTGAATGAGAGACATTTCTTTTTCTTTTTCCTCTTTTCTTCCTTTCTATCTATTTTCCTTTACTTCCTCTATTTCAGTCTCTTAAAAGAGTTCATTAATTTATTATCATATATATCTACGTCGAAATTGCATTCTCTATTCACTCTCCTAGCTCTAACCGAGATGGCAGGGTGAATACGCATTATGCACAACTAGATCGTAACCGTCGCTAGGCAGCCGGTAAAAATATTTGTTAATCATGCACATATCTTCATAAATTATTGAAAACGAAAGTCTTTTTTTAAAGACTGTGTTGCGTTTTCTATACGTTGAAAGACACAGAAACATACGTACACATCCACCCACACCCACACACATACATACACACACATGCACTCACACATACACACACAACAAAAGAGACTAACTATACATATGTATGTACATACAGCGTTTGTTTGAAGTCTGATGTGTTAGATTAACAGACTTGCACTTAAATTTCCTGCGTTTTAAATCAAACCTTGTTAGGTACTATGATGACAACACTATCTATCTATCTATCTATCTATCTATCTATCTATCTATCTATCTATCTATCTATCTATCTATCTATCTATCTATCTATCTACTATCTATCTATCTATCTATCTATCTATCTATCTATCTATCTATCTATCTATCTATCTGTATATCTATCTATCTGTCTGTCTGTCTGTCTGTCTGTCTATCGCACGCACACACACACTCTCTCTCTCCCTCTATCCCCTCTCTCTCATTTCCCCTCACAGTATTTCTCTCTCAACAACTTTTTATGTTACAGTCTGTAGTGCTTTCTCTATGTGCTGAAAGACTAGATATATATTATATATATATATATATATATATATATATATATATTATATATATATATATATATATATTATATATATATATATTATGTATACTTATACGTATAATATAAGTATATTATATATACTTATACATATAACTGAAGTGTGTTACATTGTGTTGACAGATTTGCATAAAATTATCAGCGTTTTAAATAAAAACTTTAGTTACTATGACAACAACACTTCCTACCTAGCTACCTTCCTACCTACCTACCTACCTGCCTACCTACCTACCTACCTACCTACCAACTTATCTATCTATCTATCTATCTATCTATCTATCTATCTATCTATCTATCTATCTATCTATCTATCTATCTATCTTTCACATATCCTTCGCTCTCTCTCACTGTATTTCTCTCTCAACAACTATTTCTCCTCCCCTTGTAACAATACGTTGTATATTTTGATTCCTCTCCTTCTTTTCCTCTCTTTAATAGATGTGATGGGCAGACAGATGGAAATCTGCTTCTCTTTTATCACTCAACTACGGTAGTGGTTGAATAATATTTTTAAGGCCGCAATTTACTCACATGCAGCATCTTTCAGAGCTTGTCGCTCATTCAGTTCTTAACTAAATTGAAAATTGTTAACATTTTAAAAGAAGACTGGTCCCTAGCTACAATTTGGCATTAAAAGAAACTGAGATTTGTACCAGTAGAAAAGTTTACATCAAAATTTGTAGCAACGTTATAGGAGGTAAATAACGCCAACAATCAAGTTTAGATCTAAATAACTTTTTTTTTATTTTAAAATCAAAATATATTTACTTTAGCTTCAATGATAGAAGAAAGCCTGAAAAATTTCAAAGTTTTTGTTTCATGTAACAAAAATTTGTATCAAAAAGTTGTGAGGTAAAATATCATGAAAAAAATATAAGTAAGGCAAAAAATTGGATTTAAGTGTAATTAACTTTTTCTGTTTTATTGGCAAACTACATTTTAATTAAGCTTAAATGATAGAGCTCAATTCGAGGAATTTCATGGTATGAATCTCATAGAATGAAGTTTTAAAAGAAAAAAAGTTATGAGTGTTTGTTTCTCAAATTTGAGGGTGATAATAAAGTTCCATACTTTTTTTATAAATATAGCTCGATTAAGAAGACTTTTAACATATGTCACAGGCATCATTGAGATAAGGAAAAAAAGTTATCAACGACCGCTAAATGACACATTTGACACACTATTAATTAGTATAATAGCATAGCCTGAAAAAAAAATGGCTCACATGGAAAAATGCGAGCAGGAGAAATAATATTCTTAAAATTATAAACCTGGAAAATTACAGGACAAGTTATTGCACCTGTAAAAGTTCAGGACAACTTATTACATCTGGTAAAGTACAGAACAAGAAAATCCTAACTTAAAATATTGCAGCTAAGGATAAAGTTTGAATATTAAAAATCATTTGATTTAAATTTACTAAGTAATATTATAATTAAAAAAACGTACCGTCATTTTGCTAAGATATTGACACACTAGGATGCTTAAAAAATAAGAGCCAGAAGTACCAAAATAGCTAAACTTTTATGCAAAGTAGAAGAGTATATATGGTGGACAAATTCATAATGTAAAAAATAGGCATTGGGTCAAGACTAAAAATGTGAAGCCTTGGCAATAACTTAGGCAATAACTCAAGCAAATTCTACTGTGAATTTGTTATTGTAAGGAGATTTTACTGTAATATATAACTAATTTTTGTATTATTCTATTTATTGTTCTAACTAATTGTGTACTACTATTATTTTTATAACCTACTTTCAAATTTCTAATTATTGATTAATAATTAAAATATAAATTCTTTTAAAGCATAAAAATATTTTAATTGGGTTATTTTTAATAGAAGTAACAAATATTCACTGATCTTCAGCTTTATGTTAACATCCGCTGGGCAGTTAATTTCCACAGCTGTGCACAGTTTCTCTTCTCTATCCCAAATCATTTTATAAGGTCTGTTGTGCTTACATATTATTGAGGTTTTCACTGGGACATTCCACCAGTTCTCCATTTTTTATGAGTGGCTATGGCCTCTACCATATTGTGGGCTCTTATTTCTTTGTCCTGGGGTTATCCTTCTGATGGATTTCCTTCTAGAGTGTCCTAGCTACAACATCATGTCTCATTGGTAGGTAATACCGTGCGACATTTTCAGAAGACTGCGCAGGAAGACAAACGCCAAAAACCATGTGATTTGATCAGTGTACAAATCAATCTGCAGAAGATCTCAAGTTTAGTTGGAGTATCCTTACGCACAGTTTATAACGTCAAGAAGAGAATGGACACGGGCAACGGCACATAGACTCAGATAATATGACTATCCAGTGAAGCTAACGTGGAATTACCCATTGGAGGGATTCACAGTATGAGTGACAACTCCTAGTAGTCATTAGTGTTAAAATGTTAAATACTAATCAATGCGGTTAGTTGTAACCTGGAACATAACTGAGAGCTACTACGGTGTCCGCCTGGGTAATATATTCCTCTAAATTAACGTGAATACATACATACATACATACATACATACATACATACATACATACATACATACATACATACATACATATATATATATATATATATATATATATATATATATATATATATATATATATATATACATATATATATATATGTATATATATAATATATATATATATATATATATATATATATATATATATATAAGCGATCTCAAGATTAATCAGCCGAAATTGCGAGGATGATCCGGTTCTTGACTGAAGATTAGTGGCTTCGAATGACTCGTCCGTTTTTTGTGTCGTCTCTTTGAGTGTTTTGCATTCTTGTCCCATTTTGTAGTTTTATATATAATTTTTATACATATATTATTGCGGCGTAACGTACATCTTGTTCTCTTATGTATGTAAGCATTCCACTATTGTACGACTTCTACACAAACTTTCTCTATACTTCACTAGTCTCTGTCTTTCTCTTTTCTTGCCTCTGATTCTTTGGTCTCCTCTTCCCCCACTCTCTCACATTTCTCTGTCTTTCTCATTTTGCACCTCACTGATTCTGTCGCCAAGCCAATCCTTGGCACGCTCTCTTTCTTCTCCTCTCTTTAATTCATTCTTTCTCCCCCCCTTTGGTGCCTTTGTCCTTCTTTTTCTCTCTCTCTTTGATTCCTTTGCCCCCTTTTTCTCTCTCTCTTCTCCTCTCATATGACCGCCGGTCAACTAGCCTTTCGGCTTCTGACCTCCGCCACGACAACATCGTTTTCTTTGTCTGCCGCAAAGGCATTTTTTTCCAAATACGCTAGCTAAGCTAAGTTGAACTGTCTAAAGTCGTAAGATACCCGCTGTTTTTGTCCTGTTATTACTATAATTGTTTTTTGTATTTATAGTCGTGTGGCATCGTCCGTTTTTCTGTCCTTGTTTCATATATATTCGATCCTTTTTCCAAGAAATCTAATGCTCGTAGCTTAGTTTTTCCTTGGGGCTGGCCGGATCGGAGCGATCTCAAGATTAATCAGCCGAAATTGCGAGGATGATCCGGTTCTTGACTGAAGATTAGCGGCTTCGAATGACCCGTCCGTTTTTTGTGTCGTCTCTTTGAGTGTTTTGCATTCTTGTCCCATTTTGTATTTTATATATAATTTATATATATATATATATTATATATATATATATATATATATATATATATATATCCTAGCAAAGATACCCGGCGTTGTTTGGGATTAAAGCGACATAGTTTGTTACTGTTTTACAGGTTTCAGTCGTGTGACTTTAGCGATGATGGAGCACCGACTTTCGTCCCCAGGATTTATGCTTTGTAAGCCTAGTTCTTATTCAGTTGTCAAGTGATTGTGGGCGTGAAAACGCAAGCACACACAAAAGCACAAATATACACATATATACGACAGCCTTCTTTCAGTTTCGATGTACAAAATCCATTCACAAGGCATTGGTCGGCCTGAGGCTATAGTACACGCGCGCACGCACACACACACACACATAGGCGCAGGAGTGGCTGTATGGTACGTAGCTTGCTTACCAACCACATGGTTCCAGGTTCAGACCCATTGCGTGGCACTTTGGGCAAGTGTCTTCTACTACAGTCTCGGGCCGACCAAAGAATTGTGAATGGATTTGGTCGACGGAAACTGAAATAAGCCCGTCATATATATGTGTGTGTGTGTATGTGTGTGTATGTGTGTGTGTGTGTGTATGTTTGTCCGTCCAACATCGCTTGACAACCTATGCTGGTGTATTTACATACCCGGTAACTTAGCGTTTCGGCAAAACAGACCGATAGAATAAATACTAGGCTTACAGAAAATAAGTACTGGGGTCGATTTGCTCGACTAAAGGCGGTGCTCCAGCATGGCCGTAGTCAAATGACTAAAACAAATAAAAGAATAAAAGAAAACATATATAGACACATATATACATATATATATGTACATATATATATATATATATATATATATATATATATAATATATATATATATATATATATATATATGTATATATATATATATATATATATATATATATATATATATATATATATGTATATATATATATGTATATATATATTTTAGACCGTATTTTAGTTAAGTTAGATAGTGAAGTAGACTTGAGAATTTGGAAGAATAGTAAGTCAGTTATAGAGTGGTTTAAAGGTATTAGCTATAAGAATAATTGTAGTTTCACACAATTCGACATTATTGACTTTTACCCGTCGATATCTAGGACGTTGCTCCTAAGGGCATTGGACTTCGCCAAGCAGTATGTCAACATCGATAGCTCGGAAATTGAAATTATTATGCATGCGAGGAAATCGCTTCTGTTTTTCGAGGATTCCACCTGGATTAAGAAGACTGAGGATTCTCTTTTCGATGTACCGATGGGGGCATACGACGGGGCTGAATTATGTATGCTCATAGGAGCCTTTATTCTCCATAATCTAAAAATAGAATTCCCATTTATAGATGCAGGTCTATATAGGGATGACGGCCTTATAGCCACGCATAATCTAAACGGCCATGAATCAGATAGACTTAGGAAGGACCTTATAGCTTTCTTTCAAAGGATGGGCTTACGGATTACGATAGATACTAACCTGAATAGTGTAGATTTTTTAGACGTAAATTTTAATGTAAGATCGGATAGATTTAAACCTTTCCGTAAGCCCAATGAAAAGCTATCGTATATTAGCAAAGATTCGAACCATCCACCAGTTATCCTTAGCAACTTAGTCAGCAATGTAGGTAGAAGAATATCTTCAATTTCTTCGGACGAGGCAGCATTCCATAATGCTGCACCTTATTACGATAGCGCATTAAAGAATAGTGGATTCTCGGAGAAGATCCAGTTCAACCAGCTTAATGCTAATAATAATGCTGCACAAAGAACTAGGACCAGGAAAGTTTTGTGGTTCAACCCGGCTTTCAATTTGGCCGTAAAGACTAATATAGGTAAGGAATTTTTGAGATTAGTCTCTAAGCATTTTAAGCAGGGTCATAAATTCTACAGAATATTTAATAGAAGAACCCTGAAGGTTAGCTATTCTTGTTGCAGAAACTTCGCCTCTTACATTAGCCAACATAATAGGAAGCTAATTGAGATTAGACATGGTGCCGAGCCCATTAAGAAATGTAATTTCAAAAACGAAAGCTCCTGTCCGTTAGAAGGAAAATGTCTAGTGAAAGGAGTAGTTTATAGAGCCAAGGTGCAAGTGGAAGGCTCATCGGAATACAAGACATACACAGGGGCTTCAGAAAATTCATTTAAAACAAGATTTTATTCTCATAAGAATTCTTTTAAATACCCAGAGAATAGGAAGAAAACCAGCCTAGCAAAATATTTCTGGGAACTAAAAGAAAAGGAAGCCCCACCTTTCAACGTGACATGGAGCATTCTGGACAGGGCGGCACCATACAGGCATGGAGCTTACAAATATAATTTCAAGTGCAGGCTTTGCTTATTAGAGAAAATGCACATATTATTCAAAGACAATAATTCTTTGAATCAAAGAAGTGAGTTAATGAACTTATGTAGGCACGCGGCTAAATTTAAAATGTCGAATATAAATATACCATATGGATAGAGTATATATTTTGTATTTTGATTTTTGATTTTGATTTTGACTCTCGAGCGCTACGACGGACCTATAGCAAAGTCTTATTGTTTCTACATATATATTAGGGAAAACCTACAAACTTTGTTTTCATGTTATTGTATTGCATAGGATTACCTTGATTATTTATATTACCTTGATTATTTATAAATGACCCAAAATAGGATGTTATATTTTATTTTATATGTCTTTCGTATATATTTTATTAATGCACCCATTTTTTAAAAGCAATGTTTTTTTTAAAAAAATGCAATGTTGTCAAATTTAGAATGTTTATATAAGTTTGTGTATAGCAAAGCATATGTATTTGTAAGCATGCGTATCTGTGTATGTGTAAGTGAAAGTATGCTTGTGCTTAAGCACGCATACACACGACGGTATGTATATGTATCAATTCAAACTTGTGTATGTATACTGGCCTCTATAGATGCCAATAACATAGCTACAAGTTTTTCCCCACCCCTCCTTCGTTCCTTTTTCTCTCTTTCCCTTTCTTTCGTTCCCCCTCCTTGCTCAGTATATGAGAATTGCTACATAGATGAATTTTAGCTTGCGTGCGAGACGGTTTGCGTGAATATATGTACACATGCTTTTATGTGTATAATTTAGATTCATATTCATACGTCTGTATATGTATGTATGGCGTTTACGCGCATCCTTTTGTGTATGTTGATATATATATGTGGATTTTAATATAAATATGTATTGCAGTATTTATAACAGGTTTAATTTCTATGCATTAATTTGTACTGTCTTCATTAACGGCAATAGGTTTTTTCCTCGGTTTTTTCCTCGGATTTTATAATTTTTAAAAGTTTTTTTATATATATATACATATATTTTTGACCTTTTTGTTTATCGCTCGAAGATTGACCGTTTTTTCTAAAGGGCCAATCAAACAAGTCCATTTGTTTTTAAAGGTGTAGCGTTTGTAAGAGTATAGATTGAATTAATATATAAGTTCCATTCTAGCAAAAACTGTCTGATGAACGGCAACGAGAAACTCAGAGTAACAGATTTTGTTGAATTTTCTGCTGCTTAAAATAAAGCATATTACTCTACCACTGGTATTTGAGTACTCTTTTTTCCATCTTGTTTCACATTTATGTGTTTACTCCGGTCTAACCCGCTCCTTGTAAAAGTTTGAGCGACTCTGCACAAGTAGGAAGAACAAACAGCTGAAAAAGATGGAACTTTACCCGCTGGATTTTTCTCAGAAAAATATACCTATCCCTGCACGGAAACAATATATTAAAGGTCTTATAGAGAAAACGGAAGAGTTTATTAGAAGACTGAGATGGAAAGCCTTCTTCTTTGATAATAAACAGAAAATAGAAGGTAACAAATATGGATTTAAATCTCCCAGAAACCCGCCACCGATTCCGGAATTAGAAGCCTTCGAGAAAGACCTTTTCGAGCTTATTAGGAAAATTAAATTCCGCAAAATTACCAACCAATTGCAAAAAAACATGAGAGAAAAAATTAAGGAGATTAACGACTCGAATAAGATCTTCGTTAATTCTGACAAGACAAGGAACTTATATGCACTTGATAAGGACGTTTATAAACGCCTGATTTCGAATAGTGTCACGGACACATACAAAAAAGACAACACGAATATATACAAAGAGGTGAACTTAGAAGCAAGAGGAATAGCTAACGATCTTAAGATTAGCGATAGGATTGAATACCTTTCACCACGACCAGCTTTTATTACTCTGAAAGACCATAAAGACAATTTTAGTAGAAACCCCAAATGTAGATTGATAAATCCGGCTAAAACTGAGATAGGAATTATTAGCAAAAATATTTTAGACCGTATTTTAGTTAAGTTAGATAGTGAAGTAGACTTGAGAATTTGGAAGAATAGTAAGTCAGTTATAGAGTGGTTTAAAGGTATTAGCTATAAGAATAATTGTAGTTTCACACAATTCGACATTATTGACTTTTACCCGTCGATATCTAGGACGTTGCTCCTAAGGGCATTGGACTTCGCCAAGCAGTATGTCAACATCGATAGCTCGGAAATTGAAATTATTATGCATGCGAGGAAATCGCTTCTGTTTTTCGAGGATTCCACCTGGATTAAGAAGACTGAGGATTCTCTTTTCGATGTACCGATGGGGGCATACGACGGGGCTGAATTATGTATGCTCATAGGAGCCTTTATTCTCCATAATCTAAAAATAGAATTCCCATTTATAGATGCAGGTCTATATAGGGATGACGGCCTTATAGCCACGCATAATCTAAACGGCCATGAATCAGATAGACTTAGGAAGGACCTTATAGCTTTCTTTCAAAGGATGGGCTTACGGATTACGATAGATACTAACCTGAATAGTGTAGATTTTTTAGACGTAAATTTTAATGTAAGATCGGATAGATTTAAACCTTTCCGTAAGCCCAATGAAAAGCTATCGTATATTAGCAAAGATTCGAACCATCCACCAGTTATCCTTAGCAACTTAGTCAGCAATGTAGGTAGAAGAATATCTTCAATTTCTTCGGACGAGGCAGCATTCCATAATGCTGCACCTTATTACGATAGCGCATTAAAGAATAGTGGATTCTCGGAGAAGATCCAGTTCAACCAGCTTAATGCTAATAATAATGCTGCACGAAGAACTAGGACCAGGAAAGTTTTGTGGTTCAACCCGGCTTTCAATTTGGCCGTAAAGACTAATATAGGTAAGGAATTTTTGAGATTAGTCTCTAAGCATTTTAAGCAGGGTCATAAATTCTACAGAATATTTAATAGAAGAACCCTGAAGGTTAGCTATTCTTGTTGCAGAAACTTCGCCCCTTACATTAGCCAACATAATAGGAAGCTAATTGAGATTAGACATGGTGCCGAGCCCATTAAGAAATGTAATTTCAAACACGAAAGCTCCTGTCCGTTAGAAGGAAAATGTCTAGTGAAAGGAGTAGTTTATAGAGCCAAGGTGCAAGTGGAAGGCTCATCGGAATACAAGACATACACAGGGGCTTCAGAAAATTCATTTAAAACAAGATTTTATTCTCATAAGAATTCTTTTAAATACCCAGAGAATAGGAAAAAACCAGCCTAGCAAAATATGTCTGGGAACTAAAAGAAAAGGAAGCCCCACCTTTCAACGTGACATGGAGCATTCTGGACAGGGCGGCACCATACAGGCATGGAGCTTACAAATATAATTTCAAGTGCAGGCTTTGCTTATTAGAGAAAATGCACATATTATTCAAAGACAATAATTCTTTGAATCAAAGAAGTGAGTTAATGAACTTATGTAGGCACGCGGCTAAATTTAAAATGTCGAATATAAATATACCATATGGATAGAGTATATATTTTGTATTTTGATTTTTGATTTTTGATTTTGACTCTCGAGCGCTACGACGGACCTATAGCAAAGTCTTATTGTTTCTACATATATATTAGGAAAAACCTACAAACTTTGTTTTCATGTTATTGTATTGCATAGGATTACCTTGATTATTTATATTACCTTGATTATTTATAAATGACCCAAAATAGGATGTTATATTTTATTTTATATGTCTTTCGTATATATTTTATTAATGCACCCATTTTTTAAAAGCAATGTTTTTTTAAAAAAAATGCAATGTTGTCAAATTTAGAATGTTTATATAAGTTTGTGTATAGCAAAGCATATGTATTTGTAAGCATGCGTATCTGTGTATGTGTAAGTGAAAGTATGCTTGTGCTTAAGTACGCATACACACGACGGTATGTATATGTATCAATTCAAACTTGTGTATGTATACTGGCCTCTATAGATGCCAATAACATAGCTACAAGTTTTTTCCCCACCCCCTCCTTCGTTCCTTTTTCTCTCTTTCCCTTTCTTTCGTTCCCCCTCCTTGCTCAGTATATGAGAATTGCTACATAGATGAATTTTAGCTTGCGTGCGAGACGGTTTGCATGAATATATGTACACATGCTTTTATGTGTATAATTTAGATTCATATTCATACGTCTGTATATGTATGTATGGCGTTTACGCGCATCCTTTTGTGTATGTTGATATATATATGTGGATTTTAATATAAATATGTATTGCAGTATTTATAACAGGTTTAATTTCTATGCATTAATTTGTACTGTCTTCATTAACGGCAATAGGTTTTTTCCTCGGTTTTTTCCTCGGATTTTATAATTTTTATAAGTTTTTTTATATATATATACATATATTTTTGACCTTTTTGTTTATCGCTCGAAGATTGACCGTTTTTTCTAAAGGGCCAATCAAACAAGTCCATTTCTTTTTAAAGGTGTAGCGTTTGTAAGAGTATAGATTGAATTAATATATAAGTTCCATTCTAGCAAAAACTGTCTGATGAACGGCAACGAGAAACTCAGAGTAACAGATTTTGTTGAATTTTCTGCTGCTTAAAATAAAGTATATATATATATATATATATATATATTGATAAAACGGTAAGATAACAAAAGAAAGAAAGAGACCTCAATATTATGTAAATAGAGGAAATTTATCTATACAATATGTTACATTACTCGGTAGTCAAGATAAAACTCTGAGTTTCAGATGCCGAAGTGGAAATCCACAACACCATCTCTTCGGTTATCTGGCTATTTGAAAACGTTATGAAAAAATACCGTTAAAAACGAAGGGAAATTACTCTGTTATAACTCTGCTTTGCCTGTGTACTTATACATCGCTCGCATTTTTCGTCATAAAAATTATATAAAAATACATAAAAATATATAAAAATATATAAAAATATATAAAATCTTCTTGGGACATTACACAGAAAGCATGTTCTATCCGTTTTCTTTAGGGGACCAAAAACGTAACAGAAATTTAGTCACATGTGGGCATGATCCGAAAAGCTCTGTCCTTGTATTTAGACATGTGGTAGGGTCTAAGCTGCTTTTCCAGATAAGCCATCTCTCCATGTCGCATAAACCGCACCTTCCGCTGCCGTTGGTATAGGGCTTACATCTGGCCAAAATCTTCCATTGTATGTTATAATCGACACCTTTATCTCTTAAAGACCAATTTGTGGATAATTGTGTCGCTTTTCTTTTGTTCCAGTGCCTAAAGCTCAAAGTGTGGTTATTGAACCTGGCCTTGAAATTACCCTCTGTCAGGCCCACGTATTTCTTCGTCGAAACGGTGTCTTTAGTTGTTATAGAGTTTACGGTAGCTTCATATATGATGGTCTTGGACATGCAAGCTCCATTTAGCGGGCACAATTCTTTATTCCTGCATGAACAGCTGTTTTCTTCTTGTGTTTTTTGTATGTTATGATTGATTATGTTTTTAAAATTGGTAGTTAAACTAAAACTAATTTTTAAATTGTGTCTATTGAAGAGTTTCCTATAAGCATGGTTAACTGGAAAATGTCTATCTATCAGTGCTAGGAAATATTTACCTATATTGAAGGCCACCTCGGGTGAGTAAGGGGGCGTAAACCAGATGACCTTCCTATTTCTATTATTCCTTTTCCTTATTGTTGGGCTGGTGATAGGTGTATATTTTATTTTTTCGCTAAAACCACTATCTTTTAAAGCTTTATTATAAACTGGGGCAACGCTATTGAAGATGTCCTCATTAGATGAGAGGCTAGAAATCCTCTTACTAATATTTTTAACTAAATTTTTGAATACTATAGGGGGATGGCATGAACCTACATTAATATAACTTAGTCTATCATTGGGCTTCCTATAAGGCTTATAAATATTATTATTAAGATCTAAGGAAACGTCTAAGAAATTGACAACCGTCAGGTTAGTGTCTATAGTTATACTAAGTCCGAAGTGTTTCATTAACTGGATAATATCCTTCCTAAAACTATCTTGTGCTGGTCCATTTGTATTAGCTGTTAAGGCGAGGGCATCATCTTTGTAGATGGCGAAATGTACGTTAGGGAATGTCTTACCGAAGATATCTAGGAGAAAGAGTCCAATTAGATCACAGATGCCTGCCCCATCATATGAACCATGCTCACATCGAAAGCGCCCTCCGTGTCGGTGTTTTTTACCCACTTTGCATTCTCACTGAAAAGTAATGTCTTTCTAGCATGGAAGATTATATCCTTATCATTGGTACTAATTTCTATGAAGTCACTAGCGAAGATTAGGGCTTTATCTAGCAGTTCTTTAGAGATAGAGGCATAAAAATCAAATGGAGCTTGCATGTCCAAGACCATCATATATGAAGCTACCGTAAACTCTATAACAACTAAAGACACCGTTTCGACGAAGAAATACGTGGGCCTGACAGAGGGTAATTTCAAGGCCAGGTTCAATAACCACACTTTGAGCTTTAGGCACTGGAACAAAAGAAAAGCGACACAATTATCCAATCATATTTGGTCTTTAAGAGATAAAGGTGTCGATTATAACATACAATGGAAGATTTTGGCCAGATGTAAGCCCTATACCAACGGCAGCGGAAGGTGCGGTTTATGCGACATGGAGAGATGGCTTATCTGGAAAAGCAGCTTAGACCCTACCACATATCTAAATACAAGGACAGAGCTTTTCGGATCATGCCCACATGTGACTAAATTTCTGTTACGTTTTTGGTCCCCTAAAGAAAACGGATAGAACATGCTTTCTGTGTAATGTCCCAAGAAGATTTTATATATTTTTATATATTTTTATATATTTTTATGTATTTTTATATAATTTTTATGACGAAAAATGCGAGCGATGTATAAGTACACAGGCAAAGCAGAGTTATAACAGAGTAATTTCCCTTCGTTTTTAACGGTATTTTTTCATAACGTTTTCAAATAGCCAGATAACCGAAGAGATGGTGTTGTGGATTTCCACTTCGGCATCTGAAACTCAGAGTTTTATCTTGACTACCGAGTAATGTAACATATTGTATAGATATATATATATATATATATACAAAGATATACTTATGTACGTACATATATATGCATATATGTGTGTGTGTGCATACCTGCATACATGTAGATATATACATAGTGAAACTATTAAAGGTGAGAGAATAGAAGTGAAACAACATAAAAGTGAAACCATTATATACAATATATATATATATATATATATATATATATATATATATATATATTTATACAGTTGCGGCCAAAATGTTCAGAACGGCATTGTTTTCGTCAGAAAAGTAGATAAAATTTTTTTATCAAAGTTGTTTTATATTCTATAATTTTCACAGACAATAAATACGATATTATTTGTTATTGTCTGAGATTTTGGTGTAATTTGAGAGGATAATAAAAAAGTTATGGATGATTTAGTGATTTACTGCAAAACCCATGGCGGCCAAAATGATCAGAACGGTTGCTTTTACTCCATGTTTTAGTATATTTAACCGTCGAACTCTAATGTTTTGAATTTGTTTACGTGACGGTTCGTTTACTAAACATTAGTAAGAATATTTGCAGTGCACCTTGTTAATATAATGCCACTTACTCCGTTACCAATTCGTCAGCAGATTATTAAGCTTCGAAGGAAGGATAATTTAAGTATTGGATCTATTGCAAAGATTGTTAACAAGTCAAAAAGTGTTGTACACGGTATTCTTAAGGTCTACGATGATTGTGGTTCGTGTGAAGCAAGAAAGTTTACAGGTAGGCCAAGAAAAATGACCAAGAGAGAAGATCGTGCAATGGTAAAGTTGGTTAAAAAGGACAGATTTAAAACTGCTGCTGCTGTTTCTCGGAAAATGAGCATTGTATTGAAGAAAACTTTATCCCGAAAAACTGTGTCTCGTCGTTTAGTTGAACATTACCTACAAGCAAGAGCACCTGCAGTGAAGCCACTGATCAGCTCCAAGAATAAAAAGTGTCGTCTTACCTTTGCAACCGAACATGTGTTGTGGTCTCAAGAAAAATGGCAAACGGTGCATTTCAGTGATGAATCTAAGTTTATGTTATTTGACTCAGATGGGAAAAGGTACGTTCGTCGAAAAGTAGGTGAAAAATTGTCGCCTAAATGCCTTAAGACTAGTGTTAAATTCGGTGGAGGAAGTGTCATGGTTTGGGGGATGATATCTGGAGATGGTGTGGGCCCTTTGGTGCGATTTCATGGAAAGGAAAATGCAGGAGTTTATAAACAACTTGTAAAAGATCATGTCTTGCCTGTGCTGAGAAATTCAACTAAGCGACCATCCATATTCATGCAGGACAATGCCCCATGTCACAAGGCTAAGGTGGTCATGAACTTCCTCAAGGCTGAAAAGGTTATTGTTATGGATTGGCCTGCTCAAAGCCCAGACCTCAATCCTATTGAAAATGTATGGAATATTCTAGGAGAACGTTCGAAAGCCAGAAATCCTAAAACAACTGAACAATTATGGAATGCCCTTCAGGAAGAATGGAATAAGATCACCCAGCAAGAAATTGAAAATTTAATTTCCACATGCAGTCGAAGATATCAGAGTGTGATTGAAGCTAAAGGGCTTCACACTAAATATTAAATAATTCCAGTATTCTCTGTCATTTTTGATTATTTTGTTATTTTTTCAACCGTTCTGATCATTTTGGCCGCCATGGGTTTTGCAGTAAATCACTAAATCATCCATAACTTTTGTATTATCCTCTTAAATTACACCAAAATCTCAGACAATAACAATTAATATTGTATTTATTGTCTGTGAAAATTATAGAATATAAAACTACTTTGATAAAAACCTATACTTACTTTTCTGACGAAAACAATGCCGTTCTGAACATTTTGGCCGCAACTGTATATATATATATATATATATATATATATAATATATATATATATATATATATATATATATATGGGAGATTGGAACGCCAAGGTGGGGTAGAGCATTACCAACAGTTCGAGTGTGGGCCAACACGGGTTGAGGGAGAGGAATGAAAGAGGACAGGATCTGGTTGACCGTTGTATCATCAACAACCTAGTCATCGGTAACACCATCTTGCAGCATCACCTGAGAAGGTTGTACACTTGGACTAGCCCAGGAGACCGGTTTCGAAACCAGATTGACTACATCATGATTCAAGGACGATGGAGGTCGGTACTCAAGAATGTAAGGACACGACCAAGGGCAGACTGCGGAAGCGATCATCAACTGCTGTGTGCAACGATTAAGATCCGGATGAGGTCAAGGCGAAAGCAAATGAAAATAACATGGTACGACGTCACAAAGATCCCGGAGGCTTTCAGTGTCGAGATGCAGAATAGACTTCTACCGCTTCTTCAATCATACGATAATGGAGAATTGAGATCAGATGCACTTTGGGAGAAAATGGTCAACATCACAAAGGAAGTTGTGGAGAGGAATATTCCCAAAAGACGGACTCTGAAATGGCCGTGGCTATCAGACGACACACTAGACGTCGCAAGAAGGAGGAAAGCAAAAGCAAGTGGAAACCATCAGGAATGGAGCGAACTTGACAAGCAGTACAACAGACAGGCACTAGAGGACAAGAGGAACCATCTGGACCAGATATGTCTGGAGGCGGAAGATGCGTCAGAAAGGTGACATCAAGTCTGTTTTCGTTTGATGAAGGAATTGAGTAGAAAGAGGAAGTGGACTCCACGTAGTGACGTCATCAACGATAAAGAAGGTAATATCCTGACAGAGGAAGAGGACATCAAAGCTAGGTGGAGGGAATACAGCGCCGATTTGTACAGAAGGAGGCAGGAGGATCTCCCCGCTGCACTCGCTGTAGCCGAAGTCAGAGAACCGGAACCACTTAAAGAAGGAGTGAGGCAGGCGCTGTACCATACCAGGAACGTGAAGAGCCCTGGCATGAATGAACTTCCCATCGAGGTATGGAAGGCGACGGGATATATTGAGATAGAACTGTTGTGGCGACTGTGTGTCAAGATCTGGAACGACGTGGAGTGGCCGATTGACTGGTGTTGTGCAGTCTTCGTACCAATACCATAGAAAGGCAACCCACGCGAGTGCTCTAACCACTGAACCATCAGCCTTATTGTCCACGCAAGCAAGATCCTGTTGCGAATCATCGTAGGTAGACTGCAGCGGAAATATTGCAGTGTTATTGCTGAGGAACAAGCCGGCTTCGTCAAGGGCAGAAGAACAAGGGAACAGATAGTCAACATCAGGATGATCGAGAAGTTTAAGAAATGTGACATCCCACTTTACACGTGTTTCATCGACTACTCTAAGGCCTTCGACTGTGTGAGACACAGCAAGCTGTGGGACGTCATGAAGGCCATGGAATTTCCTGAACACTTAGTCGCACTGTTGGTGTGACTATATCAAGATCAACAGTCATCTCTCAGGACGTCCGTCGGTGACACTGAGTGGTTCGGTATTGAGAGGGGTGTCCGACAGGAATGTGTTCTGTCTCCATATCTGTACAACATCTATGCAGAAAACATCATAAGAGAGGTGAAGGAGAACTATGACGGTGGTGTGCAGATTGGTGGAGAAAGGCTGTGCAATCTGAGATACACCGATGACACAACCCTCATAAGTAACAGCAAGGACGAATAGCTGCAGATAATACGCAAAGTGAGAGACATGAGTGCACAAAGTGACCTATTCCTGAATGTAAAGAAGACAAAGATCTTGGTGGTGGATAAGTACAGGACAGACGAAGGTGACTTCATCGTAGACAGAGAGATGATTCAGGAAGTGGATGATTTTGTGTACTTGGGATCCACAATCAACACCAGTGGATCAAGTACACCAGAGATACGGAGAAGGCTTACGATAGTGAGGCAAGCGGTACAAGATACGGAGAACATCTGGAAGAATCATGGCGTGTCAATACTGCTGAAGATAAGGCTACTTCGGGCTGCCACTTTCTCTATTGCGACGTACGGCTGCGAGTCATGGACAATGTTGAAGGGAGACGAGAAAAGAGTGAGCGCTTTTGAAATATGGTGTAACCGTTGTGGACGGAGAGAAGGATGAACTAGAAAATCTCGGTTGCGAGATTATGCTTCGGCGAAACATTATGAAGCGGAAGCTACGGTTCTTTGGCCACGTCATGCGCCGGTATGGACTTGAGCGAACGATCATAACTGGCAAGGTGAACTGTAGACGTAAAAGAGGCAGAACACCCACTTCTTGGCTGAAAGACATCGCAGCCACAGGATTGTCTTTATACTCAGCTGTCCATGGGGTAGAGGACAGGAGAAGGTGGCAAGACATTGTGATGACCACAGCATCGCATAGAGCGACACCTGACTAGGATGGCCACTCCCGAGACCTGCTGGTAAAACTAAAATAGAAACAGACATTTTTTACAAAGCCACAGACGCTAAACAATACCTACTTTTTGATTCATGCCACCCAAGACACACTAAAACAAACATCCCTTTCAACTTTGCAAGAAGGATATGCACAATAGTATCAGAACAAAATACCAGGAACTTTAGACTACAAGAACTCAAAAACACCATAATTGACAGACACTACCCAGCTCAACTCATAGAGGATGAGATCAGACGTGTAACAGAAATCGACATAGAAACTTTGAGAAAAGTTCAACTCAACAACAAACCTTCCCCGAAAATACTGCCTTACATATCCACATACAACCCCAGAAACAAAGAAGCCTTCACCATCATCACCCAGAATTTACCAATACTTCATAAGGACCCCAAATTAAAGGAAATTGTAAACATACATAAAATCATTAAAAGCTACAAACAACCTAAATCACTTAAAAAGATTCTCACAAAGGCAAAATTGTTTTCTGAAATTACGGATGCAAAAATAAAAAAATGTGGTAGATCAAACTGCGCAACATGTCCAAACCTTCTAGAAGGATCAGAATTCCTCTTCAAAGAGGGACAAAAATTCAAGATCAAATCTAATTTTACTTGTGCTTCTGAAAACATAATTTATGTCATAAGATGCTCAGGCTGCCACCAAAACTACGTGGGGTCCATGGGTCTATCACTCAGACGTAGATGCACACTGCATCGACAACAGATTGCATTCCCAGAATACAGAACGATACCCTTTAGTGAGCATATTGAGAAATACGCAAAGCAACTACTATCACAATTTTTAATCTTTCCATTTTATCAATGTGCTATTGGAACACCAACACAAATTAGACTAAACAAGGAAACATTCTTCATTGAAAAATATAAGCCCAAACTTAACCACTCCAACATTCTTATACAGAGAAACTCACCCCTTTAAATAAATGGGACAAGAAATATAAAGCGATTATCTCCCTTACACCGGAAGAAATCACTCATTACCTTCCCTTACCTGGAACTCTTCTTTACACTTCATAACGAAGACATAACACGATGTTTTGAGAAATTTGAAAAGTTAACACGAAACCGGTAATTTCTTCAAAAACTATGTCACTGTATGAAAAAATTTTATAACATTCTTCTGACATAATGACTCAAATATATTTTTTAACCTTTTAAAACAAGCCTTCTGTAGTTTTTTCACTTTTTACTATTTTCTATATATTCAACCACGTGCTTTCACACACCAACTTTCTCACCTATATATATATATTGCTAATAATATGATCTTTATATTGTTTTGCTAGTATTAGCGTTATTAATAATAAGAATAATGATATTGGTAGCATTAGTGGTAATGATAATAGTAATGATGTTAACATTAATGGCATTTTGTAAATTAATATAAATTAAAATAATATACTCTTGACTCTGTATATCTGCATTTGAGTATTAATATGTGTATATTTTCTACATTGTAATATCATAATATTAAGTTGAAAAACTGTAACATTGAATATGGAACATATGTATGTTTATTGATTTATATTATTTATATTATTATGTATATGTATTTATATATGTATAGGAGTATGAGTATATGCACTCATATGTATGTGTATATGATATATTATGGGTACGTACCCACACTTATATGGGTGTATATTTAATTTGGTTTGTATTTCATAATCTCCGAAGAGTCCTTGAGATATTTTTGTAAATGTCTCATTTATAACTACATATTGACCTATCACACATGGATAATATAAGTAAAATGAGATACCCATATCTGCATGGCCGAAACAGCTGTAAGATGTAGGTTATATTTATATTTATTTATATTCTCTTATACATATTGTACTTATTGTATCATATTACTCCTTCATGTACACTGTTTTGTTCTATATTATCATGTTTGACCTTAATGTTCATATGTAGTGGTTTAATAAAGTATGTGATTGGGTATTATCTGGTAGTTGATAATTGATTTAGATGTATTTCTCCATTTTCTTATTTTGTATATATATATATATATATATATATATATTTATACACACACACAAATATATATATATATATATATATACATATATATATATATATATATTATATATTATATATATATATATATATATATATATATATATATATATATATATATATATAAAATTAATTAAGGGTAGAAATTGATATTTATCAATTAAGACCAGTGGTCTAGCATATTAAAAAAGAATCCGAAGATTAAAATATTTATATATACCAATTAAGGACTGAACACGAAAAGTGGACAGTCAACATGCTAGATATATACGTCAAATCGCCATTCACCACAAAAGATTATGTTCTCAGATTTGAGATCTGAGTTTGATCTGAGAACATAATCTTTTGTGGTGAATGGCGATTTGACGTCTATATCTAGCATGTTGACTGTCCACTTTTCGTGTTCAGTCCTTAATTGGTATATATATATATATATATATATATATATATATATATATATATATATATTATATATATATTATATTATATATATATATATATATATATATATATATATAATATATATATATATATAATATATATATATATATATATATAATATATATATATATATATATATATTATATTTCCTGAGCGCCATACTAATACAATTGTTCGTTGTTTTCCACCTGCCTTCGTCTTTTGTTTATTTTCATAAAGCTTCCCGTTATATATATATATATATATATATATATATATATATATATATATATATATAACGGGAAGCTTTATGAAAATAGACAAAAGACGAAGGCAGGTTTACGGAAATAAACAAAAGACGAAGGCAGGTGGAATACAAACAAACAATTGTATTAGTATGGCGCTCAGGAAATATAAATAAAACAAGTCTTTAACGTTTCGAGCCTACGCTCTTCAACAGAAAGATACACAGAGAAGAAACACAGAAAGGGAGAAAAAAAATGCGTGCAGAGGTTAGCAAATCAACATGGCGATCTGATTTCGGCCAGAAGTCAAAGATCAAACGTGAGACGCAAGAGCGAAATTAGGGGAGTTAATAGGGTTAAATGACCTCGCTCCAACATAAGAGTGTGTGTGTGTGTGTATGAGAAGAGTGTGTGTGTGTGTATGAGAGAGTATTAGTGCGTATGAGAGGTCTGGACGTGTGTGTGTATATATGATGTGATGTGTAAAGTCGTATGGTGTAGTGTAGAGAGAGGAGATGAGGGAAGAGGGGGGAGGCAAGGGGGAGAGAGGGGGAGGGGGGAGGGGGAGAAAGAAAGGGGAGAAGAGGAGGGGGAAGGGGGAGAAGGAAGGAGAGGAAAAGAGGAGGGGGAAAAGGGGGAGAAGGAAGGAGAGGAGAAGAGGAGGGGAGAGGAGGAGGGAGGATAGAGGGAGAGGGAGAGAGAGAGAGAGAAGGGGAGTGAGGGAGCAGAGAGAAAGAGGGAAGGGGAAGAGGGAAGAAGGAGGGAGGGAGAAAGAGGGAAGAAGGGAAGAGGAGTAGGGGTAAAAGGATGAAGGACTGAAGAGAAGTAGGGGTCGGGGGGAGGTTAGATGAGGAGGGGGAGAGGGGAGTTAGATGAGGAGGGGGGGAGAGTTGAGACCAAATGGCGTATAAGAGCGAAGAGAGAAGATTAATTCCTGTTCATGGCGCAAACGGGAATCCAGATGGCCTCTGTGCAAGGACAAACCGAACACAGACAGGTGTTGCAAGGAGTGACCGGTGGAGCGGAAATGGCGTGAGATCGGTGTGTCGTTCGCAAGGCGGATGTCACGGAGGTGTTCCACGAACTGGTCAGCCAAGCGGCGTCCCGTTTGTCCGATGTACAGGGAATGGCAGAGTGAGCAATAGATAATATTGCTGGAGGTGCAGGTGAAGGAGTTGATGATGCGATAGGGTCGATGATGGGTGCCAGTGAGGAGGGTGGTGTTGGAGAGGTAAGGGCAAGTGTGGCAACGTGGGCGGGAGCAGGGGAACGAGCCAGGTTGGGAGGTAGGGTCAGGGAAGGAGCTATGGACCAAAAGGTCTCGAAGGTTATGGGCTCGTTTGAAAGAGGGAAGGGGTCGGTTAGGGAAGAGGTGTGAAGTGGATGGGTCGGACTGGAGATGACGGAAAGCTCGAAGAATGGTGCGTTGGAGAGGTAGGGTCGTGGGGGTGGTAAGTGAGGGGAAAAGGGAGGCGGGAGACTACAGGGCGGGTTCAGGGAGAGAGAGCAGATACACGGTCCACGGAACGTGCTCTGGCAAGGGCGGTGTGATATATATATATATATATATATATATATATATAATATATATATATATATATTTATACACACATATACATATATATATATACACATATATCTATCCATAATCTTTTGAAAGTTACCCTCTGAAAATGCAACCAGGTAACAATCATCTGCATAAAGTATATCTCTAACTATGAGAGCAAACACCATATGTCTACAGTGAGAAATTTTCTCCATGACAAAAACACAGTGAATGGCTTGTTTACTGGTCCAAAAGTGCTTTTAGTATATTCGAACTGGTAATAATATTGCATCTTATACTTTGTTTTGAAGTGCCATAAGTCTGAAAAGCTTGCTGGTTGCATGATCATGAATTCATATAGTTGTATGGCACTCTGAAAAACGATTGTGAGAGAAAACAGAGTTTGAGCAGAGATGTCTCCTTGCAATACCTTATTTTGAGACAGTTTACCATTGATCTTTTCTCCTTGCTGTAGTACCATCATGAAACCATCTCAAAACAACAAATTTGGGTGGATAATCATATTATAATCCTGAATTCTTGACATGCTCCAGCCTCTGACCCACCAGCTAAGTAAACATAGTGATGTCACTTGGCACACTGCCTCATAAAGGTCACTGCTAGCTCACACTACATACACACAACTACATGGTGCCATCTGTTGGCATGCTACATAACTAGTCTGGGAACTTTTTGATACCACCTTGTACATACATACATTTATACACACACTATCACACATACATGTAAATTGATGAACGCTGTACCGATAAACAAAAGATAATCTCTCAGCTAACTAAGGAGTCTATGAACCAGTTCTGATTGAGCAGTATATTTCTGAAGGTTGATTTGTGAAGAACAAATTTAGAGATCAGCTAGAGATCTGCTAGAGATCTGCTAGAGATCTGCTGCTAATCTCTATATTTGTGCTTCGGAAATCAACATTCAGAATTATTATAATGGCATTTTAAAAACTTACGCTATCATTTCAACATTTTAAATTATCTAAGAGGGTATTGTTATCTTTTTTATCATAAGTAATTAAATCTTTAACCAAACAGAACGTCAGAGGGTAAGTCAATCTAGCTGAGATTTAGAAAATATCTTGCCACCATTTAATTTTGTGAAACTATCCTCCAGAATAGGTAGTGGATAGTGGCATGTTTTAAGACATTCATTTAAATCAGTGGAAAAAGTTATATGTACAAGAGGGGTTGATCTTTGTACTATGAAACACATTGATTTCACAATAGTTTTACTGTTTACAGAGGTGAACAATATAATCTGTTATTTTCATATATTGCTAGGTAACTTGGGTTGTTAAGAATAAGTATCTTAGTTATATAAAATATTGTACACATCCCTTGTGATACTGGACAAAACTGTAATCCTGGTTGTTGAGCATGTAGATGTATACAGGAGTAAATTTCATTATAAAACATATTTGGATATAAATATTGTACAGAGTAAAACAAAATAAATAAAATAAACTTACCATATTTTTGTTCTGAATTATCACCTTTAGGTCCAGTGTAAGACGATGAAGTTGCTCCATTCTTCCTCCTCCATGTATATTCTCTAGGGTTCATACAAGAAATTTCGTATTCGCAGAGCAGTGGATTATCAAATGTGCACTTATGATTTGTGATACCAGCTAAAATATAAAACAATACCGATTTTTTACACTGGTAGAAGGTTTACAAATTTAAAAATTAGGATTACACTGGTTTACAGAGAAATTGAGGCTAACACAAAAATAGTTGTTCTAGCCTAATTTTGGGGGTGCTGATTTCAGATACAAAACCAGTTTTCCCTCATCACCTCTAGTTTTTGAGATATACATTATTACAATTTTGTGACAATTCATGCAACCATATATATATATGATCAATTTTAATTTTGTTTTCCAGATTTTTGTGATACATATCTCTACAATGGCTTCAGGCACTTCAAAACACCAAAAATGCATCAACAAGGCCAATTCATTCTGCTGTGTGTGGGGATTTCATGACAGTTGCACGGCACCGAACAATTACTTCCCTCCTGAGAACTGGTTACTTTCGTTATTTTGACTGTAAAATTGGAGATCAGAACAAATCCTGGGCCCCACACATCTGTTGTAAATCCTGCTACAATGGACTAACTGCATGATTTAACGGCAAGAAAGCAGCCTTCAACTTTGCTGTCCCAATGGTCTGGAGAGAGCCATGAAGCCATGCTGATGATCGTTATTTTTTTTTCTAACAAATATAAAAGATTTCATTGCTTCTTCTAGAAAAGATATCAAATATCCCAACCTTCCTTCAGCTATGAGACTGTTTCCCACTTAGATGATCTCCTTGTCCCTACACTCAGCAAATAAGGATCTTCTTCCTTCATCAGATGAAGAAATGCTTTCAGGGGAAGAGCATGCCAAGTTGATCTCTTCTGAAGACAATGTCTTTGTTTATTCAGGAACAAGTGGCAATGAGCCCCACTGGAGCATGCAGGAAGACCTGAATGACCTTACCTGTGATTTGTATCTATTAAAGCGGCAGTCAGAGCTTATAGCATCTTGGCTAAAGTAGTGGAACCTGCTCAATGCAGATGTAAGGATCAGCAGTTTCAGGACACAAAAGCAGGATTTTGCTTCATTCTTTGATATGAAAAACAGGTTGTGCTACTGCACAAATGTTACTGGCTTGTTCACTTTCCTTGGTTTCCCACACAATCATCCCTCAGACTGGTGTCTTTTCATAGACTCTTCCAAGTGAAGTCTGAAGGCTGTGCTCCTGCACAATGGGAATAAATACTCTAGCATTCCCATTGCCTACTCAGTCCATCCAAAGGAATCATATGACAATATGGAACTCCTTCTGGAAGCTGTCAAGTACAACCAATACCAGTGGAGTCTCTGTGGAGTCCTCAAGGTTATTGGGATCCTTATGGGTATGCAAGCAGGCTTCACAAAGTACTGTTGCTTTTGCTGTCTCTGGGAAAGTCAGGCTCTGTCCAAGCACTACAAGCAGAAGGATTGGAGATCTAGGAGCACTTTCGTGCTTGGTGAACACAGTGTGCAAGAAAATCCTCTGGTGGACATGAACAAGATGCTTATTCCTCCTCATCATATCAAGCTTGGTTTAATGAAGAATTTTGTGAAGGCCATGGACAAAAATGGTGCTACCTTCCTACACTTGTGCACTTTGTTCCCAGCTCTGAGTTCTGCTCAGTTCAAAGAGGGCATCTTTGAAGGGTTGCTGATGAAGGGGAAAAGGGAAGGTGGGTATGAGAGAAAAGAGAAAGAGAGTAAGAGAGAAGAGAGAAAGAGAGTAGGGGTGAAGAGAAGTAGGAGTGAAGAGAAGTAGTAGTGAAGAGAAGTAGTAGTGAAGAGAAGTAGGAGTCAGAGCAAGAGAGGAGAGGTGGGTGGGAGGAAGTAGGAGGAAGGGGAAAAGAGGCAAGGGAAGGAGTTTAGATGAAGAGGGGTGGAGAGTTGAGCCTATATGGCACAAAGGAGCGAAGAGAGAAGATTAATCCCTGTTCAATGTGCAAACGGGAGTCCAGATGGCCTCTGTGCAAGGACAACCTGAACACGGACAGGTGTCACAAAGAGTGACTGGTAGAGTGGAAATGGCATGAGACTGGGGTGTCATTGCCGAGGCAGATGTCTTGGAGGTGTTCCGCAAACTGATCAGCCAAGCGGTGTCCCGTTTGTCGTTCATATATATATATATATATATATATATATATATATCATCGTCGTCATCCTCATTAATATCCATTGTTCATACTGACATGGGTTGAATGGTTTGACCAGGGCTGGCAAGCTAAGGGGCTGTACCAGACTCCAGTCTTATTTGGCATGGTTTCTATGGCTGGATGCACTAGTATCTGCCATGATTAGGATTTCACTTAGCTTGAGGGGTACTCTACTAAAGCATGGCATATTGCTGAAGGTCTCAGTCATTTGTCATTGCCTCCATGAAGCCCAATGCTCAAAAGGACCTTTTTATGTTCCACTGGCACAGGTGCTAGTTATGCGACAAGTATTTATTACAAGTTTTATTCACTTGTTACTTATTCTAAAGTAGTAACCCACACCCATTCGATCAAAATATTGCCATATCCCACTATTGGGGCATGTGCCTCACTTTGAGAAACACTGGTATTGATAATAATGAGTATAGATAATAGAACATCTTTGTATAGTGATAGGTGTTGTTATTCAATCCTAGATCAGGTCTGTTTGACTGAATTTGTAATCAAAGACTTTCCAACTGTGAAAGCAGATGTTGTTTAGAAAACAAAACTAAAAGTAATCTAATTTAATTAAAATATAAGAAATAAAGTTTCTCATAAAAGAGATGAAATGGAATTAAAACACTTAAAGAAAGCAAAGCCAAAAAACCCATTCAACACTTGCAAAGAGGGTAAAACAATTCTACTTACTTCGACAGTAGCCTTTATCAACAACTAAATCATCAAGACCCAAGGTTGAATAACTATTTTCAGCAATACCAGTGAATACGATTCTTCCACGTGTACTTGGTAAATCCATACAACCATATTGCCACTCAGGTCCATGGTCTCCAGAATCTTGCCAGAAATATGGTGTTTTAGAAAACCATGGTTTAAGTTCATCTTTCACAAATCTTGCTTGTAGTGTCTTAATTTTCATATCAGGCATGTAATAGAGAAATTCAAGTTTGAACTTTCCATTTGGAATATCAATTACAGATGATTTTATAGAGTGCATCATCGTTGTGTAGGTGTAACGAGAAGTAAATAGCAGGTAGTTATCTGTAAAACAGACAAAAAAGTTTTGATTATTTCATTAATATTTGAGGCTAATGCAAGTTATTTGTTATGATAAAAATAAGTTCTAAATCAAGTAATATATAAATGGACAAAAATGATTTCCTGTAATAAGTTAGAAAAATATCTATAATAAAGCAAGTTCATGTGGATGGCAATCTCTGTCATCATCAAATAGAGTAGGGTGCTAATTTGGGAACAAGAACCCTGGACGTTGAATGATTGTCAGTATTAACTCTTGGTCTGTTTCATGTAGTTGGTGATACTTGTAGTAAAGTCATTGTTCTTGTTAGTGGCTGTGTAGTACCATGAGACATGTTTGTTAAATGCTGAGCAATGGTGAAAAGTAGACCTCTTCAAGTTGGAGTAATAATGCCATATGTTGTGGAAACCCACAAGACTGAAGCATATTTCCTGGACCAAAAAGGCAATTTTTTCAGCTTGTTAAACACTATACATAAGCAGATAAGAGCATACTTTGGATATATTTGCCTGCTTCATAATGCTTTTAGTAAGTATTAGCATGGGAGCCTATGGCAGTATTGTGCTGATAATGTGAAACAATTGATGACAATTGTCCAAAACTGTTTATATTGGTGAGCACTTGTTAAAGAAATCATCAGAGGTCATTTGTCGATCTAATGGTGCAAAAAGGAGAACGTTGTTTCTTAATAATGCAGATATAATATAAATATAAGAGAAATATCATCAAATAATACCATTTACAATTTATTTATTTAAACTAATTATTTATATATATATATATTTATTTATTTGACTTTTTGTCTGGATAATTAGGGTGGATACTGAGTTAGTCCTCATTTCTGACTGCAGTGCAATATCTTCCTTTCAGAAAAACAATATACTATTCAGTACAAGAATATAACATGATGATTGCAATGGTATTCAAACACACTATAGTGCAGAGATCCTGCAGCTTAAACACTTTTAATTATGAATTTTTTTTATCATTTCGTTAAAGATAACCTCGTATAGGCCTCAAAAGAAAAAAACACTTTAGCTAAAGGATTCTTTATACTTATTTTAGTAGTTTAAAACTAACATAAATTTTATTTTAGGATAAATGTAAAAATAACAATGTATGAAGACATAATAATATATGAATGTATCATATAATTTTGGTAGGGAAACAGAATTGGACAAAGGGGTCAGTGCAGTCAGAGAAGTAATATACATTCATCTGTTCTCTCATTACTGAGTGTTGAGAGAAGGAATGATATGAGTGAACATTAGTAGAGTTTATAAGTAACATGCTAGTTTTGAAGAGCAGAGACTTTTGTAGTAGTGGCAGAAGAGCTAGAGTGAAAAAACTGCATCTTTTAACTGAATGTCATTGATTGAATGGTTGTATGTAATAGCAGTAGAGACATTTAACATTGTGGGTCCTATTTGAGCTTTGTAGAGATGATTAGGACTGAGTAATGTTTTTGTTTCTAAAGAGAATGGCTAGTCTTTGGGACATTGTTTCAACTGTGTTTGTGATGTGTTAGTAGTAGGGATGATCTGTGATTTGTAGGAAGCTGAATAGTTAAAAAAAAAGTGTCTTATACCAGAGAAGTAATGGAGGAAGAATAATGTTGTGGCTTGTCCACAACAATCTTGTGTTGTTGAAGGAAATAAGATTCTTGAGGCTGCCAGGAGAATATTTCCAAAGTCAGTTCTATGGGCAATATAGGTTTGACATGAAATGTCTAGATTGTATGAAGATGATGTTTGCGTATGGAAGTTTGGAGGTGTCATTTGTTGGAAGTGGCAAGTAAGTAGGCTGTTAATGTACAAGAGGGAAAATATCAGTGACACAACTGAGCTGAATATACTAGAACTCATGGAGTGTAGCTGAACAAGAGTTTTGCCTGTGCATACTACATACAACTGATAAGAATCTTTTAATCCAAGAGACTAGAGCCCAATATGGGATTTTATCAAGATTTCCATACCAGACACTCAAATGTCTTGTTGATGTCAAGTGTTATGACATTGTTTTCATGAAATTTTCCAAGAGTGAAATGGCTACTGGTAAATGACATCAAAGAGACAGTTAACAATAGAATTATGGAAGCTGTACTGATGTTGGAGAAGCTAGTTATAAGCAACTGTGTTCAAATTCTTGAGATGTTGGAAGTTAGAGTAATAAGTCAATACTTCACAAGATCAGAAAGATTATATCTCTTGGACATGAGAGTCACTGTAGTATGTTTTCAAAGATGAAGACAAATTCCTATTTAGAGAGAGAGAAAGACTGAAAACTTTTAGGAAGATTAGAAGATGAATTTAGGGTGAACTGTTTGAAAGTGATGAAAGGTACATTGGCAGGGCAGTGATTTTATTGATTTGGAATGACAAGAGGTGTATTTACACGTAGTATTGTGTTCCTGGCAATGGGACTAGAAGAAGACAGAAAGGAAGTTTTACAGGCATTTTTCTAAGTCTTCAGATTACTGAACTTAAAAAAGCTGGTTGGAATGAGACTAAAGTTTAGTGAATTAACATCTGTTATAATCCTTAACATGTTGGATTGTTATAACATTCACTTCAGTATACAGAATACTTAGTAAAAGCAGTAAAGATATGACTATCTCTGACCGCCTACTATGCACTCTCCTCTTAATAGTGACTAACTCATACTGCTCATCACGTGGGAGGATTGTACCATTATTGTTAATTCTCTACATCAGCTCCCCTTTTACATTTTTCTTAGGAAGTGTCATTTTATTTATCAATAATATTTTTATTCACCTCACCTCCCTTTTTTGAGTTTTTTTTGTACAATTTAATATTTTTTGCACTTGACATTTATTTTCGGGAAGTCCATATGTTTTCTTTTCCTCTCACTTGTATGCCTGGGTCCAATAACCTGTAGTGGCGTTGGTATTTGGAATGTATCGTACAACCATTCCATTGGTTCTTCCAACTTCTTTGGTTTGCTTTCCATGAATCTCTTTCTCAGTTGGTTCCTGTGTCACTTATGTATGTCTTTCCTACTTTTTACCCAATACGTCATTTTACCTATGCATTTGGTAATTATGCCATATTCTCAACTCTGTTTTCTGTTCTTGCATGCCCTCATATACACCTTTTCACCAACTTTAAAGAATCGTGCTGTCTTCCTTGGCACCTTTTCTTTTTTTGCAGATAGCAATTTATCAAAGACTGATTTTTACTTTCCTTGCAAACATCAGCTTTGCTGGTGAGCTACCTGCTGGTGTATTCAGGTTTGGTGTCACACGGTACACTCCTAAAAATTGTTCTAGAGCTACCTCATCCATGACTTTTTTATTCGATTTTCTAAGGGCTCTTTTGAAGGTAGTGACAAAGTATTGTGGGATGGTATGGCACCGTAGTCATATGTTCTACTGCAAACGTTTCACAAAATTTCAAAAGTTCGCTACACAAATTGCGTTCCATTGACAGACACTATCTTGTCTGGGATGTCAAATCTTGCAAACAATTTTATCTCAGTCAAGGAGGTTGGTTGTTTGCACTTACAAATTTCAGGCCATTTCAAGAAACTATTAACCACCACTAAGTAGTAAAAACCACTTAAAGGACCAGCAAAATCGATGTGTAGTCTCGACTACGGAATATTTACTTTTGGCCAGGGTTTACTTTTTATCATCAGTAATTTTGCTGCTAGAGCACATCCTCTACGACCTTTCACCAAATTTCTGATTTCTCTGTCCATTTTTAGCCATTAACTGCGCATTAAAGCTTTCATCCTTGAAATACCAGGATGTCTAACAGGAAATCCTCTCAATATTTTCTTTTGTAGTGTTTCCGGTGTCACTACCCTCTGTGCATATTCTCTGTGCATACACCAGTACACTATCTCTCTGTGCATATATCAGTACACACTACTCTCTGTGCATACATCAGTACACCATGAAACATTGAGTATAGGTTCACGTATTGGTTTTGTTTCACACCAAACCTGTTTCGATTTTCTTTTGTTGACCACAGTGTTCTTTTTGTTTCCTTTATAAAATTATCTTTTACTGCATTCTTCTGACACTTGCTGTAGGGTTACATCTTGCTTTTGTTCTAGCTTTGCGAGAATTCTAGTTCTAATTTCTGTGTGCTTTTCAGCAGTATGTCCTTGTGTAAAAATCAGGAATTTGAATATATTTAGCATTAATTTATCCAGCTTAAACTTCTCACATTCCCTGTTTACTCTACCAGCATATGTGATATAGTCCTCATCATTGTTTTTCTCTATGTTCAGACACTTCCAACGTATGTTGAACAATGAGCCATTTTCACTGAAAATTTTGCACAATTGTATCATTAAAGTTTATGTCTGAAGGTTTACTTGTGAGTACATAATTACTGTAGGGTTCATGTTCTATTGCTGCCAGTTTTCTCAAGATCGAGTGCATTTTCATCTCGTCATCCTAATCTTTACAATCTTTCTTGAAGATTTGTTCATGTCTCCTGTCATGCTTCAAAGGTAACTTCTTCATCAGGCTTGTATTTGAACTCTGTTATGGAGTTTGCAGTGTTGAGAACACTTTTTCTGACTTTCCTGGCATCTTCAGTAATTGCAGCATTTGTTGCTGTAATATTATTTGTTGTTGCTCTTGCAGTTGTTTCTGCTGCTGTTGTTGTTGGTGTTGTTACTTAAGCTGTTGTTCTTGCAGTTGTTGCTGTATATGCAACTCGAACAAACCGGCCAAAAAATGTTCCATAATTTTATGAATGTTTTCGTAAGTTTCACACAAGACTTTGTGAGTTTATTAACTCCTCTTTGAGTTTCTATTAACTCTACGTGAATTTATTAATTCCTCATGAGTTGTTTAAATTTTCGTCATCACTGTTATAATCCTTTAAATGTTGTATTATTATAATGCCCGCTTCAGTATACAGTATACTTAGTAAGACCAGTAAAGACATGACTGTCTCTGACTGCTTACTATGAATTCTCCTATTTATAGTGACTGTCACATGAAAGGGGTGTACCCTTATTTCTAATTCCCTACAATAACATCAGAAGGTGAA
Source organism: Octopus sinensis (assembly GCF_006345805.1). Lineage (NCBI taxonomy): Eukaryota > Metazoa > Mollusca > Cephalopoda > Octopoda > Octopodidae > Octopus > Octopus sinensis. The sequence continues at coordinate 74,320,236 of NC_042999.1, read as the reverse complement.
GATATGTGTTGGTTGTGATAGAATAAAATGAGGATATAAATTAAAATTACATTTCAGATAGGGTTAATCAAATTGGAGGTGGGGATAAAATAAATGCAAAATAGGTTTCTTCTCTCTATGAGTTTTAATTATCATAGAAATAGAGTAGCTGCTAGTCTTTTCTAATCTTGTTAGTCAAAGCCAGCTCTCAGGGTGAATACAAAGTGCTGTGACCCACACATAATACTCAACTCCAGCAGTAGTATAGTATCGATTTTGATGACTCTAGATAATTCACAGTATGAGAACATCTAACATTGTTGGCTTGTGATATCTGTTCCATGGGAGCAACTATAGATGTCCATGAAAGTGCTGCTCACATTGGCAACAAATGGGGAGAAATGAAAGTACAAATTCTATCCATAAGAACATGAAAAAGTTTTATCACATCCAAAATATTTAGTAGCAGTACAAATTATTCACTGCAGTTTATAGGGAGATTAGTCATTACAAATATTGAAGAAAATTCTATTGCAGATTTATGATTAGAAAAATTAATTTCAAGTCTTTTAAAGAAGATGGACTGTTATGCTTCAGTTTTATTTACCACAGTGATCAAGTCTATAGCAGTTGCTTGCAACATATTTAAAGAAAATTATTAAGGACTTTAGCTAACTGATGTAGATGGATTGTTTTAATATCACACTGAAGTGTATGTGTTGTAATATATTTGATATAAAACTTCTAGTGATCTTCATTTTCAGTATCAAATTATTGTTTTCTAAAATTACAGTTTCCCCATATATCTTGTTTAATGCTGAAGTTATGGAGTTATTGCTTATAGAAAATGGTGACTTCTTGACAATTGAGCTGAATGTATAAATGTGTAACCAGTTGAGTATTCCACTAACATGTCTATCCTTAATACAATTTTCAGGCTGAACCAGAGTGAGAGATGTGACAAGACAACATCTTTCAATAACAGATACAAACCTGTGATAAGTAGAGAGAAAGAGAGTGAGGGAGAGAAAGAGAAAGAGAGAGAGGATCTGACCTCAGAACTGAATTGGAACATAATTGATTGCAAATGAATGAAAGATAAAATTGACCTTCTTAGCATTTGAACTCTGGTTGCAGATAGGTGGAACAAATATGGCATTTGTAAAGAAGCTCTCATGTGATTATACTTGTCAGGTATGAGTGTCATTTCATTATAATGCTTATTTTCAGCAGATACCTGTTACACATATAACAAATATGGCCCACTCAATGAACTGATGGGTTTTGACTGAGGCATACATATGTGCTGTGCTTGTAATACTTACAACTTATATACTTACAATGTTGCACTGCTAGGTGAAGCCAAAAGTTACTTGTAGTTACAGAAATAAAATGCCTTTTTACCTTTAATATTATTTGAAATGTCAATATTTTAAATCATTTTACTTGAAACAATAATAAAATAAACAAAAACAATTACCAGAACGAGAAGAAATTCCATTTGTATTATTTGGGCTAAGTCTCCAACCTCTGCGTATATCATTCATGTTTTCAATATCATAACCACAAGTGCCACTATCAAAATCACAACTTGCATTCCAGTGATCTGTTAATACAAAATAATTGATTAAAGAATTTAATTATTTCCAAGTAAGTGTTCAACAAATCAACAACTCATTTTCTAAAGCACATTTTTTCACAATATTTTACCAAAAAGTTCCTTTCTTGAACAAATATAGCCAAAGGATTGTGAGATTGGTTAATTCATCCAGTTACCAGAGATACTTAAATGATACTGGGTATAGTGGGTGTTTAAATGAATTTACAGTTCACTGCTGGTTGTTTTTATTTGTTTTGTATAGAGTTAATGGTTGAGGTTTGAGTGTTGCCTCAAAGTACTGGGAACCACTTTGAGTTTATCTCTAAATGATATAATACAAATCTAGAATTTCAAAGTTGTTTGAGTCTATCAAACACTTTGTTCATTTCGTACTGGAGTTATCACTGCATATTTTCAGAGGACCACAAATACACCTTTAACCAAAGCAAAACAGTGAGCAAAATATTTTTGTCTTGTGTTATTCACACATGTTATTTCTCATATGCATATATCAAGACAAGAACTAATTACTAGTGAAGAGGTAATATAACTCTGATTCATGCAACAATAATCAGAGCAAATTACTGAATGTTTAGTATATTCAATTGTAATACATATTGTTTATTTGTTTATTTAAGTAAATGATTTCTGTTCTTGCATTGACAACACTAAATTTCCCAGTTTCAAGCTTTGGTACAGAACATGCAGATGTGTAGTGCATGCAACATTTCATATATGCATCTTACTCTATGGTGCTGTTGTTGTTTAGTCCCCAAGCCAGCCTGAATCAAGCAGATCTATAACCAAAAACATTCCAACTATGACTATCTCATATTATTAGGAATACATAGAACCACATTATCCAGTATGACCATTTTTTCTCTAGACAGGAGAATGTGATTTGAAAGAGATTTGGTTGCTGTTTGTAGTTAGTCCAGTGACCACATAGTGGCTCTCTCATTGGCTTGTATAGAATACTGTATGGTGTACGTATGTCTGGCATCGATCCAGCAATCTCAGGAAAGATATCTTGAAACAAGCCATAATTTCCAAACACTTACAAACCAGTGTGTAGGATACAATATATGCCAGTAAAATAATCTATGAAATTTTATATTTGAAAACATAGAGAGAGGAAGTTGATGAGAACATTGTTCAAGCTTTCATTTCATTTCATTATTCTTCTTATACTGTTACTGAGTAAGGTGAATGTTGACATCAAAAATATAAATCTAATTGGAATGGAGTAAACTTGTGTACATGTACACACACACACACACATTTTACACACACACTCCTTCCCTCTCTTTCACACACAGGCAGCAGATATGCATGTAAGCATACATGCTCACCTAAACATAATTACTAAAGCTAATTGCTGATATGTTATAATATGTTATGGTATATTTTGCCCTTACTTGAACAGCTATTTTCTGATAAGGTGACATCATCAAGGGCAATATCACTGTCAAAACCATTTCCTTGGATAGCTTCAAATATGATTTCATGATTCCTTTAATATAAATAAATAAAAAGAAAAGATTTAATAGCAAAAGAAATTGATGGAAAGCACTATTTCTTCTATTTCTGCCATTTCTATATTCTAAAATACATTAAAATTACAAACGTATATAGTTAGGGACATAACTGCAATAGGGGATATTTCAACAAATCTTACTTTCTGTATTACTAAACAATTAACAGAACATTAAATAAATATATCACATATTGTTTTTTTACTTATAAAGATTTTAAAGTCAAATTTGGCTAATGATAAATTGATCATGTTTACAAACATCCTGGTTTCTTAGGGTTAACCAAATGAAAAACAAGACTGAAATTTAGCCTTCAGTGTTATCTCAGTCAATAAAAATATCTTGTGTAGAATTTTTCTCCACACTGTAACTTCAAATTTATAGTTGCAATAAAGAGGAAAGCATTAACATGATATTTAAATGTAATCATCTCAATCACAAATGAGGAAAACTTTCAAATACTCAAATGAAGGAAATTCTATGCAATAAGTCAACCAGCATGATATGTCAGGCAAATCACTTCTTGAAAAAGAACACTTTGGACTATTTCTATTATATCAGAAATGTTCTGAAAAGCAGCTTTAACCAGAAACATTACATTGATGTTTGCTCAACACTCAATGAGGAAACATTATTTTGTTAACTTTTTTAATGCAATCCAAAATGTTTGTGAGTATATGTATGTATGCGTGTATGTGTGTGTGTGTGTGTGTGTTTTCCACTGTGATGTACAAATTATGTGTGTGGTACTCTAATACCAATCAGAATTGTGTTCATAAACAGCCAAAAAGTGTTGTAAAATCTTTGTAGTAGGTCAGTAACACTTTAACACTGCTTTACAAAGAGTCATTAACTAGTGAAAACTCCTTTGTAGATTTTGAAAGTAATCAAATCTTTTTTGTAGGGCAGAATCTACTCAAAATTACTTTGTAGAGAGTCACTGACTCCTCAAAGCTGCTTTGCAGAAGATCAGCAATTCACTAAAGCTCTATTTTTGGGGACCTGAAACAGTTCAAAGATGCTTTATTGGGTGTCAGTGGCTTGTAAAAGTTGCTTTAGAAGTCAGGAAATGTCTTGAGCAGCTTCATAGTTGGGTAGTAACTATGTAAAGATGCTTTGTAGAGAATCAGAAACTGTTCAAAGTTGAGGTACTTTCTGACTTTGAATATTTAATTGAAAACTCAAACTTGGCAGGCCCTCCCGGACTAGTGGGTTTGATGCAGAACATGTTCAGTTTGAACATTCTCAGGTCAAATGTCTCCAACTGAAAGGTGAACAGGAGGCGATTTCAGTGGATGATACTCTGAATAAAAAGCAATGGAGAGAAAAATTGTTTTGTGAGGGGGGTGAGATATATTGAAGATATTAGGAGGAAGAGAGACGTGTGGGTTACACAAACCAGGCAGACCTAGATAGAAAGGATATGCAGCCAATTATTTTAGGAGAGTAGAAACTTTGCGATAGGTGTATTGTCAAGAATAAAAATTCATCAATCATTGTGGTCAATAGTTTTCATAGGGAGGGCTGAACATGACAGAATTGAGAAGAATTTGAGAAATAGTGGCCTATGTTGACAAAAGTTAAAGCAATAAGCAACAAAATCCAGAGTAGTTTAACATTTGATTTGAGAGAAAGAAATATTTAACAGTTTAGGCAGAAAACTACAGAAGATAGTGTTAAAATATGAGAGGTTAGTGTTTAAAATTGAAGGTAGTAGATGGAAGCTGCTGCAAGAGTAGAGAAGATGAGAAAAGAGAAAGGAGGGAAGATGAATTGAAGAGTGAAGGACAAGGGGGTTAAATAAAAAGAAAATATATTGTTGAGTGAATATAGATAACAGATGAAAGTTTGAATGTGTCAGACAAAATACCTCATGGGTGTTTTTTCGAGCTCTTTGCTTTCTGAAAACCTACTGAGGTCAATATTGCCTTTCATCCTTCCAGATTTGATAAATTAAAAGACCAGTCTGTACTGGGGTTGATACAATCTAGCTAATCTCTCTCTTCAAACTACTGGTCTTCTACCAAAATTAGCTTATTATTATTATTATTATAATTATCAAAGAATTGTCAAAATTGTCAGCATGCAGGGCAAAATGCTTAGCAGTATGTCATCTGCTGTTACTTTCTGAGTTGAAATTCTGCTGAGGTCGACTTTGCATTTCATTCTTTCGGGGTCGATAAATTAAGTATCATTTGAGTACTGGGATCGATATAATCAACTATCCCCCTCCCCCAAATTCAGGCCTTGTGCCGATAGTAGAAAGGATTATTATTATTATTATTATTATTATTATTATTATTATTATTATTATCACTAAGGTGGAAAGCTAGCAGGTTCCTTAGCACACCGGGTGAAATGCTTAGTGGTATTTTGTCTGCCGCTACATTCTGAGTTCAAATTCCACAGAGGTCGACTTTGCCTTTCATCCTTTTGGGGTCAATTAAATATGTACCAGTTATGCACTGGGGTCGATATAATCGACTTAATCCATTTGTCTGTCCTTGTTTGTCCCCTCTGTGTTTAGCCCCTTGTGGGTAGTAAAGAAATAGGTATTTTGTCTGCTGCTACACTCTGAGTTCAAATTTTGCTGAGGTCAACTGTGCCGTTCATCATTTCAGTGTTGATAAATTAAGTACCAGTTGAACAGTGGGGTTGATGTAATGGACACACCCCTCCCCCAAAATGGCTACTCTTGTGGCAAAATTTGAAACAATTATTATTGATATTATTATTATTATTATTTTATTGTCTTTGCACAGCTTCGAATGCTGGAGATGTACTAAAGTGTCAGCTGTTCACTACCAGTGAACTAAGGTAACACCCATTATTTTTTGAGCACCTTCCAGAGTATTTGAATGGTTCCATGCAATGCTGTTTTCTGCAAGTACTCAGACTTATTGCATTCCCTATTTGTTCCATCTACTTCTCAAGATTTTTACTCACTGTTCCCAGGGCTCTGACAATTGTTGGTACTACTACCATATTTTACAGCAACCACAACTGCTTAACCTCCCAAGCTAACCTGTTATAACTGTCAACTTTTCTTTCTTCCTTATCACATAATTCGATGGAATACCAAATAGGTTCATACATTCCATAATACAAAAATGTGGGATCATATCGTACACCTTACGATAATTAATCCATGACATGGCAAAGTTAGTTTATCGCCTGTTGCAGTCTCTAAGTACAGTTTTGTGTACCAGGAGTTGATCATTTGTACCTCTGCACTTATGCACGCAGCCCTTCTGCTCATGTGGCAGGACTTCATTTTTTTCCCGATGTCCGCACATTGACTCTGTGACTATTCCAGTCAATAATTTCTACATAAGTGACAAGCAGGATATCGGCCTGTAACTGTCCACTGTATTGCCTTTTGTAATGCTTTTCAAGCACAGCACTGTTCTACTCATTGTCAACCACTCTGGTGTTACTTGGTCGGCATTTAACATGGTGTTGAGTTGTGCAGCTATTCGTGCATGACATTCAACAAATCTTTTGATCCAGTAGCCTTGAACTTCATCTGGACCCCGGGCCTTGCAGTTGCTCATTTTTGTGCTGATTTCCTTCACTTCCCAAACTGAAATATCTAGTTCTGCCTGTTTTGGACAGACTACTATTTGTTTTAGTTCTTGCAACCATTCAGCATCTTTCTTGTGCTCCTTGTCTTTGCTCCAGATGTCATTCAAAACCTTTGACTTTCAATGTTATCTGCTACCAACTTTTCATCTGTACACTTTTTGCTTATTTCTTTGTAGAATCTCTTCTGATCTACACTGAATAACCTATTCAGCTGGTCCCTCCATTCTTTGGTCTTATCTTACTATCTTGGATTTCTTTGCAACAAGGTTCTGCTTCAATTCCTTCATTACCACTTTCAGGCCCTTTCTTTCAATATCATACTTCCTGTTCTGGCCCTGTATTTTTGTTCGGTTTAACCCAGAAATGTTCTTTGAGAGCACCTGTATTTTTATACCTGTATATCCCACCTGTAGTTTTCCTTTCCACCATGGATCTTTTCTTTTGTCATTCCCATTATATTGATTTTTCTTCACATCAATACCCACATTATTGGCTACAACAATACTTAATGCCTTGATCAAATTATTTGTTTCTGTGATGTTTTTTGTTCTATTTTTCGTTTCTTGGTTCAATTTCCCCCGTTCAACCTTTTTAAGGTTGCAAATAATGTTGCTATCATTCTCCTGTAGCTTTGCCTTTATTCTGTTGTAGAATGCCTTTTGCCCATCTATCATGCCATGATTAGTTTTATTGTCTTCTTCCAAACCATCTACATGTCTCTCGTTGAGTAAGCTATCACTGTTCCTTTCCTGTGGTTTCACCTCTGTTTTTTGCTATGAGATTACTTTTATCAGTAGGAACTTTATTCTCACTGTTTCCTCTACTGCTGTTTTCCAATACCTCTCTTTTGATAGCTTCAAGCTCTACTTCTGTGAACCAATGATTTTTTCTTATTGTTCTAGCTTGATCACATAATCTCTGTCCTATGAGTTGAAAGAATCCTCTTTCTTTCCATTGATCATACATACATTGTCGGTATCCCTTAATATGAACACCATTTTCGTCTACAGGGTTGCTCAGTTAGTAACACTCCATGACCACAGCATTGTTTCACAGTTTGTTTCACCTACACCGTGTGTGCTGGTCCCTTGCTGGATAACGACAGACTGGAATCAAACCAGTATCTCTAAACCTGCTGGGTGCAACACCATCACCATCAAGGGCTTCAGTTTCATTATTAACCTTGTTCACAATATTGTGTTTTTCATTGTCACTCATATGAGCTAGCGATTATCAGGTCGCACAGTTACCAGAGTTTTTATTGTGACACCATCTCTATATATTTATTTATTTATTTATTTTGTTGTTGTTGTTATTATTATTATTATTATTATTATTATTATTATTATTATTATTATTATTATTATTATTATTATTATTATCATCATTATTATTATTATATACTAACTCAGGTTTTACTGGAACTCTTAGTGTATTGCATGAGTCACAGACTTGCTACCTGTAGCCTTTGTTACTACGCTATCCATTCTCACCAACTATTTAATACTTTCCTGATGATTCTTGCTGTGCCAAGGAGAAGAATTTCTTGCAATAGCACTCTATTCCCATTTCCCATTTCCTTTATATTCCTTTTGATGCCTTTTGGCACTGTCCCCAAAGACCCAACAAAAATTGGCACTGTCTTCATCTTTTTCATTTGTATATGTCTATTTTTACAGACTCCTTATCTATTTGTGGGTCAAGTGGGCATGCAACATCAATTATAGAGCACAAATGATTCAGCTTGTCCACCACCACTATGTCTAGTATGTTCTGTTCAAGCACCTAGTCTGTTTGGATTGGGAAACACCACAGGATATTTCAAGCTTCTGACCCAGCCACTCTCTGTGGTTGATGTTCATACCATGTCTTGCTTCTTTTTACCTCCAACTTTTCTCACAGTTTCTGTGTAGCACTTTTACTACCTCATCGTGTACTCTCAACTTATATTGCTTTTGGGCAAGTTGGGGGCATTCGTTCACAATATGGGCAGTGGTTTTGTGAAATCCATTACAAATTCAGCCCAATGGAGGTACTTGTTCATTTCTAAGGACAACCATCCAAATTGTGATGACAGGTAAGTGGTGTATTATTGTATCATCATTATAAATGAGATCAGAGGTGAACAGTTAAATCATTATTTTATGGGAGATCAGAAGTGAATTGTATTTTTATTGATTCAAGGTGAGAAGTAAGACGTTACACCATTATTATGTGGCTTCTGTTGGTCTGTCAAAGCAAATAAGCTGTGCAAACTTTGGCATGAACATTTCCAGAAAAATCAATCATGAACCAGTAAAAGTTATTGAAAGCAAAATCTTCTTACCCATATCCCTCATTCACGGGAAGACATTGATGTTTCCATCCAGTGCCTTGATTGCCTGATATAGATCCAATAGATTTTTTGCTAGAATTATTAGTTCGAACAGAGATATTTAGGCTTCCCATGTTTCTTCCAGACATGTGATGGTAGAAACTGACACTGCCGAGATTTCCACTGAAGGGTTTTGTTCTCAAAGTTGTTTTTTGTCCATGGAAACCAGTTGCAGAAGCAAGCATATATTTTCCTGAAAAAGCAAATATACAGCATTCAATAACATGTAAAAATAATATAATAAAAAAGATTGCTTTTTGATAATATAATGTGGCAGAGTTTTACAGCTACCTCAGGGTACAGGCTTTTGTGCTCACAAAAATTGTAAAGAATAACCATTCATTTCAGAATATGGTCTGTAATTTTGCTCGTAAGGAAACTCAGAATACATGTTTTAAGTTGTTTACAATTTAAAACTGTACTTTCTTCTTTTTCAATGGCTATTTGCATTTTCATTAAAATCAAAATATATAGCTAATGATTTGAAAAAACTGTCATCACATTACACACATACACACATGTATATATAATGTACATAATTATAAAGTGACTTGTGAAGGCACAAAGCTCAATGGTCAGAGTGTCGGAATCACAATCATTAGGTAGTGAGTTTGATTCTTGGACCAGGCTGTGTGTTGTATTCTTGAGCAAGATACTTTAGTTTTTATGTTGTTCCAGTTCACTCATCTGTAGAAATGAGTTGCAACGTCACTGTTGCCAAGCTGTATCAGCCTCTCTCTTTCTCTTGGATAACTTTGGTGGCATTGGAGAGGGGAAGCTGGTATGTTTAGATGACTGCTGGTCTTCCATAAACAATCTTGCCTGGACTGGTGCCTTGGAGGGTAACTTTCTAGGTGCAATCTCATGGTCATTCATGACAAAAGGGAATTTTTATGCTAGTCATAGAGTATGTATATAGATATCATCATCGTCGTCGTCATCATCATCATCATCATCATCATCATCATCATCATCATCATCATCATCATCATCATCATCATCATCACCATCATCATCATCATCATCATCGTCGTCGTCGTCGTCGTTGTTGTTTAACGTCTGCTTTCCATGCTGACATGGTTTGACATAGTGCTGGCCAGTAGGGTGCTGTTCAGACTCCAATTGTCTATTGTGGCATGATTTCTATGGCTAGATGCCTTTCCTAATGCCAACAACTTAACAGAGTGTGCTGGGTGTTTCTTATGTGCCACTGGCATGAGTGTGTTTACACAACACTGGCACAGGTGCATTGATGCACTGACATGGGTGCTTTTTTAAGTGGGACCAACACCTGAAAGGACAAGCCTGTATATGTGGAAGACAGTGATTTTATTTAGCTTGACACATTTCCACCATTTCCTCTTCCTCCATTTCTGCATCCTCTATTTCCTCCTCCTCCTCCAAAAGATTTCAACGACTTCCTATGACTTCCTCTCATCTCAACCAATACGCTACTCTTTATAAGACTTCAGCTAGTCCATTTTTCCAATCCCCCAGGGGTGTCAATGGCTCTCGCCACAACATATAGAGAGGAGAAAAATTTATTTTTGCATTTGTTTTGATTTTGCACAATCAGTAATATTTTTGCTATTTGTCATCCTTTTTAATGAGTCATTCTTTCATTGTTGTTTAGTCTCATATCAACTCTGATCTAATAGATCTATGGTCAAAGGCATTTTTAGCCATGACCAATCCATTTTTTTTCAGACAGAGTAGGTGAAACTGCATTATCCAATATGTCTGTATTCATTAAGTCTAAGTTTTAAGTATTTAAGGTGACATAATTAATTTTCAGAGCAAAAGGGTAGTAGTAAGAACAATAGACCCAAGTGGTAAAATATAGGTTCCAGGTTCAATCATCAAAGATCATTGGAGAGAATACTAATTAAAATTTGGTGTCAAAAGCACAAAGAAAAAAATGAGCAACAGCACAGAACAGATTTTTTCTTACTCTATGATTGTTTTATCAAAGAAACTTTATTAAGAGAAATATCAAAGAAACTGAGATTAATTACCTTTATTACTTTCAGTTGTGTGATCACTTTTGGGTATTGATTGTCCTGGCAGTTTGTATGTATAGGGTTGAACACGTTGCCATTCATAATCTGCTGTACCTTCACTAACCATTCCACAAATGTTGTTATCAAATGAGCAAAATGCCTTAGTTGCTGGAACATGAAATTGAAAATAATGTAGTTTCAATGAATTTTATGAACAAATACATGAAATTATCTAATTCATCTAGTAAATGGTTTTGTTAGTTAACTGAAGGAGGTGCTCAAAGGAATTAACAACTGTATTATACTGGCACTAAAATCCAGCATATACTGATAAGATATTAAATTGTCCTTGTTAATCTCATCGGAATTATTAATAGATAAAACAGTAACAATAATTATATTATCTAAACACATAACTAGCAATCAATAAATACAATTTTTCCTTAATTACATGATATATTATTATTTCCATCATTAACTTGTATTAACATATCAATAAGGTGATGAATTTGATTTTGGTCTTAAAGCCAATAACCAGATATTTCCCAAAATAGTAATCACTATGGTTTTTCTGTAGTATACATCTAACAAATCCTCTCAGTACTGTGCCATGGTTAAGAGAGACAAGTCTAATACACTACCTGGTTCTTGGGTTCCTTCAGTAGAGCTCATTTTGTCACAAGCATTCATACTCCCTGATTTCTTTCCACCTATATTACTGACCTACTGATTTCCAGGATGAGCATTGGCCATATCAGTCTCACCAGTCTGTATTGGCATGCAAAAACCACAACTGCCTCCCTTCTCATCTGACCATGCTTTATAACAGAAAATAATTATTGGAAATAGGTCTAACTCACAAATGCAAGAATAAACATCATTGAGTATGTTGGCTTACTGTGTTTAATTCAATTACTCAAGTAATAAATGCTAACTGTAATAGAACAGTACCCTGCTTACTCCCAAGGGGAATCAACCACACAGTTTCCTGTGATTTGCAAAGAATATAAAGATTATTTGATAGGTAATTCACATTGATATCATAATGAAGTAAATATTTGTACTCACAGTCATTCTGGCATCGAACATGAAGCTTGCTATATGAACAGCCATAAGAAGAAAAATAAAAATCAGTGCAAACTGATAGTGAGTTTTCATCACCTCTGCATGCTAAATTTCTGAATGTGCCTGGTAAATGGGAATAACTTGAATATCTTGAATAATAAGAGGAAAGTCTGAAAATCAAATATAGAAAGAGAATATTTCATTCAGTTTTCTGTACATGTCAGTGTAATATTATAATGCATTTCTCTGCTGCAGTTTCCATGATGATGTATTACCAAACATTAGTGTGTATGAGTGCATACACATACACACAGGCAGTGCGCACACACATACATGCACGTTCACGCACGCACATACATGCATGTTCACACACACACACACACACACAGACACACATTGTTGAATGGAAAGAGATTGCTCATTCTAGGGATGTATTTCATCCAAGCATACACAGGTTTATCTTCCTATTGATTAATTTTCCTGAAATTTGTTAATTTATGTTAGTGTTAATGTTTATTGATGGTTCTTCTTTGACATTAATGCATAACACTTATAATGTTGTCCGTACAGATGTTTTCATTTATCCGATATAGGAGAAAAGAATTTAATAATAAAACATTTGGAAAATGGAGAGTGTGAACACAGAAAAAATCAATTTATTTATATAATAGTTAATTTCATGTCACCTATGCACATTTCAATTCCCCCTTTCATTCATATTTTACAATTAAAATTGCATTATGAATTTAAAAGGTAAAAATCTCTTCGGGGTAAAATTGAGAGATATTCATATGTACTCATTTACATCCTAATGGATCGAGAGCTCCTTATGTACAGAATAACAGCGTGTGCATGTGTGTTTGTGTATGTCAACATGTGCATCTTTGGATCCCGTTATAAAAACAGCTAGAGTTTAAACTGTGACCATAGTGAGCAACGGCGTGTTGCAGCCTTGAAAAACTAGGATATACCACTATTCACTCTTAATGGAATTTAGATAGTTATTTTAGAGGCTGGCTGCTACTTTTCTCCCTACTCACTTGTTAGAAGACTAATAAAATAAGAAAAAATAAAAATTAATATATATAAAAATATATTAGAAAGTATCCAAATCTAAATAATTATTTAATTTCTACTCTTTTAATTTTGAGAATTTCAATTTTTATTATTCTTACATTTTTTGTTTATTTAAGTGTATTAGTCTTATTTGTTGATAGTTTGGGTTATTATATATATATATATATATATATATGTTAAATTAATTTTTGTGTATTTTTTTATGGGGGTACTATTCACTATGTGTTACATGTATGGAGCTAGATCATTTTCAAATGGTGAGGGTGCATTTCATATTAAGATTTTTCCTATGTTTATATAATTTTATCATTCACAGAGTATTTAGTGAAATATAATTTATTATGTAAAATTTATTGAACATATAATATATATATATATATATATATATATATATATATATATAGGCACCCATGCCAATGCCCTTTGTTTGCGAAGACATGTTGGGGAAAGTGAAATCGAAATCGAAATTGAACCAATCCTATGACTGGCACCCGGCAGATGCCAGGACCCCTGGACTGGTGGTACGTAAAATGCACTATCCGAATCGTGGCCGATGCCAGCGCCGCCTCGACTGGCTTCCGTGCTGGTGGCACGTAAATTGCACCAATCCGACCGTGGCTGTTGCCAGCCTCGCCTGGCACCTGTGCGGGTGGCACGTAAAAAGCACCCACTACACTCATGGAGTGGTTGGCGTTAGGAAGGGCATCCAGCTGTAGAAACATTGCCAGATAAGACTGGAGCCTGGTGCAGCCTTCTGGTTTCCCAGATCCCCGGTTGAACCGTCCAACCCATGCTAGCATGGAGAACGGACGTTAAACGATGATGATGATGATATACACACACACACACACACATATATATATATATATATATATTACATTATATATTCACCTTAAATGGTCCTTTTACATACTGAATACTTGGTGAAATTGATTAATAACTAATTAATTTTACCCTCAATTGTTGAAATTATATATATATATATATACATATGTATATCTATATCTATCTCTCTCTCTCTCTCTCTCTCTCTATATATATATATATATATATATAGTTAATCCAAACATGAACAAAGAGAAAAAACACAACAATGCGAGGACATGGAACAAGTATAATGTTACTGGACGCACAAGAAAGGAAAGAAAGGAGGAGGATTTAACGTTTCCAGGGAAGCTCTTCGTCAGAAACATAGAAAAAGGAAAGGTCCAAGGAAGGGAAGACAGAGAAAGAAAGTCGCCAACGATACACACTCGGTCACATATATATGTATATATATATAAGAATTTAATGTTCCTTCCACACTGACCTAGATTTTCTGTCACCATAGAAATAGATTGACCCTTCTTTTTAGTGTCAATCTGTCTTTGTTCCTTTTACACCCCCCAAATTTTTTTCTCCTTCTGTTCTTTTTTCCAGCTAATCAGCTTCCTTAACCTACCCTACTACTATTCCTACCACTAAAGAAATTTTTTCTTGCAACAGTTAGATGCGAACTTAATCTTGGTCTGACTGGCATCTTTCTTTATGTTTCCTGAAATTCATATCCACAACTTTATCGGTATATTTACCTTCTCTGGGATGCCACTAATTAATTTGAGAACTTTACAACGTTGGAAAGCATATATGAACTCAATCTTGGTTTGCTTGGCATCTTGCTTCAAGTTCCTGAAACTTACATCTACAACTTTATCGGTATATTTACACTCTCTAAGATGTTACTAATTGATTTGAGAACTTTACATTACTGGAAAACCTATATGAAATTAGCTGAAGATTACTTGACATATTATATTTGCTGTAATATCTGCAGCTTTAATAAATTGTTATAGTATGAAACAGTTGTACTAAATTACTGGATCCATTCATGTTGCTTATTTTTTGGTTATTTTTTGGGTATATATATATATATATATATATATATCAGTCCACCTGTGCATACCTTCCTTCTTGTGACACTTGTGAAGACCTGTTGAGGCAAGTGAAAATCAAATCAAATCAAAACAAATCAAAATAGATGAACATCAATGGAATTTGTATCTTTGTGGTACCAGTGCCGGTGGCACGTGGCACATAAGAAAACCATCCGTACGTGGCCGTAGCCAGTACCGCATCGACTGGCCTCCGTGCTGTGGGCACGTAACAAGCACCATCCGATCGTGGCCGTTTGCCAGCCTCATCTGGCACCTGTGTCGGTGGCACATAAAAACACCATCCGATCGTGGCCGTCTGCCAGCCTCGTCTGGCACCTGTGTCGGTGGCACATAAAAACACCATCCGAGTGTGGCCGTCTGCCAGCCTCGTCTGGCACCTGTGTCGGTGGCACATAAAAAAACACCATCCGAGCGTGGCCGTCTGCCAGCCTCGTCTGGCACCTGTGTCGGTGGCACATAAAAAACACCATCCGAGCGTGGCCGTTTGTCAGCCTCGTCTGGCACCTGTGTCGGTGGCACATAAAATCACCCACTACACTCTCGGAGTGGTTGGCGTTAGGAAGGGCATCCAGCTGTAGAAACACTGCCAGATCTGACTGGACTGGTGCAGCTTTCGGGCTCCCCAGACCCCAGTTGAACCGTCCAACCCATGCTAGCATGGAAAGCGGACGTTAAATGATGATGATGATGATGATGATCTTTCTCTCTTTTACTTGTTTCAGTCATTTGACTGCAGCCATGCTGGAGCACCGCCTTTAGTCGAGCAACTCGACCCCAGGACTTATTCTTTGTAAGCCCAGTACTTATTCTATCGGTCTCTTTTGCCGAACCGCTATATATATATGTTTGTATAGATGTATATATATATTATATTCATTTTCCTTATAACTATAATAAGCTCTCTATTCCTCATTTATCTAATAAAACTGTTAAAATGAAAATAAAAATATATATATTACTAAGTATCCAAATCTATGTATTTATTTAACTTCTACACTTATGAGAATTTCAATTTTTATTATTATTACATTTTTCATTTATTTAGTTGTATTAGTCTTATTTGCTGATAGTTTAAGTTATTATACATATACATATTGTAAAATTAATTTTTATGTATTGTTTAATGGGGTTACTATTCACTATGTTTCACATGTATGGAGCTAGATCATTTTCAAATGGTGAGGATGTGTTTCACTTTAAGATTTGTTCCTATGTTTATTTTAATTTTATAATTCATGGATTGTTTATTTAAATATAATTTATTATTTAAAATCTATTAAACGCACACACACACACACACATGTATATATATATGTGTGTGTATGTGTGTGAGTGTGCGTATATATATATATATTCCTTTCCCATATGAATGCAATAAGCTCTCTATCCCTCATTTATTTTATATAAGTGGTAATTTATTTACATGGAAACATTAGCTGATAGTAAGGGCTTCAATATGTATTCTTCTGTTTGCTTTAATAGTATAGAATAATTTAATTCTAGATATTGATTTATCCACATAATGCCTATTTAATTATACTTATTTGGATTTATTAGTTTATACCTTTTTTATTTTTATATTTTTACTTTCGATTTATTTATTAGTGTTGCTTAATGTGTTTTGCTAAAATTGCTGTTTCTTTTTAGATATCATCAGACAAAAGGTAATTAAAATTCATCAAAAGGACAGATCTATCGGACTTTCAAAGAGGTCAAATTCTTGGTGTTCGTATAACAGGTGCTAGCGTAACGAAAACATGTGTATGAAGAAGTATTCTTTCAAAGGCAGCCTTTGAGAAAGAGGGAAAAACCTCCTCGTTAAAAAAAAACTCTGGAAGAAATCCAAAACTTTCAAATAGTTGGACTCTTACGCGAATTGTTAGAAAGGATCATAAAAGTACAGCTCCCAAAATTACTGCAGAGCCCAGTTCCCACAAAAACTGTTCGCCGGGAGCTGCACAAAGGTGGATTTCACGAGAGGGCTGCAATCAGAAAATCACTACTTTCAAAAACAAACGTTGCAAAGCGTTTAAAGTGGAGTAAAACCCTACAGAATTGGTCATGAGAGCAGTGGAAGAATGTTATTTTCTCGGACGAATCATCCTTTACCTTATTTCCGACTACTGGCCAAGTATGCGCGTGGAGGCAGCCAAAAGAAGCATTTGATCCAGACTGCCTTCTTCCAACTGTGATGATCTATGGTGTGTGTGTGTGTGTGTGTGTGTAGGGGTGGTGGTTATATCTTGGAGATCCGCCGGTTTCCCTTCATGGCAGAATTAATAGTGAAGACTATTTAAGCATTTTATCTGATCAAATTCATACTATGGTTGCAGAACTGTTTCCGGGGTGAAACACAATCTTTCGGGGTGATAATGCACCAATTCACACGGCAAAAGTTGTTATTGAATGGCACGAGGAACATACTAGTGAAGTTGAACATCTTATCTGGCCACCACAGTCCCAAGATTTCAATATTATTGAACATTTATGGTGTATTTTAGAAAAACAAGTAAGGAGTCGATATTCTCCACCATCATCACTACAAGAACTGGAGACGGTTTTAGCTGAAGAATGGACTAAAATTTCATTGAATTAGAAAGAATTCAGACTTATTACGAGTCCATACCTCAAGGTGTAATTAGTGCCAAAGGCGGTCCAGCCCCATATTAAAAAAAATTTGTTTGAAATTTTAAGGCATTTCTATTATTTTGTCCAATCCCTATAATATATATATACACACAGAAAACTTTAAAAACTATGGTAGTGGGGAGAAATATGTACTGTGATGGGTATGTAATCGTGAATTAAAGTATGTATAGAGATCAAAGTTGGTTATGCGTGCATATTTAGACGTGTTCTGTATTTATCGATGAATAAGTTTTATGTAGAGTGGTTCTCAGTTTCAATGTCATATATAGCGATGTTTACAACTCCAGCAGGTGATTACATAAATTAGATTCTCAGAGGCACAAGTGAAGTTCGTTTTTATTGTGAACTCCTCTCCTTGTTTGAAAAAGAAATCCAGCCTTCAAGTAGGGGCATGCTCCACAGTTTGGGCGTCCACATTTTTTAACCGTTGGTTTCGTGGTTATTGTATAAAGATTCATATTTGTTAGAAGTCTCCTAAGCGATTTGTGTTGCTTTTTGCATATGGGGAATTTATGTGCTTTCAGAATGTTGTTCCTTTTTGGGTCTCTAGTTAGTGAAGCAAGATTTTGCACAACAGTGTTGTATGCCTCATTGTTTCTAGGGTTGTGGGTTGATATATACAGTAGATAGAAGTATCGAAGAGTTAGTTTCTAGATAATCGAAGGTTTTTTGGAGGGTGTGTTTGCTGGTGAAATAAAATGAGTTAAAATAAAGTTACACGAGGTGATATGCGGTAGATGTGTGTAAGTTTGAGCGGATTTAGGAAATTCAAAGACCAATTTTTGCTATCCGTATTGAATATTTTGGAAACTCATCCTATACTTGGAAGCGTACCTACAGCAGTTCAAGAGACCTGATCTCTCATTTAAGGCGTTTTTTTCCCGGAAGAGGACGAAGAATTTCTCGCTCAAGCATAAATTACCCCTCATTGAATATTTGTGCGCTCCGTGTCTGTATGGGGCTGCCTTTTCCAGATCATACCAGTAAATTTTGAAAGGAGAATAATCTCCTTCCTCTAATTGCCATATATGTTTAAACCAGGCTCGTTACAGTTCTATTCTCTGGATATTTGAAGGAATTTCTATGAGAATATAGTCCGGTTTTAAAGGAATTTTCCGTAGCACCAGAGTATGTTTTATAAGCACCTGTATTGTTCACTTGAACTTTAGCTCTATAAACAATTGCTTTCACTAGACAATTTCTCAGTAAGGAACAGCAACTTTGATCTTTGGAATTGTTTATTTCGGCTCCGTTGGCTTTAATAATGGTCTTTGCATTAAGTTAGCTGATTAAAAAGGTGAAGTTCTTACAACAAGAATAGCTAACCCTAGTGTTTGGAAGCTAGGTTTAAGAATTCTTTACCTATATTAGTTTTAACAGCGATATTAAAAGTTGGATTAAACACAAAATTTTCCTAGTTTTGGGTGGTTGGTGTTAGGAAGTGCATCTAGCCCCCCCAAAAGCCCTAGCAAAACAAAAATCTGGTGCAGGCCTTTTCTTGGCCAGCTCCTATGAAACCGTCCGACCCATGCCAGCATGGATGGCGGATGTTAAACAATGATGAAGATGATGATATATACATGTATACATACATACATACATACAAGCATACATACATACATACATACATACATACATACATACATACATACATACATACATACATACATACATACATATATATATGTATATATAATTTTTGTATTTGGTTTGTAAGATTATATGAATTCGTGTGTTGAAGCATATTTTATTGTGTTAAGATAGAATGATTTTCTTTTAGTACCTTACTACTTAAAGAACTCATCAGTTCAATTTCCACTCATTTACTTATATACTTTTTCTAAAATTTTCGGTGCGTCTTGCAACCTTTTCAAATGTCAACGACTAAGTAAATGAGTGGAAATCGAACTGGTGAGAATGTTAAGTAATAAGGCACTAAAATAGATTGATTCTGCCCAGACGCAATAATATATATGATATGGATAAGCCATTAAGGGTGAACCCTGAGGTCACAGTCAAATCAATGTTGCCAATAATTTCACTCAGTATATCGTATGTCATAATTAAGAAATGCTTTTGCAATTTTTCATCACACACACACACGCACGCACGCACACACGCACGCACGCACACACGCACGCACATACACGCACTCTTGCGTGGTTAAGAAGTTTACTTCCTACACACGTATCTTAAGGTTCAGTTTCAATGTCTGGCACTTGCTCAGGTGACTTCTATTATAGACCAGGGTAGACTAAGAGCTTTTGAGTGGCTGTGGTAGATGGAAACTAAAAGAAATACAGATATATAATATTTATGTATTATTACTGGCCCAAGTGAAATGATGCAGGTTTAAATGAAAGCGGAAATCAGATCAACCAGTTGGTCAATACATTGGTTATGGTAATCACTGTCCTAGTGGTTTGATCTCTAGATCTTCTTGTGGTATTATACTGAATGTTGCTGAATATTCCAGTCACATGTACTTTTAATGTAATTCTGAGGTGTTTTTAGCATGACAATGTGACAAGACTAACCCTTTGAATTAAATGTAAGTTCAATCTGTCATCCCCATTTTCTCACAAGAAGGGTTATTCCTCCTCCTCCTCCTCCTCCTCCTTCTTTAAGTTTGAGTGGTCATAACTGAGATGCACTGTACCATGCTACACCAAGAATGTTTGTCCACTATTACCTTTCACGAATCCTCAAGTTCATATTGTGCATCTCTAACAATAATATCAATATAATTGAGTGATTTTTCATCTTCTATTAGGGCGTGGGCTTCTCCAAAATATAACATTTGATATGAACTGAGTTTTGCAATACAATAAGAAAGATGGGTGAGCATGTTCATAAGTATCTTCTTTGATCTAATGCTTATGCTATGAGATATTTTGAGCTTTCATAAGAAGCTTTATGTATATACTGTCATAGCAATCTTCGTAGTCCAGCTTTATGCTCCATATAGAAGAAAGTGCTCTACACATGTCTCAACAAAACCAGCATTTTTAATTTTGAAACACTTGATTGCAAAATGCTTTGAGTTTTGTTATAAGCATTCCAGGTTTGTGTCTTGATAAACTGATAAATACAAGCTACTGACCTCCTACCAACACAAATTTTAAAGACGATACTCCTTGTCTCTGGCATGAAACATTTAAAATTTGGCTGATAACAAATTTAGTCTTTGAATTAAATTTTACATGCATGATAATTAAACCATAGATATTTTTGTGTAGAAGTTGGACATAACTTTTCAACTGCATTAAGCACTATAATAAGAAGAGGGTAATGACTGAAGGAAATTAGAGACACATTTGTTAAAAGGGATGTTAATATATGCTGGGGGGAAAGGGTGCACATTATAGCTTTGGGAGAAGGAGCACTTATTTCAGAGCAGGAGAGGAGGCAACTCATTGAAAAGAAAGGATAGTGGGAGATCGTTGTAGGATCAGGAGAGGATACACATTGTAAGGTGGGGGTGAAAAGGCATACTATATATGACTGGCCTAGGGCACAGAATATCATGGCATTAACTTTGATGTGATTGTTTAATTACAACGATTAGCGGCAGACAACAAACATAGATCTTTCAATACTGGAAAAACATATCTATTGTCATATTCTACATGTAAAGAAATACTGTATTACTTACTTTTGACCGAAACTGCGACACACAACTTGAGATTGAACTGCGAAGTTTCCTGATACGCAAATAGATGACCATCCACCTCTATAATAAACTTTAACTAAGTCATTATCTCCCAGGACGATATCTCCATAAACTTTAAAAGAAAAAAGAATAACACGCATGTATATATATATATAAATTTAAATAATAAGGATAAAACTTGGAATATTAATTATATATATATATATATATATATACTCATACTTGCATTAGAATCTCTGAAGAGGCCGTAAGATATTCTTGTTAATGTCTCATTTATACCTGCATTTATGGCTAATAGGTTAAATGAGACATACCTGTCTTCATGGCCGAAACAGCTGTCAGCTACAATGTAAATGTATTTTTATGTCTTGTTATATTTATTTAGTTATATTTCACCATATTGATTGTAATTATTGTACTGTATTTATGTATAATATCATTGCTATTGTGTAGTGTTTTAATAAAGTATATGATTCGGTGCTATCTGACAGTTGATGATTGATTTAGATATATTTCTCCATTTTCTCATTTTGTATTATTAATTTACGGTAAAAATAATTTTACCTTTGCCCACCTAATACAGTAAATGAATTAATTGCATCGCAATTTTTAACATTTATGTATTAGCTTTGTTGGGTACTTCTCTAGCAGTATATTGGATATATGTTATCCCATGGAGGGTTGAATTTACAACCCCTATCTCATT
Source organism: Octopus sinensis (assembly GCF_006345805.1). NCBI lineage: Eukaryota > Metazoa > Mollusca > Cephalopoda > Octopoda > Octopodidae > Octopus > Octopus sinensis. Next base: position 74,298,059 of record NC_042999.1, on the reverse strand, counting down.
TTATCTCTCTCTATATAAACGGCAGTTTGTCTGTCTGTGTGTCTGTGTGCCTGTCAGGTTGTACCCTCACCCTGACCACAGCTTTCAACCGATTCTGATGAAACTTGACACACACATAGCCCAATGCCATACTTCAAAACTAACGCAGCGAAAATTTTGAAAAGTTCCCCCAGTTCTGAAAAGAATCGATAAATTCGACATGGGGTCGAGAATCTAAGCTTTTTATTTGCAACACATTTACTGTTGTAGTTTTCGCAACTTACAATCGATTTTCACCAAACTCATGGTGAAGCTTAATGTTACCCTAAGAAACTTAATTCTGACGTTAGTTTTCCATGCAATACCTTAACATCAGAAAAAATCGATAAAATCATGCAATTTTGGGAAATCGCGTTCAAATCCAAGATGACATATTTTCGACAATATCTTTCTCAAATTGGCAGGAATTTTTTAAAAATTCACAGCGAGCATCATGTCTGCTCCAGGGGCTCTTACATACCCGGGCAATGCCGGGCTATGCTGCTAGTATATATATATATAATATATATATATATATATATATATATATATATATATATATACAAAGAGCAATAAAGATTCAAGTTAATTTAAATGAATTTACTTGAATATGGTACCTAACTTAGATGCACCAAAAAAAAACTATACTGATTTAACAATACAGTAATGTGGGGTGATTATAAGCGAGAAAGAAGCAACAAGAATGGATAGGTTTTTAGTACGATCATTTCATACAAGGACAGGTTTTATTAAAAGTTGCAAAGATTACAGCATATAAACGAGTCCCGTACTCATCAGCTAAAATACATGTGAGTTCTCTAGACATCCTAGTGTTTGAGGCTATACTCATGAAGTAATGTAGATAATTAAGTAACATAAACAGATTTCTAAAGTTCATTAAAGTTCTTTAAAGATGATGTACAGTCTTATCACAGAATTTAAAAAAAGTTTTGATAGCATCACAGAGAAGGTGACCTAATCCATATGAATTTCCATAGATATGATGAGGGATTATATACTCACAGAAGACAAATTTATCCATTGTTAATTACAACGAGGTGGGTCTCAATTCCTGCTTATTAGCATTACAGAGAGGGTGAATTAATCCTTTGTATAGATGCACAAATTCCAATGGTGTAGATGTAAATTTCCAGAGAAATGGAGATGAATTTCATATTCACAGGCGATAAATTTTTCAATGGTTGAACACAATGAGGTAGGTATCAATCCTTGTTATATGATTAGGTATTTGCCACATTAATCACATTACTGCTATTCACAAGAGGCTGTAGCTATTTAGTAGCTAAATAGCTACAGCCTCTTGTGAATAGCAGTAATGTGATTTATCGCCTGTGAATATGAAATTCATCTCCATTTCTCTGGAAATTTACATCTACACCATTGGAATTTGTGCATCTATACAAAGGATTAATTCACCCTCTCTGTAATGCTAATAAGCAGGAATTGAGACCCACCTCGTTGTAATTAACAATGGATAAATTTGTCTTCTGTGAGTATATAATCCCTCATCATATCTATGGAAATTCATATGGATTAGGTCACCTTCTCTGTGATGCTATCAAAACTTTTTTTAAATTCTGTGATAAGACTGTACATCATCTTTAAAGAACTTTAATGAACTTTAGAAATCTGTTTATGTTACTTAATTATCTACATTACTTCATGAGTATAGCCTCAAACACTAGGATGTCTAGAGAACTCACATGTATTTTAGCTGATGAGTACGGGACTCGTTTATATGCTATAATCTTTGCAACTTTTAATAAAACCTGTCCTTGTATGAAACGATCGTACTAAAAACCTATCCATTCTTGTTGCTTCTTTCTCGCGTATATATATATATATATATATATATATATATATATATATATATATATATATATATATATATTAATAAATTTTAGGGTAGCAAAAAATTTTAGAAAAATTCTCCGCTACCAGTGGTCTAGTGAGAAAGAAAAAATAATCAATAGACTATATAATATACATTTAAACACATAAGAGATGGCCATAATAGGACATCTGGCTCACTAGAAAGAGCAGTTAAACTCCAAACCACTAACAGTTGTAATTCTGAAATGGAAAGAGAAATAAAATCGTTTACCCTATCTTTTCTGTATTATGGCCATCTCTTATGTGTGTAAATTATATATATATAATTTACACATAAGCTCGAATCCCGGACGGGGCTGCGTGTTGTGTTCTTGAGCAAGGCACTTTATTTCACGTTGCTCCAGTTCACTCAGCTGTAGAAATGAGTTGCGACGTCACAGGTGCCAAGCTGTATCGGCCCTTGCCTTTCCCTTGGACAACATCGGTGACGTGGAGAGGGGAGGCCGGTATGCATGGGCGACTGCTGGTCTTCCATAAAACAACCTTGCCCAGACTTGTGCCTCAGAGGGTATCTCTCTAGGTGCAAACCCATGGTCAGTGCCTGACCGAAGGGGGTCTTTACCCTTTACCCTTTTATGTGTGTAAATTATATATATATATATATATATATATATATATATATATATATATATATATATAGTTGAAGTTGTCTGTGCATGGTAGGTTTGGTAGCCTTCAACTTACACTATCTCCTCCGAGACCCTGCGACGCAAGTTGACCAAAATATTGAGAGTATGATAGAAGAAGGCTTGCTCTTCCTTCCGTTGAAGAAAAATTTCAAATCGGACCATGTTAAGACCCAAAATTATTTATATCAAAAGGTGCTTTTTTTCTATGAAAATCCCTATTTTTTACGATTTTTTGACTGCTGTGTCGCCGTTTTTTGGTGTATTTGAACCAGAAAAAGGTTCACTTAAAGAGAATAATAAGCTACATAACGCAAAATTTTTACTTTTCAAAAATTCCAATTCTAAAGGGTCGAAACAAACCCGAGCAACCAAATAAGCAACCAATTTGGTGTGTGAATAAATCTATTACAAGATTTAAAAACTACGCGTTCTTAGATTCTGGTGCATTTTCAAACCTAGTGGGCGCCTGCCAGCGCGCTGCGGACCGGTATAACTTTTCCAGGCGTCCCCGTTATCTAAAAATCTCCCCAACCGAACTCTCAGCCCTTCGATGTCTCGGACGCCATATTAGCATCATCATAAAACCGGCCGACATGTGTGGAACCGTGGTGTGGCGCGCGGACCTTTACAAAGCCGAAGCTCTCCGCCAACTTCAAGACACCTCCTTCTACTGCCCTCTGCCCTCTGACCCCACGCCCAGCTACCAACAGACTGTGTCCTCCACTATCCATGACATCATCTCCTCCTCCCGTCTCCCCTCCACCGCCTCCAACCTCATTGTCCGCACCCCTTGCAACCCCACCATTTACTTCCTCCCCCAAATCCACAAACCTAACAACCCTGGCCGCCCCATTATATCCGCATGCAACTACGCGACCGAACTCATCTCCAGATATTTTGACTGTGTCCTTGCCCCCTAGTGGCTTTCCTCCCCTCTCACATCCATGACACCAACCACGCGCTTCGTTTGTTGAACTCTTTCTCCTTCCCTCCTGGCCCCTCTAAACTTCTCTTTACTCTCGACATCCGGAGCCTTTACACGGTGATCCCTCACCACAAGGGGCTGCTTGCACTCCAACATTTCCTTGATCTTCGACCCAACCCCCAACCTGACAAATCCACACTCGTTCGTCTGGCTGAACTTGTCTTCTCACTCAACTGCTTCTCGTTCACGGGTGATTTCTACCAATAGTTCTCGGAAGTGGCCATGGGAACGAGAATGGGCCCCAACTATGGTTACGTTGGTTACGTTGAGGCCCAAATATTCTCGAGTTTCACTGGTCCCACTCCCGAACTATATGGCCGTTATATTGACGACTGTTTCGGTGCAACCTCACTCTCCCGCGAACCACTAGACTCCTTCCTCTCTTTTGTCAAACCTTTCCATTCTGCCCTTCACTTCTGTAATATCTCTGACACCTCTGTCTCCTTTCTTGACATTTCGGTCATCATTCATCACTCCACTCTCACCACCTCCATTCACTACAATTATACAGACTCACACCCATACCTAAAATTCTCTTCCTCCCACCCTAAACACACCAAGCTTTCCATCCTCTATTCCCAATTCCCCCGTCTATGCAGGCTCTGTAGTGACGACCATGACTTTGAGACTCAGTCTCAACTCATGGCTCGCCACTTCATCCTACGTGGATATTCTCTCACCACTATCCACACTGCCCTTGCCAGAGCACGTTCCATGGACCGTGCATCTGCTATCTCCCCCCGAACCCGCCCCTACCGTCTTCCGCCTCCCATTTCCCCTCACCTACCACCCCGCCACCTTACCTCGCCAACGCACCATTCTCCGAGCCTTCTGGCGACTCCAGTCCGATCCCTCTACTTCGCACATTTTCCCTAACCGACCCCTCCCTTCCTTCAAACGAGCCCACAGCCTACGAGACCTCTAGATCCACACCTTCTTTCTTAACCCAACCTCCCAACCCGGCTCGTTCTCCTGCTCCCGCCCACGCTGCCGCTCTTTCCCTTACCTCTCCAACACCACCCTCCTCACCGGCACCCATCATCGACCCTATCACATCACCGATTCCTTCACCTGCACTTCTACCAATATCATCTACTGCATCTCCTGCTCTCTCTGCCCTTCTCTATACAGCGGGCAAACGGGACGCCGCTTGGCTGACCGGTTCGCGGAACACTTCCGTGACATCCGACTCGGCAATGACACCTCGGTCTCGCACCATTTCTGTTCTACCGGTCACTCTTTGCAACACCTGTCCGTGTTTGGATTTCCTTGCACAGGCGCCATCCGGGCTCTCGTTTGCGCCGTGAACAAGCATTAATCTTCTCTCTTTGTTCCTTTGCGCCACATGGGCTCAACTCTTCTCCCCTCTTCATCTAACCTCCTCTCCTCGCCTCTCTCCTCCTCACATTACTTCCTCCCACCCACCTCTCCACTCTTGATCCGACTCCAACTTCTTTTCACTCCCACTCTCCTTCTCTCTTCTCTTCACTCCTCTCCACCTTCTCCTTCCTCCTCATCGTCACCCCTTCCTCGTAAGCCCACCCCACCCCACCCCTACAAATTCTACCCCACCTTCCCTATCCTTCCCCATCCCTTACACCCACTCCCACATACGACCACCTCTACCCCACCCTCTGCCTACACACATAGCCAGCTCTACCCCACCCTCAGCCTAATCCACACTCCATCCTTGCTTTCTCTATTCTCGCCTCCCCCACCACCGAACACCATCACACCACACCACACACCACTACACCATACACCACCATACCACACAACATATATCACAACACACTACTACGCACACATCAGCACTGACCACTATCCAGACCCACATTTTCACACCTACACATACACATACACACACACACACACACGTCAATTCACCAGCCCTCTTCCACATGCACATACAAACTCTCTTATACACACGCACGCGCACCTTCGTTTTGGAATCAACACTACTTTATTATCTTCCCTTCTCCCTAGCTCCCCTGCGTGACCATTCTGTCCGGCATTCGCCATGATAGATCGCTAGCCACTACACATTCTTTATTTTCTCTTCTTGTTTCTTTCTGTGTTCCTTTCTGTTGAAGAGCGTAGGCTCGAAACGTTAAAGACTTTTTCACTTCCCGAGCGTTATACTAATACATCTGTTTGTTGTCTACACCACCTGTCTTTGTCTTTTGTTTTTTTTGGGTGAATTCTCCATATATATATATATATATATATATATATATATATATATATATAATTTCAACAATTGAGGGTAAAATTAATTAATTAATCAATTTCACCAAGTATTCAGTATGCAAAGGGACCATTTAAGGCGAATTCAAATTATTACATTATATAAAAGGGCTTAGTAAAATAAATTACTTTGCCGCATACTGAACTCATTAGAAATAGCAGCTAAAAAAACTTTTTAAAAACTATTTCTAATACTTAAAGAAAACCTCTCTCATATAGTGTTTGCTCAATTCAACTCACGAAAATATGGGGGTAGAGACATTAAAAACTCAAATGCAAAGGTTATTTGAGAACGTACGTTTCAAGATTAGTCAAACTCGACATTTCTATCATCAGCTCAGAACTCCTGGTTTGGATTTGAAAACACTGAAAGTGGGAGCATACCCTTTCGGCTTCTTATCGCTTCTGAAGATCTGCTCGTAACTAACAGTGCCAACAAACTCAAAAATGCAAGCGAAGAATTTCTGCTCTCCCCTTTCCACCAACGTGGGTTAAAATCAGCAAACACTATGCTTTTTTTCGGTAAAATCCGAGGCATTATATAGAGAGAGATGAATTATAATTTCAACAATTGAGGGTAAAATTAATTAATTAATCAATTTCACCAAGTATTCAGTATGCAAAGGGACCATTTAAGGCGAATTCAAATTATTACATTATATAAAAGGGCTTAGTAAAATAAATTACTTTGCCGCATACTGAACTCATTAGAAATAGCAGCTAAAAAAACTTTTTAAAAACTATTTCTAATACTTAAAGAAAACCTCTCTCATATAGTGTTTGCTCAATTCAACTCACGAAAATATGGGGGTAGAGACATTAAAAAATCAAATGCAAAGGTTATTTGCAAAGGTTATATATATATATATATATATATATATATATATATACTCAAAATAAGCAATATCCAAGGTAGTGTAGTACAATCGTTTCATGCTACTTCATTTTATTAAGTATTACATCAGTTTTAAAATGTCGAGCATTTTAAAACTGATGTAATACTTACAGTGTTTAATAAAATGAAGTAGCATGAAACGATTGTACTACACTACCTTGGATATCCTTGTTGCTTATTTTGATTATAATCACCCCATTTGATTTATATGGATAATACCATACCAAATTCTGGTGCCTTTAACTTAAGTACCGTATTCATCTGAATCTAAATTTTGCTGAACTTATATATATATATATAAAATTAAACCTTAAAAAAAAAATTAACCTTAAAATAGAAACAGACATTTTTTACAAAGCCACAGACGCCAAACAATACCTTCTTTTTAATTCAGGCCACCCAAGACACACTAAAACAAACATCCCCTTCAACCTTGCAAGAAGGATATGCACAATAGTGTCAGAACAAAATACCAGGAACTTTAGACTGCAAGAACTCAAAAACACCCTAATTGACAGACATTACCCAGCTCAACTCATAGAGGATGGGATCAGACGTGCAACAGAAATCAACATAGAAACTTTAAGAAAAGTTCAACACAACAACACACCTTTCCCGAAAATACTACCTTACATATCTACATACAACCCCAGAAACAAAGAAGCCTTCACCATCATCACCCAGAATTTACCAATACTTCATAAAAACCCAAAATTAAAGGAAATTCTAAACATACACCAAATCATTAAAAGCTACAAACAGCCTAAATCACTTAAAAAGATTCTCACAAAGGCAAAATTGTCTTCTAAAATTACGGATGCAAAAGTAAAAAAATGTGGTAGATCGAACTGTGCAACATGTCCTAACCTATTGGAAGGATCAGAATTCTTCTTTAAAGAGGGACAGAAATTTAAGATCAAATCTAACTTTACTTGTGCCTCTGAAAACATAATTTATGTTATTAAATGCTCGGGCTGCCACCAAGACTACGTGGGTTCCACGGGACTATCACTCAGGCGTAGATGCACACTGCATCGACAACAGATTGCATTCCCAGAATATAGAATGATACCTTTTAGTGAGCACATTGAGAAATGCGCAAAGCAACTACTGCCACAATTTTTAATCTTCCCATTTTACCAATGTGCTTTCGGATCATCAACACAAATGAGACTGAACAAGGAAACATTCTTCATTGAAAAGTACAAACCCAGACTCAACCATCCGAACATACTGACACAGAGAAATTAACAAGGAAAAGGGAAAAAAAATTTTTAAGCGATTATCTCCCTTACACCGGAAGAAATCACTCACTACCTCCCCTCATTTAGAAATCTCCTGGAAATAAAAACAACGATAACTCCATGCAATATAAACATAACGTCACAAGAAATTTGAAAAGCTACACGCGAAACCGGTAATTTCTTTAAAAATTTTTAAATTATGTCATTTTAAGGAAAGGAAAAAAATTTTTCCAATATTCTCCAGACATTTTGACACAAATATATATTTTTTAACATTTAAGCCTTCTGTCGTTTTTTCACACTTTACTATTTTCTTATATATTCACCCACGTGCTTTACCAAACAAACTTTCTTATCTATCTATATATATATATATATACATACATACATACATACATACATACATACATACATACATACATACAGATATGTATGTGTGTGTGTGTATGTGTACAAATATACATATGTACCACTACTCTCTGTCTCTCCTCCCCCCTCTCTATCTCTCTCTCTCTCTCTCTCTTTCTCTCTCTCTCTATATATATATATGTATCTTTATTTGTGAATTAAGACTATCATTCGTCTCATGTTTAGAAATCAGGAAAATATCCCAGTGTCTTAACAATGTTT
>NC_042999.1:74194497-74286997 GCF_006345805.1 Octopus sinensis | reverse complement strand
TTTAAGTGGGTTATTGCCAATCATCACATTTGAATCTTGAGAATGTTCTGCCACAGGCTTTGGCTGGAATAAAGTTTCCGTCTTCTTGATACTGATAGTCAGTCCAAATGCACGAGCTGCCGCAGCAAACCTGTCGACTATTTTTTGTTTTAGCTGAGAGAGGCAAATTTGACATGATTTCTGCCCGTTTTTAAAGACTGACAATTATTCTATAGGCCTCTTTTTGCTAAGCTCCGAGTTACGGAGATGTTAACAAACCAACACTGGTTGTCAAGCATTGACAGCACAAACACAAAAAGGCACATACATGCACACGTACGTACACACATGCGCGCGCACACACACACACACACACACACACATATAGCAAGCCTCTTTCAGTTTCCGTCTAACAGATCCACTCACAAGGCTTTGGTCGGCCGGGCTATAGTAGAAGATACGGTACCCCACATGAAGAAAAAAATTGTTATAGATCTTCTTGGGCGAGAGATCCTCTAGGAAGTGAAGGAGGGTTGTAATGGAATGGTAGTCTCTTTCCTTTCTTCTTTGTTTCACAGATTAATTCTTTCTCTCACACAAACACCCCATACCCACACATATACCTGTCCCTTTCAGACAGCATTACATTAACATGTATATTATAATATACTTTCTGTAAGATCACTGAATGCCAACTTTTAATGTTTGAAAGTAAATTTAATAACAAACTAACAAACAAAATTTTAACACATCCAGGTAAGAACTGTAGATGTATATGTATATGCAGAGTGGCCCAAAAGTAGGTTACGGTTATTCAACTATCTCTTTTGCATTCATATATTAACAGTTTAGAACTGTTCATACAGCAAGATGGAGTACCTCCATATTATACATTGACAGTAAGAGACTACCTTAACCAAGCCTTTCCACAGTGTTGGTTTGGAAGACGGAACAGCATCGAATGGCTACCACGTTCTCCTGACCTGACACCAATGGATTTCTTTTTGCTTTTTGGTGGGTGTTGTAAAGAACAATATTTATGAGAAGAATCCCAAAACACTAAATGATTTAAAAGATTACATTTCTGACGCATTCACTGAAATTGGTGGAGATCGGAATTTGTGCCGTACTGTGTGTCAGAGTGTTCTGAAGAGATTTGAAGAATTTTGCAATGTTGAAGGAGAACATTTTGAGCATCTGTGAGATTAAACATTGTCTGTTTCAGATGTGCATAAACAATATGATTGTAAGATAGAAATTTAAATGTAATAAAATGTTTTAAAAGAAATTTAAAGTTCCTACGTGAAAACTATAAACCTACTTTTGGGCCATCCTCTATATATGCTTATGAATATCTGTGTGTATCATGTATGTATGTGTGTATGTAGGTATATATTCATACATACACCTACATACACACAAATGAGTAATAGGCACAGTATCACCAAATGTTTTAAGAAGTTTATTTTACAATCATGAGATCCTCGTTTGGATGCTCTAACTATTCTGTACAACACACACATACGCACACACACACACACACACACACACACACACACACACACAAGCACTCATATATATGTATATATATATATATATATATATATATATATATATATATATATATATATATACGTGTGTGTGTGTGCGCGCGCATGTATATGTGCGCATATGTGTATGTGTGTGTGCACATATACACACATATACATGCCTGTGATTTATTGGTGTAAATGAACCAACAATGTTAATGTTCACTATTCTGAGAAATATTCAATTTTGCATGAGACATTGAATGTCATATAGTACAAAAGGAATGACACCTAACTATACTTACGGTGAGCATGTCCAAATACAGTTAAAGCTGCAAGTACGAACAATGTCAGATAGGTATGACGAGTCTGACAAGGATGTGTCTTCATCTTTATCATCTGTAAATAAATAGATTATAAAATATGATATATTGATAAAACAGTTACCTCTGCAGGCTAGTTGTAAATGTATTAGTACTGTTCAAAGTATTGGTGGCTCAGATAAGGTACAGGACATGATGATGATGGTGATGATATTCATGATGATGATGATAAGAAATTTGTTAGTGGTGGTGATACTGGTGAAAATATACATAAACAGTGATTTTCCAGTTAGCTGAAGAGTTCCAATAACAATGAAATATATACGGAGTTGTAAATTTTGTCAGAGTAAAAAACGATATTGGTCAACTATTACTTTTGGAATACCAAACCAAACTGGCAATTTAATGTCGTACATGCGATATGTTTCTTCAACTACATAGTTATTAAAATTATGCTTATACTGTGCATATGGATATGTAAATATGTGCACCTTTTTCTATTTTCTCTCCCTGTTTATTCTTGTGTTCCTTTGTGTTGAAGATTGTTGGCTCGAAACGTAAAAGACTTTCTCACTTCCCGAGCGTTAAACTAATACATCTGTTTGTTGTTTAACACACATCTTTTTTCTTTCTTTTTGCAAATTCTCACTATATATGTCAGGCCTGTAACATGTACAATCTATCAAATGGTCGGGTCGTTGGTGATTAAACCGCTAACCCTACTAAGTCTGATTAGTAAGAAGAGTGTTTTTTGGACACCCTGCAGGACGTAAACAAAACTTATCAAAGGATGGATGAACTTAGTAGGATCAACAACCTTCCAACAGCTGGAGAGAGACCATTATTCTTTGTTTATACATCTCTGTAAAAGAAGGAAACATCTGCAACTACATTTTTATCTAACGATTTAGAACAGTTATTTTGGGTAAATAAGTGCATATGTTTTTAAGAAAATGGGAGTAGCCCTGTACAAGGCTTTTCCTCACTTTAGAAAGATTCGAGTACAGGCATCGCTTAAGTTTTAACATCTCTTTTAAAATCTCTATTATGTGTTGTATACTCTGGTTGGTCGTAGACGAGACAAGTAAAACAATGAAAAGTTCCATGATGGAATGAAGGCACGTTCAGCTGGTGGGTGGTAAGCTCTCTAAAACCTATTGCAAGAGCAAACATCGTTGCCACAAAAATAAGAGCCGTAGTATTTTGTTGAGACAATAACACTAAAAAGCGTGTGTTACTGGACAAATCCCCTTCTGCTCTATGATGTTCATTTGTTGTTTGGAAAGACCAGGGTTCCTAGGCGTGAAATTTCCACTGCGAGTGAAGAAGCCATGCCTCATCTATATTATTTAGTCTCAGGTTTGCACAGTCTGAGAAAACCCGAGACTAAATAAGTAATGTTGTTTATAAGGAAGTCTAAAGTTGTACTTTTATCACAAGGAGATCTAAAGTTATTTTTGCTTTTGTTTCATATTCTTTATACGACATGTGATAGTATCTTGGTGGTGTTGTAAATGACGAAGTTGAAATGTTTCCATCGTAGGAAGTTTACAGGTCACTGTAATTTAAAGTTGATGGAAAGTTAACACGCTCGGACGGCATAAAAGGCAGTTGTACAAAGGAAGCTATCACGAAATATGCTATAGAATATGAAACCAGCAGGCTGCGAGCCATTGTGAGAGAAAAGTATATTCTGAGAGAAAAGTATATGCTTCTCTCCCTGTCTAATAATATTAAACTGAGTGATTCTGTGTTGAGGTTAAGATTCCTTGGAGCATGTCCTGTCAGGATGTGAGTCATCCATTGTAGAGTACTTTCTGGCAGCAAAATCTTGTCTTGAATATCCTCTCCATGAGGCACTAAAACAATAATGCAGAAGTATCAATATAATGGGGACAAACCCAAAATTTCACCCTGCTATTTTCCATAAGATAGAAAACAGATTGGATGAAGCAAGAACGTAAAAAAAAAAAAAGAAAAGACATTCAGATTTCTGGATGACGCATATGATTAGAATTGACGATTGGTGTGAAAAAAGCGATCGTATTCTTAAGCCGTAAAAACAATGTAGTACCCTAACCTCATGACATTGTCTGATTTGAGGAAAAACGCTCTAATCGTCTTGCTAACAGTGCTGCGGAAGGCCAATGTGGAAAGAGCTTCAAGTATGAAGGACTAAGGGAATCTTGTGGTGTATGAGAATGGCAATGTACTGTATTTTCAGACCAGGTGGAATGTCATGGATTTGTGATTAGATCCATTTTATCTATCTATCTATCTATCTATCTATCTATCTATCTATCTATCTATCTATCTATCTATCTATCTGGCTGTCTGCCTGCCTGTCTGTCTGCCTGTCTGCCTATCTGCCTGTCTGCCTGCCTGCCTGTCTGTCTGTCTGTCTGTCTGCCCGCCTGTCTGTCTGTCTGTGTACATACATTTATGCGTAGGTGCGTACGTGCGTGCGTGCGTGTGTGTGTGTGTGTGTGTGTGTGTGTGTGTGTGTGTGTGTGTGTGTGTGTATGTTTAATTTTATTTCTAATTTACACATAGAAGCATACACATATATATGTAAAACATGTATAAAATACAATGTAAACGGAAAGAACTGAAAATATTTCAGGTAAATATTTTTATTTACCTTGGATTTATATTTTCATGAGGTGGATGCGTGTAAAACAGCACGACTGTATATACACGTAAAACGTAGGATATCAAGAAGATATTTTTTCGAAATGAACTAATCTATATACTCATGGCTGACATAAAGCAGAAAACGAGGTGTACTAAATTCGAAATGTTGTTGGAGCGATAGTTATCTATACTCGTCAAATACGCAGTATATATATTTCCGATTCGTACAATCGACGTATACAACTGTCATTTTGTACGTCTATTTCTTGGAAACACAACTATGTCAGAAGTTGATACCCCTCCCCCAAAAAACAAACAAACTACATTTGTTTTTCATATATACTGCGCCCTCATTCAGCTTACGTTATGTCTTACACGCACACACGCCTGAATGCACATATGTTTCATCTCGTTGGCTGAACTTACTTTGCGTATGTGCTTGAGTACACATACATAAAACAAAGCATACAGATTTAACAAGCACTGACTCCAAATACTTGTTCATATACACAGATACTTGCACATCTAACCTGTTGATGATACTGAAATTTCAATGAAGAAGCTTTGGTTCTAAGTTAAAACCAGCCTCTGTCTTCATTGGCGAGAACTTTAGAAATATAAAAAAGTCACCCAACCATATATATACATATACATACGCACACATTTACAGATACATATGGAGAGGAGAGGTTGATATGTATAAGATGGTGGAGGCGCAATGGCCCAGTGGTTAGGGCAGCGGACTCGCGGTCGTAGGATCGCGGTTTCGATTCCCAGACCGGGCGTTGTGAGTGTTTATTGAGCGAAAACACCTAAAGCTCCACGAGGCTCCGGCAGGGGATGGTGGTGATCCCTGCTGTACTCTTTCACTACAACTTTCTCTCACTCTTACTTCCTGTTTCTGTTGTACCTGTATTTCAAAGGGCCGGCCTTGTCACTCTCTGTGTCACGCTGAATATCCCCGAGAACTACGTTAAGGGTACACGTGTCTGTGGAGTGCTCAGCCATTTACACGTTAATTTCACGAGCAGGCTGTTCCGTTGATTCGGATCAACCGGAACCCTCGCCGTCGGAACCGACGGAGTGCTTCCATTCCATGCATAAGATGACTGTTGGCCTTCTGTAAACACCCGTGTCCGGATTTGTGCCTTAGAGGCGAACTTTCTAGGTACAATCCCATGATCGTTCACTTCTTATATATAGAGCAGGAGTAATGGCATGGACAGTAGACGAACTAAACAGCTCAGACAGGAAGACAATGAAGTTGTTGACTAGATATGGCATACTCTACCCAAAAAGTGACACAGACAGACTGAATGTACCAAGAAAAAGAGGGGGAAGAGGACTGATTAGATGCGAACACAGCATTAGAGCAGAAGAAAACAACATAGCATGGTATGTAAAAAATGCCACAGAACTGCTATTATTGGAAGTAATAAAGTCAGGCTTGTGTTGGGTGGAAGATTGCAAAGATAAAGCACTATACAAGCACTTGAGAATGAATGAAACTGAAAATAGGTGGATAAAGAAAAGAATGCATGGACAATTTCATAGGGATTTTGAAGACAGACAGAGAAAAAAGTTGGTTATGGATGGCTAAAAGTAATTTAAAACCGGAAACGGAAGCTCTAATCTGTACTGCCCAAGAGCAAGCATTGAAAACGAATTAAATCAAATACAGAATAGACAACACATCAGAAAGTGACAAGTGCAGAAAATAGTGAGACCGTATGGCATATTACCAGTCAATGCATGCCACTAGCCCAGAAAGAATATAAGAGACGTCATGAAAATATAGCAAGGATTGTCCATTGGACACCTTGCAACAAGTATGGACTTGTGAGAGCAAAAAAACTGGTACGAACATAAACCCGAAAGCATCATCGAAAATGATAATGCAAAGATCCTATGGGATTCTGATTCAGTGCGATCATGTGATAGAGAATTGGAAACCAGAGATAATGTTGATTGAGAAAGAAAGTAAACGATGCTGGATCATAAATATAGCACGCCCAGCTGAAAACAAGGTATGCGATAAAGAAGAAAAAAAAGTTGATATATATAACAGGTTAGCATGGGAGGTTAAGCAGTTGTGGTCGCTGAAAAAAGTGGTAGTACTACCAATAATTGTCGGAGCTCTGGGAATAGCGAGTAAAAATCTTGAGAAGTGCATGGAACAAATAGGGACGGCAATAAGGGTGGAGCACTAGCAGATAACAGCACTGCTTGGAGCTTTCGAATATGCCGGGTTGTGCTCGAAAAATAAGGTTTTTTTTTTACCTCAGTTCACTGGTAATGAACAGCTGACACCGTAGTACATCTCCAGCGTTAGAAGCTGTACAAAGACAACAACAACAACAGCAGCAGCAGCAACAACAACAACAATAATTCTTTCTTTCTTTTTTTGGCTACCGGGGACGAACACAAAACATAGAGGACGATGCGCAGACAAGGGACAGTGAGGTTAAACGTGTAAACAGCCAATAAACACAACGATTAACAAAGAGATTAAATCAACAACATGCTTTCCTATTAGAGGTGGGATTCCACCGTATGGTGACCAAAGAGACCTCATGCACTTTGGAACACTTAACACTAACGGTTCCTCAGGAAGACACCCTCTCTTCTTCCTTCCATCCGGCGTAGAAGCGCACAATCTGAGTAGGCCCAATCACGCGAGCCATTTTTGCTACATTCATCTACTTTCCAACGACTTACTGGGTGACAGTGCCTCCCTCTCAAGCCTCACTTTCCCTTTCTGGTGGAACCTAAAATGTCAATGAGGCCTTTGCCAAAGGGGAAGGTACCCGTCTTCAATCCTTTCAATCGCGTCCCCACACAACCTATTTTGCTATAGCCACCAGAGAAAAAGCCCTCCTTTCCCGGCCAAAGGAAGAAGGCGGGGTGATCTTCACAATGGACTCGAATGAGAGATGGATCCGTCCTACACGTAACAATAACCGTTTGACAAAGCTCCGCAAGTCAGCAATGCGTGGACACTGTACGAAAGCATACAGAACGGTTTCATCGCTCTGCGTGCATCTCGGATAAGCCTGACCGATTGCACACCCCTACCTATAGAGCTTATCTCGAACCGGCAGCGCCCCCGCCCCCGATAGCACTGCCAGGCTTTCTGGAAGTTATCCATAGTTCCCGGCCCGAAAGTCTTCCAGAAGAGATTAGCCAGTTGATCTCCCTCGACGCCCAGGACCTTTCCGAGTATGTCGTCGATCTTTCCCTCCACTAATCCCCTATAGAACGCCGAGTCAGAACTTCTACCGATCACACTGTCCGACTGACTGAGGGCTGTGAGCGCTTGGAGACTCTATGTGTCCTGTCTCGGTCTATACCTGATCCAGGACTGTAGCTCCGACTATAGCTGGAGATGTCGCAGCCTCAGCGCATGACTGCGATTCCTCAACCACGGCATGTCCAGTACTCCACGCAACGGGTCCTGACAGCAAATAGACCAACTGACAAGCGGTACCTTCCCTTCCACAGGAAGCAGAAGAGCAAATGCACCAACCCGCTCAACCACAATGTAGGGCAAGGGACAACAGTCAGGTGGTTGTATATGACGGGTACACATTCACCACCCCCACCCATCCTTTCAGAGAGTTTCCTCTTGGCCCATTTATGGGCGAGAGTGGCCACCTTGTCTGTCACCTCACCCTAGTTCTTGCTCCTTGGTGATCCGGACCGAACGAGAACACGAGCAGCTTAACAGATCCTTCTGTCCAGCACCTCACAACACTGTCGGTTGGCATGGGCCTGCCTCTCCAGTTGCCAAACTGCAGGCCCACTGACTTCTCTTAGATGATCATTGCTCCTGTCACCGCTTCGTATTCCTTTAAGGTAGTGCTGACCCTCTCGATATCCGAGATGTCCGACAATACCACGGTGACGTCGTCTGTATACGCCGACACGAACCTTCCGCATCTCAGTTCACGCGGGATGCCCCTCGAAACCTCCAGCTTCCACAGTAATGGCTCGAGTACCAGTACGTACAGAAGGGGTGAGAGTGGGCATCCTTGACGGACTGAACGCACAATACTAAACGGTCCAGAGAGCTGGCCATTTACTTTGACCACCGAACAGATGTCGCTGCAGTGATCCAGCTTCTGAAAACGGGCCCGAAATCAGCCGCCTTGAGGACAGCCTCCAAATAGAGATGGTCGACTCTAACGAAAGCTTTCGATTGATCCAAGTTGATCAGGGCCCCACTCATGCCAGGTTTTTTAACAACCCTCTCTATGATACACCGCGTGAGGTGGAGGTTGTCGTGTTTAGTTCTGCTGGTGATAGCGCAAGTCTGCGCATTACCCACCAGTCTGTCGACGACAAGCGCCTACGTCTCTGCTTGCACCTTGGCCAACATTTTGTAATCTGCATTTAGCAGAGTTACTGGCCTAAAGTTATCAACAATCTCTCTCTTGTTCGGATCCTTTCTCAGTAGCCACACAGATCCGGGTATTCTCCCATTCTGCTGCCAGATGAAGTAGACGTCTACTAAAAGCTTACCAAACAAGTCTGGCATATGTATATAAAGCTCGAAGGGGAGACCATCCAATTCCAGAGACTTCTCCCAAGTGCGTCACATATATATTCCGACGTGTCACATATATATTCAGCTGTTATCGGCATTTCGCAGAAATCTACGTCACTGGCTGAAAGTCGCTGCATACCATCAAGGTAGAAAGTGAACTTCACTTTCACCTCCGGGCCATAGCGCATCTCGTACAGTTCAGCAAAATGCCTCTGAAATTCTGCGCACATCTGCTTCGAGACATGTAGCATGCGCCCGTCCCGACCCCTCAAAGACCGAATTGCAGTTTTATTACCACGTTGCGCCTGGTCCCATCAAATGCCTTTTGTTCCCTCCTGCTTCAGAGCATGTGCCCTAACCCCGACAATGCATCCTTCATGCTTAGTGTTGAATAGTTGGTTCAGAACTAATCTCGCTACCAGCACGTCAATCAGTATGTCTCTACTGAGTACCTCCTCTAATTTTATTATCAAGGTATCCCTCTACTCTAGTCTTCTCTATCACTAGTTCTCAACTAGATTCTACAGCTTCTACTTTAATCGCCCGTTTTAGGACCCTCCCACCATCGGTTGTTGATGACTCCACCCGTCAACTTTTGATGGGCTAACTTTCTAAGCCGGTCTCTGAAAGCTTGATGCGCCGGGAAGGATGCGTTCAGCTTCCGGTTTCTGGGTTCCTGCCTATAGAGCCTATCTAGGTCAACCGTACAGATCACAAATTTGTGGCCAGTGTAGTTGACGAATTCAAATTGTGGACACCCCATACTATTCCTATCTGTTAGCCTACAAAATATCCCATCTAGATAAGATCTGGATGACCCGACACTGTTTGCCCATGTCCACACTGGAGTGTTCGGGAATTCCAGTCTGAACCTTTCCGCCAGCTGGAAACGACTGAGCAGGTTGCGAGGTTTGTGTGCCCCGCTTTCCTATCCACTAACCCCAACCAATACACAAGTGCATCCAAAATGGCGCGCCAATCGCTCACTAACACTAAAGAGCGAGACCTCCCTAGAAAGGCCTCCCAGCGTCTGAAGAAATCTGGCTTCCCCGTTCCAGTCGGTGCGTACACTGCGACCAGTCTAAAAGCATTCCCTTCATTATCGTCCACGACCAGGATCACTGACTTATTTTCTAGGCCCAGGAAGATCGACCGTATCTCGAGATTTAGGCCTTTTCAGAACAACACTTCCACCCCACCCCCATTCCCGGTCGACTAAGAGATGCGAAAATCTCAAAGTCATCGAAAATGGGAGCCAAGGCCTGTGTCCGCGATCCTGGTCTCACTGACGGCTATTATATCCAAACTTATCGATCTGAGGTCGTTGCGCAAGCATCCTTGCTTCCACGACGATCCCAGGCCACGTACATTTATAAACCCTACTTTAAGAACCTCCATACTGGCCAGGAAATAAGGACAGGGAAACGAGAGTGTCACTTACCATCCTGGTGCTGTTTGTTTGTGGTCAAGTGGTCTCCTAATCTGTCTATTTTGTTGGGTTCCTCTGGGAACCTCCTTAACAGCAATCTGCTGGTCGTTACAGTGGGAGATCTAATGTACAGAAGCTCCGCTTAATGCTCATATAAATCTCTAATGTCATTCGTACCATCATTAGGCTCTCCGGTACTCTAAAAGTGTTGGGGCTGCAGATCATCCCTTCTATTTCAATGTTCTCGCTTTCTGCTGAGAGCCATCAGCTTTTCATTGGCCTTTCTCACTAGCAGGAAATCCCACTGCTGTGCGGATGGTTTTGTTGTGATATTTTTCTTTTTAAAGTTTGTTGTGTTTTTGATTCTGCTGTAGATGTTTGTAATGGTGTTTGTAGTTTTGGTGTTGTCATCAGTGTGTTTGCCGTTTCTTGGATTTCTCCCTTTTTCTGTGTCTCTTTCTTATTTTGTTTTTACCTTTTGGGCTACCCCCTCATCATCGCTTGGATGCGTGGAGGAGTACGTGTCTTGTATGTTTTCTTCTGGTGTTGTTTGTTCTGGTTCTCTTATTGTTGTTGTTGCTCCTGCAACTGTAGCTTCCGCCTCTGTTACTGGTGCTACTTCCACTGCCACATTTACTGTAACACCTGCCTTGGGTTCAATTTATGTTTTTTTTTCCCTTGCCTTTCTGTTGTTCTGGTTGTTCTTGTCCTTGATTTTGTCAACCCATGGGTTGTGGTGTTTTCGTTTGGACATTTCTTTCTGACCTTCTGTTCTGGTTCTGTGGGCAATGAAACCGTAAATGACCCGTTGAACCACAATCGTCTCACCTTGGCATTCTGCCTTTCACGTTCACCCTTAGTTCTACTTCATTCGAGAGGCAAATCAGGTCTAGGACTTTCTCGAACTGCCCTGGCTTCATGTGGAGATGAACCTCCATAGTAGTCCCAAACCAATTTTCTCTCCTTGATCTTTTAACATCCAGGAGATTCTGCCCGCCGTCCGTGCAAATACAGGCAAGAATCACCATATATCAAAGCCTGGTGGTACTCCAATTACCGTAATTCGTACCGCTCTTCTTCACATGTACGTTGAGAAGAGGACGACGCATGATCACCGAGTTCTATATCACCTCCTCCTCGGTCTTAAAAAGGACCTCTACTCCGCCGTACTACCTTACTCTCGCAATGTGGTAGATATTTTGCAATATGTATTTCAAGGCTTTATCTACCTGGTCGTGTTTAGCATTTTCGAGTTTCCTTGTCTTTGTGTTCACACACATGTAGACAACTGTTCGTTTGGTTGTTGCTTCGATGAACGTCGCTTGGAGGCGTCAATTCTGACCTACTTCCATTCGTTTTTATATATTTTGCTGCCTTGTTTAGTTTTTCTATTTTGTTCTTCAATGAGATGTTAACCAATTCCTTAGCTCCCGTGATACTTGCAAAGGTTTCTTTTTTACTGCTCACTCCATTTTTGTTAGACTCTTCTCCGTAGTTGCTTTCAACATTGTTTTGCGTGCTACTAAAATTTCCATGTAGTGAGGAAGACTTTACTCCTTCTTTCCTCTCGCTTTCTTTCTGCCTTTTGTCTTCTTCTTCTTCTTCTTCTTCTTCTTCTTCTTCTTCTTCTTCTTCTTCTTCCCTCCTTTCCTTCCTCCTTTTCTTCCTGCTGTCTGCTGTCAATCATGGTGGGGAGGTCGGGGAAGTTCTCGTGCAAATTGCCGTACTACCTTCCTTCCTCACTCCCACTTTTCGCCGCTATGTTCGATGTTTACATTCTTTAAAGCAAATTTTCGAAGAAATTTAAAAACAAAAAGTTTTGTATCACGCTCAGAAAATGGGGCTTTGGTTAACAAACGTCATCCCTCACCACCAGAAGTGCAGCTGACTTACAAAACGATTTAGCCAATAAAATACAGTACAGAAACTTTTAAAACAAGTGAATTAAAAATAAACATACAGCGCTTCAACAACACACTTCTTGCACTGGCGATAATAATAATAATAATAATAATAATAATAATAATAATAATAATAATAATAATAATACAGGACTTACAAATATATACAGTTGCGGTCAAAATGTTCAGAACGGCATTGTTTTCGTCAGAAAAGTATGTATAAGGTTTTATCAAAGTTGTTTTATATTCTATAATTTTCACAGACAATAAATACAATATTATTTGTTATTGTCTGAGATTTTGGTGTAATTTGAGAGGATAATACAAAAGTTATGGATGATTTAGTGATTTACTGCAAAACCCATGGCGGCCAAAATGATCAGAACGGTTGCTTTTACTCCGTGTTTTAGTATATTTAACCGTCGAACTCTAATGTTTTGAATTTGTTTACGTGACAGTTCGTTTACTAAACATTAGTAAGAATATCTGCAGTGTACTTGGTTAATATAATGCCACTTACTCCGTTACCAATTCATCAGCAGATTATTAAGCTTCGAAAGAAGGATAATTTAAGTATTAGGTCTATTGCAAAGATTGTTAACAAGTCAAAAAGTGTTGTTCACGGTATTCTTAAGGTCTACGATGATTGTGGTTCGTGTGAAGCAAGAAAGTCTACAGGTAGGTCAAGAACAATGACCAAGAGAGAAGATCGTGCTATGGTAAAGTTGGTTAAAAAGGACAGATTTAAAACTGCTGCTGCTGTTTTTCGGGAAATGAGCATTGTACTGAAAAAACTTTATCTCGAAATACTGTGTCTCGTCCTTTAGTTGAACATGACCTTCAAGCAAGAGCACCTGCAGTGAAGCCACTGATCAGCTCCAAGAATAAAAAGTGTCGTCTTACCTTTGCAACCGATCATGTGTTGTGGTCTCAAGAAAAATGGCAAACAGTGCATTTCAGTGATGAATATAAGTTTATGTTATTTGACTCAGATGGGAAAAGGTACGTTCGTCGAAAAGCAGGTGAAAAATAGTCACCTAAATGCCTTAAGACTAGTATTAAATTCGGTGGAGGAAGTGTCATGGTTTGGGGGATGATATCTGGAGATGTTGTAGGCCCTTTGCTGCGATTACATGGAAAGTTAAATGCAGGAGTTTATAAACAACTTGTAAAAGATCATGTCTTGCCTGTGCTGAGAAATTCAACTAAGCGACCATCCATATTCATGCAGGACAATGCCCCATGTCACAAGGCTAAGGTGGTCATGAACTTCCTCAAGGCTGAAAAGGTTATTGTTATGGATTGGCCTGCTCAAAGCCCAGACCTCAATCCTATTGAAAATGTGTTGAATATTCTAGGAGAACGTTTGAAAGCCAGAAATCCTAAAACAACCGAGCAATTATGGAATGCCCTTCAGGAAGAATGGAATAAGATCCCCCAGCAAGAAATTGAAAATTTAATTTCCCCATGCAGTCAAAAATGTCAAACTTTGATTCAATTTAGGGCTTCACACTAAATATGAAATAATTCCAGCATTCTCTGTCACTTTTTGATTATTTTGTTATTTTTTCAACCGTTCTGATCATTTTGGCCACCAATGGGTTTTGCAGTAAATCCCTATATCATCCATAACTTTTGTATTATCCACTAAAATTACACCAAAATCTCAGACAATACCAATTAATATCGTATTTATTGTCTGTGAAAATTATAGAATATAAAACAACTTTAATAAAAACTTATACTTTCTTTTCTGACGAAAACAATGCCGTTCTGAACATTTTGGCCGCAACTGTATATAAACATACCGAAAATTGCCCTACTGGGCACACTGCACACATCCTACGCAAAACACTTTCAATACAGTAACCATAAGAGTATCACAGCAAACCACAGCACATACCCAAGGCACACAGAGTTGCGCTCGGTGGTGAAGAGAAAGCACGTTATAAAAATAAAACTACTGAATAATAATAATAATAATAATAATAATAATAATAATATAATAATAATAATAATATAATAATAATAATAATAATAATAATAATAATAATAATAATAATAATAATAATAATAATTATTATTATTATTATAATTCCTTGAAGCAGTACCAGGTAGTGGCTTTCATGGCTTCTAATCTTAACTGATTGGAAGCGTTATCATGTACATTGTTTTGTCTTGGTATAAATGATAGGCAAATATTCTGCTCAATACCACAGAGTTGCTTGTCAGTTGTTTGACCTTAACCAGTTGAGCATATGCCTTCCTGGTTGACGATATATGCATCTCTGATCGCAACCAGAAGTAGTCGGGAGCATCATAGCCATGTGTTGAGAGGAATTCGTTGGGGTTTGGATAATTCACCTCTGGAAGTATGGGTGTTTCGTTCAACATCCTTAAACAACCCATATTCAGGGACCCTTTGAGCGTGATGGGCTACTCGACCTGAAGAGAATTCTATCTGGGCCCCACTTGTAAGGTCATGCGCTGTTAATCTTGATGATATGAGATCACCATTTTGCACACATATGGTTGTGATGCATTTGCCTGGTATACCCTTATCAGACAGGTAGTCATGATAAGTATACCAGGCTTCATATATTTTAGTTGAAATTTACACAAAAACAAAAGACGAAGACAGGTGTTTGAGCAACAAGCAGGTGTATTAATTTGACGCTCGGTAAAGTGAGAAAGTCTTTTACGTTTCGGTCACGCTCTTCAACAAAAAGGAATAAGAGAAAATAAACAGAGAATATTTTACCCCAGTGTCCCTTTGATGGCATGTACTGTTCTCTCATTCAATAATAATAATAATAATAATAATAATAATAATAATAATAATAATGATAATGATAATAAAAAAAATAATAATAATAATGATGATGATGATGATGATGATAATAAAGGGCACCACAACAAACCACAGCACATACCCAAGGCACACAAAACTGCGCTCGGTAGTGCAGTGAAAGCACCTGATAAAAATAAGACCACTGAATAATAATAATAACAATAATAATAATAATGTTTTCTACTAAAGGAACATGGCTTGAAATTTGGCGGGAGGAGACTAGTCGATTACATCGACACTAGTGTTTCACTGGTACTTAATTTGTCGAACCCAAGGAGATTAAAGGCAAAGTCAACCGCGGCGTAATTTGAACTCAGAGCGTGAAAACAGACGAAATACTGGGAAGCATTTCGCCCGGCGTGCTAAGTGTTCTGCCAACTCATCGCCTTAATAACAATCTTTTCTACAAAAGGTACCAAGCCTGAAATTTTTTGCGTGGGAGGCGGGGACTTGTTAATTGCATCGACCCCAGAACTCAACTGATACTTATGATATCGACTCTGACAGGATGAAAGATAAAGTCGACCTCGGCAGAATTTGAACTCAGAACGTAGCAACAGACGAAATTCCGCTAAGCATTTCGTCCAGCGCGCTAACGATTTTGTCAGTTTGCCGCCTTGAAAAGTAGTCAAACCAGCCTCCTGATACCAGTAATTATTTCTACTCTAGTCACAAGCCTTGAAAAGTCTGGAGGAAGGGAGCCAGTCGGTTACATCGACATCAGTGCGCAACTAGTACTCATTTCATTGGCTTCGAAAGGAAGAAAGGCAAAGTCGGCCCCGGCGGAATTTGAGCTCAGACGTAACGGCAGACGCAATACCTATTTCTTTACTACCCACAAGGGGCTAAACACAGAGAGGACAAACAAAGACAGACAAACGGATTAAGTCGATTATATCGACCCCAGTGCGTAACTTGTACTTATTTAATCGACCCCGAAAGGATGAAAGGCAAAGTCAACCTTGGCGGAATTTGAACTCAGAACGCAATACCTATTTCATTATTACCCACAAGGGGCTAAACATAGAGGGAACAAACAAGGACAGACATAGGTATTAAGTCGATTGCATCGACCCAGTGCGTAACTGGTACTTAATTTATTGACCCCGAAAGGATGAAAGGCAAAGTCGACCTCGACGGAATTTGAACTCAGAACGTAACGGCAGACGCAATACCGCTAAGCATTTCGCTCGGCCTGCTAACTATTCTACCAGCTTGCCGCCTTCCCGGATGCGAACTTTTTTCCCCACGAGAGTTTTGGACCCCAGTTATGAATTCATTTGCATATAGCCAATCAGAGTTCAACTATCAAACTAATTTATGAGCGCATAACAAGTGATGGGCAATAAGATAAGGTCACTTGGGTAAGGAATGGCCATGCTTCTTTTCTCTTTTAATAATGCTTGTTCTTGTTGTTTCAACCATGGCTGCATCTGCGTAGTTATCTGTGTTGTTATTTACTTTGTAAAACAGTAAGGGAAGACGGTTGCTAGCACTTCACCCTCTACCCACCTTTTCTCATTGACATCTTTACTATATGGGGCCCTAACAAAATCCGATAATAAGGATAGATGCAAATCTATCTAATTACTTGTCTCCTTCTAAAATCAGGCATAACTTGGCGATCTACAACACTGTTCTTCGTCTTGAGTTTATTTGGTAGAGGGTGTTTTGCCAAGAGATTGGTTGTTTTTAACACATTCACGAACGTTATGTTGGGTTGTATGCAAATGCGTTAATTACTGGAATCCAGAACTCTCGTGGCAAAACAAAACAAAACAATAAATAAATGAATAAAATTCGCCTCCCGGATGCCAATAATAATTCTGAATGTGTCATGCTTTCTAACAGTCGAAGTCGAACACCCATTCGTCAAAAGAGATTCAGTCAGTTATACCTTGTTTAATAGTTATACTTAGGTGTGGTTTGGAATGACAAATACTATGATACAATATCATGAGTAATATGAAATTTACTTAGTCCATTATATGTAATTTTTGCAATAAACTCCTATGTAGATAAAGGAATACATTTAGTATAAGATGTCGGCTTTGTTGGCCTTTCATAATAAATAAGCTAACATTTCTTCTGCTTCACTTAACTTTTTGTCTCCCCTTCCTCTCTCACTCTTCCTACTTGTTTACTTCTTCCTCCACTCCTTTCTTACAAATAAACAAACAAATAGGAAGAAAGAGAAAGAGAGAGAGAGAGAGAGAGAGAGAGAAGAAGGGGAGAGAAACAGTTACTTGTTTGTTTCTTCCTCCACTCCTTTCTAAGTTTAAATATGGACAGGTTGTACGCCAAGTTTTAAGCACTGCGATTTAATAATTGCGAAATGTAAAAAGTTGTTGCTACACAGATTTTATTTAGTTTTAACTTATAATTCTTTCATATATGAATTCTATTTATTCGCTGGATTTTGTATTGAACCATAGAAGAGATGTTACAACTTATATGAAACATTAAACATACATTATGAGGGCTAAACCGATTAAAACGATTACGATATAGAGGGCATTAGTAAATTATATATTTAACATTAAGGGTGTATATACCAAATTAAATATATACTTAGTGTGTAACCCAGATTTTGGTGGGTGGGTGTCTTGTGTTTACAAGAAAGAAACAAGGAAAAGGGGACAAGGTTTGGGTGTTGAAATTTGTATGCGTATAGTGATGTATAAATAATAAACATTTTAATATATGAATAACTTAATGAATAAAGACTATTAATGATGAGAAGCGAAAATTAATAAATGAATGAAACAGTATTACATATAACATTTCATGCATCCAACATAATATAAATTGAATTTATATACATCATAAAAATTATTTATCTATACATACAATAACTACACTGTATGATATTATGTATATATATACACATACATACATGTATTACATACGAATCTATTATTTATATTATACATATCTATAAATTTATATTATATAATGATGCGAAAGACGCTGCAAATATAAACATTTTGAGGCCATAAACTGAAGGGTCACTCGTAAACAGAGCGGGATAACAAAACCGTTCCCTCATTTAGTGTCCACTATAATTAGGTCCCTACAGTGATGGAGGGGTACAAAAAAATGATAATCTAGTTTTGTGTGCGTTTTTCTTTCAATTTTTCTCTAATACTTTTTTCTTGTTGCTGTTATAAAATGAATTAACTACATATTTAATATATAAAGAACATAGATAATATGCACCGCCGGAACTTCTTGTTGACAAACAACAGCAGTAATTGCATTCACCTCAACAGACGTCATTGATTGGTTGAAATTGCCGAAATACGAGAAATTCAACAACAAATAGCTTACAAACTACAGAATTTTCTCAAGAACGCCAAGAGAAAAAGATGTTTTATATGACACATTCCACCAGTATACGAAGTTTAAAATTGTTTAGTTACAAAAAATTACTTTTTAAATCTGCCGGTCAAAGTGAAAAGATCCTACATATATACAAATATATATGTGTTTGTGCTGTGTGAGTATACATGTTCTTGTGGTGCATCTGTGCACTGTATACAATAATTTCATTATTATTATTATTATTATTATTATTATTATTATTATTATTATTATTATTATTATTATTATTATTATTATTATGCACGCTCGCGCGCACACACACATATCTATCGCTTACATGTTCCAGCTATGCTGGGGCACCACCTTGGGAGGTTTTAGCCGAACGAATCGACCCCACTACTTATTTCTCTTGGCTTGGCATTTATTCGTAGGATCACGGTTTCGATTCCCAGACCGGGCATTGTGATTGTTTATTGAGCGAAATCATTTAAAGCTTCACGAGGCTCCGGCAGGGGGAGGTGGTGAACTCTGTTGTATTCTTTCACCACAGCTTTTGCTCACTCTTTCTTCCTGTTTCTGTTGTACCTGTATTTCAAAGGGCCAGGCTTGTCACACGCTGAATCTTCCCGTGAACTACATTAAGGGCACACGTGTCTGTAGAATGCTTAGCCACTTGCACGCTAATTTCACGAGGAGGCTGTTCCGTTGATTAGATCAACTGGAACCTTCATCGTTGTAACCGGCGGAGTGCCGAAGTAATATATATGAATGACCATGAGATGGCACCTAGAAAGTTTCCTTCCTATGCACAAGTCCGGGCAAGGGTGTTCATGGAAGACCTGCAAATACCCATGCATACCAGCCTCCCCGCTCCACGCCAAATGATGAAAGACAAAAACAAAGATGCATATGCCCTCTCTATCTCTCCCCCTTCTCTCTCTCACACACATTACCGAAAATTCTTGCATGATCTCAGTGTAACACTATGATTCAACCTTATTACATAAGGGAAAGGCAAAGGCCGATACAGCTTGGCTAGTGAGGTCACAACTCATTTCTACAGCTAAGTGACTGGGAACAACGTGAATAAAGTGTCCGGAAATCGAACCCATTAGTTCATAATTGCCAGCCTGACGATCTAACCACTGAGTCATGCGCCTTCTCTTGCACACATCTATCTATCTATCTATCTATCTATCTATCTATCTATCTATCTATCTATCTATCTATCTATCTATCTATCTATCTATCTATCTATCTATCTATCTATCTACTGACGTGATGTCGCATCGGCTCCGTAGGTGACCCCTTTTTTCGACTTTTTATTGCACACATTTTGATTCAATTTTTGCACACAGGGTGTGTAAAACACCCAGCTTTCGTTTGAGTGTGTTTTCAAGGGAGGAACTGACCCCTAGGGGCAGTTTAAAACCTATTTACATTTCTATTTTCTTCGATTTCCTTGCCATATTTCGAAACAAATAGGGCTAAGAAACCATGAGACCGACTTCCCGCCTCTACCAATGCTAGAGGCGAAGCAAGCTGAAAGCAAAGCCGTTCCGCGAGAACGCACACAAGCCTTAGAAGGCACGAGTGCTTCTGCTACTATAATCACTGGCTCTACCACTGCTACCACCACTACCGCAATCACCACCACAACCAACACGAATACCGAAAACAATTTTGCCGCAGCTTTAAAATTAAAGGAAACAGTCATGTGCTTTTCCAAAGAAGAACTACTCGTTTGTAATGCAATGTTAGAAAAAGACGACCTCAGCATACAACTACAGACACCACAAAACCTCACGGAAAAGAAACCCCAATTATTTAGAGGACACTCAACCTAAAAACAAGGCTATACGAAAAGGCCACTCAAGAAAATGTTGAAAAATGTTTAAGGCCTATATGGGCCTTTAAAGACTACATCACGAGGGAAACAGATTTGCCACGATTGAAGTTTGTTTCGACAGTAAAGAAAGAGCCAAGAACCTCTCCACAAAGTCCTTCCAATTTGAAAATTTACTGATGATCCCCACATACCTTGGCCGTAGGGTCACAAAAATTAAAATAAAGAATATGCCTTCTGAAATAGAAATAAAATGGCTCGTGTCCGCCATTTGCTATGACATCGAGGGCGAAATACATATCGTGGAAATCGCTGTCGTGGACCAGCAAAACTGCATTGGCGAAGAAATCGAAATCCTTGCTCAAATTAATTCGATGATTTTCAAAAAAACTCCACATCGAATCCAATTGAGAGAGGATTCGAATTTACATGTGGCCGTCGAAGGCAGAAAGCCACGTTGCTACGTTTGTGGTAGCAAAGCACGCTTCCAAATTACGTGCCCACTAGCACAGAAACAACAACAGCAACAACAACGACAACAAGATCATGAAAAACCACAACAACCACAAGAAAACCAAAAATCGTGCAGGAAACCATATGCATAACTAATTAAACAGCTCTACAAACAAATGAAGGAACATCATCAACCAATAAGTCAGCCCAACCAAACAACACCACCACCAGCGCCACCAAGAACAGAAACAACACCATCATCACCACCACCAACAACAACAACTTCAAAGGAGGAAGAGAAAACCAAAAAGACTCATACCCCACCACCAAAAACCCATACACCACACCCCAACTGTCACCAACCAGCATCAACACAACAAAGTCAACACACTCAGAAACAGACCCCAATACACTACCCCTCCCACCTTCTGATTCCTCCAACATGTCGTCAGATGAAGACGACACGGAGGATTGGCAAGTGGCCATAGGGGGAAGGAGAAAAAGGGGTAAAAAAGAATAGAGAAGCAGATAAGCAGAGCAGGGAGGTCTACCACTCCCGAAACCAAAACACCCGCAGAAAACACAAGCATCAACACAAATACACTAATCCCCGCAACAATGTTGACAGCCATAAGTACCAACAACCCAGACCTAAGGGAATACATAAGGTCAAACACCAACCTAAAAGAAAATGATACCAAAACAAAGAATCACCCACGCACAACACCATCACAACACATCAAAATCATACACATAACACAGAACACACACAGCATCCTGAAATCTCTCTACCCTGATGAAGCTGGGAGATTTCAAAAATACCTGTCCAAAAAACTGTACAAAAACCTTCTGGGAGAAAACTGTGAGGTGAAAAACAAAGAACTTTCAGACAGTAAGTGACTCTCTCTCTCTCTCTCTTTCTCTCTCTCTCTCTCTCTCTCTCTCTCCTCTCTCTCTCTCTCTCTCTCTCTCTTTCGTCTTCCTTTTGTGTGTAAAACGCAACTTTCTATAGGAACATGCTCAAAATAGGCAGTATAAATGTACGTGGCTTGGGTCGCCTTGGAAACATGGCTACCTGTTAAACGACATCAAGTCACAAAACCTGCATACCATAGCCATCAGTGAGACCAGACTCAACAGCCCGCAGGCACTCCAGCACTCAGCGCACATTCCGACATTTATTTTTCTCCGCGTCTGCCGAGAATGGGCGGTGGTTACACTGCGGTGTTCCTTCGGAAGAGTTTGGACCTCAAAGTAAGAGCAATTTTCATAGACCCGGGGGGTAGGCTGGTCGTCCTGGATGTCGATGGCAGCAATGGGTGTGCTTTTAGAATGATAACAGTTTATGCACTGTCCTTAATAGGTTGGCCAGATTTCTTTGAACGTCTAGAGGTTTGCCTGGGAACGTCTCGACCTTTACTTTTAGTGGGGGATTGAAACGCTACCCTGGACACGCATCTATACTACGTGGGCAGAGATAGTAATAGGAGGGGATGCAAATGCCTTAAAGACCTGCTCAGACGTTTCCAACTGTCTGACAGGTACCGACTCGACCACATGAATGTGCCAATGTGGGCATGGAGCAACCGCATCGGGTCGTCCAGATCGTACTTAGATTATTCTGGAGGACAGTGGATAAGGATAGTGTAGGTTGTCCACAATTCCATATAGTCAGCTACACAGACCACAAATTTGTGACTTGTGCACTTGACTTAGATAAGACACATAGGCAGCGTCCCGGTTACTGGAAGCTGAACGCGTCGTTCACGGCACGCCAGACTTACAGGGACCGGATTAGCACATTAGTTAAGAGAGCATTGACGGGTGCCATAATCAACAACAGATGGTGGTATGCTCTAAAGAAAGCAATTAAAGCAGAATCGGTTTTGTACAGTAAGGCCCTAGCATTAGACCGAAATAGAATAGAGGGAGACCTAGTTAAGAAATTAGAAGAGGCACTTAGGACTGGCATCGCGTCCAACGTACTGGCAGCGAGGTTGGCCTTCGACCAACACTTCAACGCCAAACACGAAAGATGCGTTGTCAGAGCTAGGATGCGTGATCTGAGGAACGAAGGAGTTGAGCCGCCCGAGAGGCCCGAGTGGCGGAGGCGCAACGATGTAACAGAGCAACGATTAGGTCACTTACAGGGGCGCGAATTACTCGAGCCTGAAAGGATGCGTGAAGCCTTTCAATAACACTTTGCCCGACTGTTTGGGACGACTGGTGGGTCAGGACGCAGAGTGAACTTTAGTGCTTACTTGCATGGCCTTCCACGACTCTCAGCAAGAGAGGCGGAGTGTTGTGAAAGACCCATCACAGCCGCAGACGTACGGGATACGATAGCAGGCTGCGCGAGAGACAAGTCACCAGGCTTGGATGGTCTGCCCTACGAATTTTAATTTCAGATGTCAGACTTGTTTGGAGGCGTCTTGGCAGCTGTCTACGAGTATCCCCGTCTTTGTAAAGCGAGGAGTAGTGGCACTGCTAAAGAAAGATCCAAACAAGGGGAACGTCATAGATAACTTCAGGCCCATCACTCTGCTCAACGCAGATTTGAAAATCCTGACCAAGGTGTTAGCCGAGAGGTTGGCGCTTGTCATCGAAAAACTAGTCGACAAGGTGCAAACGTACGCCATGCCAGACAGAAGTATCCATGACAACCTCCATCTGATGCGCTATATCATAGTTAAGGATCCTGGCATGAGTGGGGCGCTGATCAATTTGGATCAATCAAAAGCTTTCGATACGGTAGACCATCACTACTTGGAAGTTATCCTTAAAGCGGCTGGTTTCGATCCCATGTTCCACGGTTGGATCGCTGCCTTATACAGCGGCATCCGCTCGGTAGTTCGCGTAAATGGTCATCTATCCAGACCATTTAACATCATGCATTCGGTTCTTCAAGGATGTCCCCTCTCGTCGCTTCTGTATGTATTGACTCTTGAGCTACTACTGCCGAAGCTGGCGACGCTGAGGGGCATCCCACGAGGGCTGGGATGCGGGAGGAGCGTGTCTGCATACGTGGACGATGTCACCGTCATTGTCTTGAGCCACAAGCATACCGACCTGGTCGGCGAGACACTAAAAGAAAACGAAGCGGTAACGGGAGAAAAAATTAACCGGGAAAAGTCAGTGGCCTTGTGGATCGGCACCTGGAGAAGCAAGCCCATGCCGTCCAACAGCGTCTCCATCGTGGGACGCTGGACCGAGGGATCGGTTAAATTGCTCGGAGTCTGGTTCGGTCCGGACCTCCAAAAGGAGAAGAACTGGGGCGAAATAACGACTAGGGTGGCCACTCGCACCCATCAATGGGCCGAGAGGAAGCTATCCCTAAAAGGTCGGGCGGAGGTGGCGAACGCGTACATCGCATCCGTCATCGAGTACCGTCTGACCGTCGTGTCTTGTCCCGATCCTACCATCACCAAACTAGAACGCATACTCTTCCGCTTCCTGTGGAAGGGAAGTATTCCGATGGTTAGGCGATCCATTTGCTGTCAACTCATGCTAAATGGAGGGCTAGGCATGCCGTGGGTGATGATGCGCAGACATGTGCTGGGACTGCGACATCTTCGACGCATCATAGACGACAGTAAACAGGTGTGGTCGCCGTTTGTGCGGCGCGCTTTCCCGCAGCTCGTCTCCTTGGCTGAACTAGAGTCATGGATCAAACAGAGACCGAGGCTAGGCGAATAGCACCGCGAGTGTCACGTTGCTCTCAAACAACTCTGCCGTCCGGGACCAAACTTGTGCGACTTCATTACAACAATGGCGTTCTATAGAGGATTAGTGGAGGGGAGGTGCGACGACTTTCTCGGGCAGAATCTGGGCGTCGACGAGGAACACCTGACCTGCTTGTTCAGGATAACTTTCGGCCGGGACCTATGGACAATCACCAAAGATCCCTGGCCTGGCAGTGCTATCGAGAAGCATTACCTGTTCGGGATAAGCTCTACAGGCACAGTTCGAGACACACCAGACCGACTTGCCCGAGATGCGGTCAGAGCAACGAAACCGTTCTGCACGCTCTCGTGCAGTGTCCAACCATTTCGGACCCGTGAGTTTATGCCGAACGGCTGCTGGTCACGTGTGGCACGAGTTCGCCTGTCGGATGAGTCTATCGTGACAATTGCTCCGCCACTTTCCCTCAACCGGAAGGCAAGGCAGTTTATGGTGACTATGGTGAAAGAATATGTGTGGTGGACTCGTGCGAAAGGATTAGAGACAAACACTTACCTCTCTGGCCAATCGCTCATCAACTTTTTCAAGTACCACTTAAAAAGGAAGGTGAGACTGGAGAAGCAGGTTATGTCTCGTGAAAGTTTCCAAAAAAAGGTGGGTGAATGTAGCAAAGATGGTGCGTGCGAGCGACGAAACCACTATGAGCATGATCCTATAAATCGTAAAAAGAGAAAGAGGGAGGGAGGGAAAGAGAGAGAGAGAGCACTTTGCTCTCATGTGTTTATTCCCTCCTTGCCTGAGGTTACTGTGGTCTTTTCCATAGGCTTTTCTTTCCACGGATAAACCTAATCTTGCTTCTTATATTTTAAAAATTTCTTCTGTGATACACGATCCTTTTTTGTTTCTTTTCTTTTTTTTTATTCCGATCCCCTTTGATCGGAATCTTACATTTTTTTCTCTTTTTTTTCCTTTTTCCTTTTCATTTTCGAAAAGAAATGCTCTACATTTGTATTTGTCCCCTCTGTATTCAGCATCTGTGGTCAATAAAGAAAGTTATCTATCTATCTATCTATCTATCTATCTATCTATCTATCTATCTATCTATCTATCTATCTATCTATCTATCTATCTATCTATCTATCTGTCTGTCTGTCTGTCTGTCTGTCTGTCTGTCTGTCTGTCTATCTGTCTGTCTGTCTGTCTATCTATCTATCTATCTATCTATCTATCTATCTATCTATCTATCTATCTATCTATCACTTGAAAAGGAAGTGAGAGTAGAGAGGCAAGTTTTGTCTAGCGAATGTTTTAAAAAAAGATGGGTGAATGTAGCAAGGATGGCACGTATGAATGACGAAGCCACCTTGAGCATAATCCTATGAACCCGGAAATTTAAAACAGAGGGTTACCTACTTGCAAACAAATGTGGTAACATGTAACAATATTGATCGAGGTTACCGTGGTCTTTTCCGTAGGCTTTTCTTCCCACGGATAAACCTTATCTGCTTCCCCCTTACACCTTACATCATGACACTGTGATACACGATCCCTGTTGATCGTTTTTTTCCTCTTTTGTCACCACGAAGCCAAGGCGCAAGTCAAGCGTGACGCCGAAATAAAAGAGCAAGATTCCCTGCCACTAAACGTTGGACCTGACAGTTTGAACGACACTAACACCACCACCACTACCACCACCACCACCACCATCAGCATCAACAACAGCAACAACAACAAAACCAAGGTCACAGCGCCAATTACCGTAACCACCACCAATGATTCCACCATCAACACCAACACCACCACCATGGCAGCTTGTGCTACTACAACTGCTTCCTCTGCTAACGATACCACTACCAACAACAACACTAAAACCAAGGTCGCAAGGCCAATCACCGTCACCGCAACCAATGAATCCACCATCAACACCGACACCATCGTTGACAAACGCTTACGACGTTGATTTCCCTACACTGCCTTCACAACAATTTCATGAAGGAGGGGAAATGGAGAAAAGCAACACAGGCGCAAGTGTGAGCATGGACGCTAACACCGCCGCTACACAAAAACTGGTAAACAACCCGACTTCACAGTTATCTACTCCTACTACGAACGACTCTGCCACAAACATCACCACCAACACCACCACCACCATGACCACCACCACCACCTCCACAAAAAACACCACGAATTTCGAGGAAGCAATACGACCGAAAAGAAGAATCTTAAAATTTACTCATCAACAAATACAAGACACAAAGTCCTTGCTCACCAAAGAAGGCGACACAATACATTTAAATATTCCACGGAACATTTTAGAAGAAACACAAAAGAAGACCATCATCTACAAAATGCTCAACACCAAAACAAAGAGACCAGAAAGCCCAGCTACAGAAAAGATTGAGAAGTGTCTCGCTTCTGTGTGGAAGTTCCGAAATTATGTGAATTGGGGGTGTAAATTTGCTACCGTGCAAGTTCGCTTCCATACGGAAGAACTAGCAAAGAAGTTTTCCACTCTTACTCTGCGCACAGACCAAGTAACAATGGTACCTAGCTATCTTGGGCGCAGAGTAACGAAAATAACAATAAACAATGTGCCTCCAGAAGTGGATACCCAGTGGCTGGTATCGGCCATCTGCTTCGATATAGAAGAAGAAGATATTTTAAAAATCGCCGACATTCCAGAGGAAAGCTGGACTGATAAAAAGCTTGAAATATTGCTTCAAATCTCCCAAGAAGCAATAAACAATTTACCAACCAGTGTTCAACTGGCAAAAGACCAAAGATTGTATGTAGTGGTGAAGGGCAGGAGGCCAAGATGCTATTTGTGCAACAGTGAGGCACACCTCAGATATGATTGCCCAACTGCTGCCAGAAATAGGCAACAGCAACCACTCCCAAAACCTGGAAGAAAACCCCTGCTACCTACACCACCTTCAACACAAAAGACAGGAAAAACAGCAGATGATGCAAAAACTGTTTCCCCCTCACCAACCACATCACCAAGAAGAGAATCAACTCCATCACAATTACCTTCAACATCGCAACTAACTAGAGAAACAACACTACCACCATCAAAAGTCAGACCAACACCAACACCAGCACCAAGAACAACAACCAAGAAAACAAATAACAATGACGAAAAGACAAATTATGCCCCTAATACCCCAACAACACAAACACCACACAAAACAACAACATCTTCTACAAACACACATATAGATGCAAACGCTTTGCCTTTACCCCCTTCTGATTTGTCAGACTTTTCGTTTAACGACGAAAGTTCGACAGAATGGCAAATAGCCACCGGGGGTAAAAGAAAAAGATAAAAAAAAACAAACAAACAAGAAAATGCAACTAAAGCAGGTAGATATCTGTACCCTGAAAGCTCCTTACACAACCAAACCAGCACCAACACCACAAAAACACACACAATGTTATCAGCGATAGTCACCAAAGACTCAAAACTAATGGAGTACATCATAGCCCACACAAACATCTGTGAAGATGACTTCAAAACTAACAACCATCCACGCACTACACCCAAACACATCAAGATACTACACATCACACAAACACAACACCACACACTCAAAGCCCTCTTTCCAAATGCGGTTGGGGGGTTCCAAAAGTATCTATCGAAAAAACTCTATAAAAACCTCCTCCAAGACACATCAAAGGACGAGGAAGCCAAAACTTTCGACACAAGTAAGTAACTCTCTGTACCTTCCTTTTTGTGTTTTAAAGCACACACCTCAATAGGATCATGGTCAAGATTGGTTGTGTGAATGCGCGTGGCTTGGGGTCTCCTTGGAAACAAGGGTACCTCCCAAATGACATCAAGTCACACTATTTGGGAATCATAGCCATAAGTGAGACCAGACTCCACGATCCACGGACCCTAAAGTCTGGCTGACAGTTTAAACATTTATTTTTCTCCCTGTCTGCCGAGGATGGGCGGTAGTGGCACCGCGGTACTTTTTTACAAGGGCCTGGATCTCGAAGTCAAGACGATATTTGTAGACCGGGAGGGTAGACTGGTCGTCCTGGATGTCGACGGCAGCAATGGGTGCGCTTTTCGACTCGTATCAGTCTACGCACCGCTTTTAACAGGTCGGCCGGATTTCTTTCGACGTCTAGAAGTATTCCTGGGAACGTCTCGTCCTTTACTTTTAGTGGGGGATTGGAATGCTACCTTGGACATGCATCTAGACTATGTGGGGAGAGACAAAAACAGAAGGGGATGCTCTTATTATTACTGTACTGAAATTGTTTTGCGAGGATGTGTGCTATTTTCAGAGAGTAGCAGGCGAGCTCGGCATCTCACGGATGTATAGCATTGTGACATGAAAATACCCGGCGTTGGTTAACAGAAAGTGAGCTCTTCTGCAGCAAGACAACCAAGACCTCATAGCGCTCGAACAACTCGGAAACAACTCCAGGAACTTGAACTAATGATACACTCACAAATTTTGGGCCTTGTGTCTGTTGTAGAAAGGATTATACCTAGACATAAACACAGACATTAATATAGGCTCGGCTGTGTGGTAAGAAATTTGCTTCCCAATCATATGGGCCCAGGTTCAGCCCCACAGCGTGATACTACTTTGGGCAAGTATTTTCTATTATAGTACATGGCCGACCAAAGCTTTTGTGAGTGGATTTGACAGAGAGACACCGAAATAAGCCTTTCGTTTACGTATATCTACGTATGTGTGTGTGCGTGTGTGGGTATGTGGGTGTGTGTACAAAAATCTCATATAATGGCCTACGTAAAGCCCATATTACTCATGATATTGTATTATATGTATCACAGTATTTGTCATTCCAAACCACTCCTAGATATGACTTTTAAACACACTGTAACTGACTGCATTTCTCTGAAAAATGGGTGTTCGACTTCAATTGTTAGAAAACATGACATATTCAGTATTTTTATGAGCATCCGGGAAGGCGGCGAGCTGGTAGAAACGTTAGCACGCCGGGCAATATGCGTAGCCGCATTTCGTCTGCCGTTACGTTCTGAGTTCAAATTCCGCCGAGGTCGACTTTGCCTTTCATCCTTTCGGTGTCGATTAAATAAATACCAGTTACGCATTGGGGTCGATATAATCGACTCACTCCCTTCCCCAAAAATTTTCAAGGCTTGTGACTAGAGTAGAAATAATTACTGGCATCCGGAGGCTGGTTTGACTACTTTGCATGGCCAATTTTGGAGAGCTGCTGGAGACGTGTGTAGAACAAAATCCTGGGCTTGGTTAAAAAAGAGACAATTACAAAAAAGCTTCAGAGAGCCTAATTGTAGAAGCTCAAGATCAAGCAATAAAAACAAACAATTTGAGAAAAAATATATATGGAGAGAATGTGTCAGAAAAATGTAGAGCTTATGGAACTTGGGATGAGACAGTGACACACATTGTGACAAAATGCCTGAAATTAGCACGAGAAGAATATAAGAAATGGAGGTATGACCAGGTTGTAAAAGTTTTACACTGGAAACTGTGACAGAAATGGGGATTTAAAGCAGGAAACACATGGCACAACAATCGAGTCGAAAGAGTACTGGAGTCGGAGAAACGTAAAATTTTGTGGGACTTTCCTAATGAAACGGATTAGAAGTTAGAAAATGATAGACCAGAAAACAATTATAGATAAGGAAAAGCGAACTTGTTTACTTATGCAAGTTTGATTCCAGGATCATAAAGAAAGAGGACGAAAAGAAAAATACAATGCTTTAGAATTTGAAACAGGAAGAATTTGGAGCATGCAAACAATAAAGGTAGTGCCTATAATAATCGGTGCGTTGGGAAAGGTAAGCAAAGATATAGACAAATGGCTGAAAACGGTTGCAATATGCCCGACAGAGCTCCTAAAGAAAGTTTGTGTATTCTTAGGAACAGCAAGAATTATCAGAAGGGTCCTGAGAACTTGAAAGATTGCTGAAAACTTGTGGATATCTAAGGTTGCAGGTAATACCCCTTACCCACATAAATCCTACCAGGAATAAGACCGAACTCGAGCCAAACCAAAATAATAATGATAATCCTTTCTACTAAAGGCACAAGGTCTGAAATTTGGGGTAGGGGGAAAATCGATTTCATCGACCTCAGTGTTTCACTGGTACTCAATTTATCGACCCCGAAAGGATGAAAGCAAACTCGACCCCGAAAGGATGAAAGCAAACTCGACCCCGGCACAATTTGAACTTAAAATGTAAAGACGGTCGAAATGCCATTAAGCATTTTGCCTGTGTGCTGACGTTTCTAATAATAATAATAATAATAATAATAATACTTTCTTTATTGGCTACAAGAGCCCAGACGAAAACAAAAGGACATTATACAAAACAAACAAGGGACGGTGGGGTTTAGACGATGCGTGTAAATAGTAAACAAAAACATTTAATAGAATTCAAACAATTAAGTTCCCCAATCGGGGTGAAATCCAGACAGAAGCGTCCAAGGAAAGCCCGCACACCATCGATACCCCGATCACACAGGACTCCTCAAGCAAACACCCCCCTTCTCTTCACTCTCCCTAGCCTACAAGTGCATCCTTAGTGTAGGCCCATCCTCGCTACATTCACCCACCTTTCAACGAAGTTACTGGGTGACAGTACCTCCCTCTCCACCCTCACCTTTCTTTTCAGGTGGAACCCCAAAAGTTAATGAGTCTTTGGCCGAAGAGGAAAATGCCTGTTTTCAACTCTTTCAGACGCGTTCACCACACAACCGCTTTCGCCATAGCCGCGGGCTGCTTTGTGTCCCATTTAATATTCTCATGCGGCCCACTAGCAATTCAAATTCTAATTCTTTGTGTTATTTTCTAGTTATATTTTCATTTACTTTGATAATTTATGATGAGAAAATTATTCTCAGCGTGTGCTATTTTGAACGGACCAATGAAAACCTCAATAGAGGGAGGTAAAAAGAGGGAAGCCGTGGGGTTTATGACGTAGAATGGCTGACTTTACGTAGAGTCAGCCATTTTGTTGATGCATAATTAACAGCCATTGTTTCAGTTTCAA
The DNA here is from genome assembly GCF_006345805.1 of Octopus sinensis. Taxonomy (NCBI): domain Eukaryota; kingdom Metazoa; phylum Mollusca; class Cephalopoda; order Octopoda; family Octopodidae; genus Octopus; species Octopus sinensis. Next base: position 74,255,477 of record NC_042999.1, on the reverse strand, counting down.
ATCTTTTGCGGTCGGATCAATATTGATTGTGTTATTTCCTAACCTTGTTTACAATGTCAAGTGATAGTGACTTCAATGGTACTTCAGTGTTTCTAGTCTAGGTTAAGCCTAATATTAATGCTTTATGCAGAGGATCCTATTTATTCTTTATTTGTTTCTGATTTCTGGAACATTAATATCAGCATGATTACGTAATAATTTTAATTGCTAATTTTAGTAACCTATTATTTAGTCATGGCATCTGATACTAAAAAGAGGAACAGACAGAAAAATATTTCGTAATTGAAACATGCAATAATATTATCTACCTCATATGTAATGATAAAATTGCTGTATGCAAGGAATATAATATTAAGCGTCATTATGCTGCCAAATATGAGTCACAATATAATGAATTAGACGGAGAAAGAAGGAAAATGAAAATAGATGAATTGAAGAAGAAACTTAGTTAACATCAATACAATTTTAAAAAACATGTTGGGAAAACTGGTACATGTACAAAAGTTAGTTATTTAATAGCTGAAATATTGACTCAGAATGGTAAGCCACTGATAGATGGCAAATTAATAACATAATGTATAGTAATTGCTTTTAATGAATATTTCTCCGAGGTGAACTTATTCAATGAAACGAGTCTGTCGCATCAAAAGAATTAATGACTTAGCTGACAGTGTTGTGGGTATATTGCAGACTCAACTAGCTAAATGTGTTCATTACAGTTTAGCATTGGTTGAAAGTACTGATCAAAGTGACACTGTACAATTGGTTATTTTCATCAGAGGAATGTCAATTTTAATATCATTAAAGAAATATTAGACGTGTGTCATATGAAGGGTGCAACAACTGGCAGGGACATAACTGAGCATGTTAATTTATCATTAAAAAAGTTAAATGTTCATAGAAATAAAATTAATTGATGGTGCTCCTGCATGAGTTTATTACTTTATTCAAAGAAATGGTTGATCATGGTATACTTAGCTATCATTGCTTGATTATGTGCTAAAAAAATTAAATATGAAACAGTTGATAACAGATATTGTGAACGTTGTTAATTTTATCAGATCCCGGGGCTTGAATCATCGTACATTCAAAGTATACTTGCTAGAAGTCGGCAGTGAGTATGAAGACGTTATTTATTTCTCAAAAATCAGACGGCTCAGTAAAATAGCAACTTTGAACAGATTTCAGTTATTGTTGCCTGAAATGAAACAGTTCATGCAAAACAAAACAAAGTGTATATTTTTTAACAAATGAAGAATGGTTGAATGATCTGTCTTTCTTAGTAGATATCACCGAAATGATAGCTGAGTTTAATTTGCATTTACAAGGAAAAGACCATTTATGTAGTCCAATGTTTGAACGAATAAGTTTTACTAAGAACTCCGTCAGATCACAACTATGTAGGACGTACCCCTTTGAGAATACCATATGCACCATTGATAACTGCATGGTATGTAGGATTAGCCCTTGCATTAACTGTAGAACTCGAAATGTAGTTTACAGCATAAGATGCATAGAAGGTGCTTGTAAAGACATGAACATGGCGTACATAGGGGAGACATCTAGAAGCATTGCGGAGCGACTAAATGAACATCTGAGACAATATGACGACAAAAAACAGTCCTCCATACTCTACCAACATGCCAAAGACCACCATGGAGACAACTTGGATCAACTTGACATCCGCATCTTATCCAAGCACAAATACGGGAGTACGTCCTTATAAATGAAATTTTCCCAATACTAAATAGGAAATATACATAGTAGATATCATATTTCCATACCCACAGTTTACACAGGTAGAGTAGAATAGTTAGTGGGCTATTGTGTAGGTAGATGTATGTATGTGTGTGTATGTGTGTGTGTGTGTGTGTGTATGTGTGTGTGTGTGTGTGTTGTGTGTGTGTGTGTGTGTATGCATATGTATGTAAGCATATGGATATGAAAATAAACAGATCAACATACAGACGGATAGGTACATAGGTTATATGAACAGACAAGCACACATACGAAAATAGAGACTGAAACACATGACCATATATACACATACACTTTACTCCACACAAGGACACATATAGAGACACGTGTCTACACATATAGAGATGCACATCCATACATACAAACATGGTACATAGTTGCAAAACACACACACACAGACATGCACACACAAGGAGAGAGAGAGGTGCATACATATACAAACACAAGCTCTCACACACATACAAAAAAAATACACAAACACGGACATGCAAGCACATGAATATGCAGAATACATACATACAGATGCACACACACACATACATATATACATATGCATACACATACATGTATACATACACACACATGCATACATACATACATACATACATACATACATACATACATACATACATACATACATACATACATACATACATACGTACATGCATGCCTGCATAGGCTTTCACACAAGCTGATCCACACACATGCGCACAAACAAACAAAAAAGAACGCCGTGTAAATAACGGACAGAGTCAAGACTATTGAAAAGGTTGCAAGACGCAACGAAAATTTTAGGAAAATCAAAATAAGAAATAAATGGAAATTTTACCGGTGAGTGTGTTAAATTATAAGGCACAAAAAGAAAATTACTCTCCCCAGACACAACAGAATATGCTTCAACACACGAACTCACATAAAGAATCTTGCAAACCAAATCCAAAAACGAAATAAGAAATTAGAACTTTTCATAATACAATTGAAGGGTAGAGAAATTGTACATTTTCAGAATTTATCTAAAAGACAAGAAGAATTTCTTGTGAACTTTGAAAAATACACTAAATTATGAAAAGCTTTGTTAGATCTTACAACCAGATTTGCCAGTGCTTGAAGATAATCACATCTCACTCCTCTAGAACTTCACCATTCAAACTGACAGAAAGATAGATGCGAATAAGCCAGACATTATATTGAAAGACTTCAGACAAAAATCATGCCTCCTCATTGCTATGACTATCCAAATTGACATAAATGTATCTGTTAAGACCTACTAAAAACTGAGCAAGTATTAAGAACTTGAAACAGAAATTGGCAAAATGTGGAACCTCAAGACTAAAACAATACCTGTTGTAATAGGTGCCCTAGGAATGATAGCAAAAGGGGCTAATTGCTACCTAGCTCAGATACCAAAAAACTCCAAAATGGCAGAAATTCAAAAGATAGTGCCCATGGGAACTGCACATATCCTTCGTAAAATACTGTCTATCTAATCTCAAAATTTAAAGCAAACTCATAATTTTCTTAGTATTATTCTACAGAATGTTTAAAAAAAACATATGTACAAAACCAAGTATATGACACCCTAAGTATAACACCAACATGAACTTCTAACTGGGTGAAACTTGGAGCCGACTTGTACAAATAGAAAGCAAAAGTTATTATTATTATATTATTATTATTATTATTATTATTATTATTATTATTATTATTATTATTATTTCTACTCGAGGCACAAGACCTTGAAAATTTTGGGGGAACTTATTTCGTCGACCCCGAAAGGATGAAAGGTAAAGACGACTTCGGCAGAATAATAATGATATTGATAATAATAATAATAATAATAATAATAATAATAATAATAATAATAATAATAATAATAATAATAATAAAAATCCTTTCTACTAAAGGCATAAGGCCTGAAATCCTGGGGAGGGGAAAGGGACCAGTCAATTACATCGAATCCAGTGTTTCACTGGTACTTCATTTATCGATCCTGAAATGATGAAAGGCAAAGTCGACCTCGGCGGAATTTGAACTCAGAATATGCAGAATAGTAGTAGTAATTCACAATTAGAAGAACATGATGCGATATGTAAGAAAAACACAGATCAATTTTGTTCAACATCTATACTTCGTTCCCATTTCTATCTTCTGTTACTTAATCTCCCCCGTTTTTCTTTGCTTTTTTTGTTTCCTAGGTGTGGTAGTTATGTTTTTCTCGATAATTTGTTCTTTTATACGTTTAATGTTTCTTTTTTCCTTACTTCCTGTAAAATATGTCGGTAATAAAAGAAGCGCTTAGAATTTTAATTTTAAGTACTTCAACAGTACATCTGTCTTCCTCAGGTTCAAAATATGACAAGAATAATCTTTTCTACTCTAGGCACAATGCCCGAAATTTTGGGGGAGAGGCCAGTCGATTAGATGGACCTCAGTACGCAACTGGTACTTAATTTATCGACCTCGAAAGGATGAAAGGCAAAGTCGACCTCGGCGGAATTTGAACTCAGAACGTAGCAGTAGACGAAATACCTATTTCTTTACTACCCACAAAGGGCTAAACACAGAGAGAACAAAAAAGGACAGACAAACGGATTAAGTCGATTATATCGACCCCAGTGCGTAACTGGTACTTATTTAATCGACCCTGAAAGGATGAAAAGCAAAGTCGACCTCGCGGAATTTGAACCCAGAACGTAGAGACAGACGAAATACCGCTAAGCATTTCGCCCGGCGTGCTAACGATTCTGCCGGCTCGCCACCTTAAAATATGACAAGAATAATGAAAATGAAAAATAAGGTGTAATGCAGAAATTGAAAATATTTGGACTATTTTACGTTTCTTCCTAGACAAAAAAAATCACGTTTTGCTTGTTTGTAACTAGTTAAGCAAAAAAATAATATAAAATAAATAAATAATAAATAAAATAAAAAGAAAAGGGAAAAGAGAATAGAGAGACAAAACATATTGCATAAATCTAATGGAACTCTTCTGTCATATTTTCATCCCTCCAAGGCATGACGCTTGTAACACACAAAGATATAAGTATGACAACCGATGGTGGTGTGTTTACGACCCCGTAACTTAGCGGTTCGGCAAAAGAGACCGATAGAATATCTACTAGGCTTACAAAGAGTAAGTCCTAGGATCGATTTGCTCGACTAAAGGCGGAGCTCCAGCATGGCCACAGAAACAAGTAACAGAGTTAAGAGTAAAAGAGTATATGTATATATATATATATATATTATATATATATATATATATATATATTATATATATATATATATATATATATATTATATATATATATATATATATGTATATATGTATATATATATGTATATATATATGTCTATATACATATGTATATATATATATGCATATATATATGTATATATTTATATATATATATATATGTATATATATGTATGTATATATGTATGTATATATATGCATGTATATATGTATATATATGTATGTATATATGTGTATATATGTATGTATATATATGTATATATATGTATATATATGCATATATATTTATGTATGTATATATGTATATATATGTATGTATATGTATGTATATATATATATGTAAGTATATATGTATATATATGTATGCATACAATGTATGGGGTTTAGTTCACAGGTAATCTAAACGATTAGGTACACCTGGGAAGTGCTGTAGCGGATTGCTAGGACTCGAAGGTTATAGCCGAAGCTTTAGCTATGGAGCCATTGCAGATTTCCTATGCACCGAATATGTAATTGTTAAAGAGGACAACAAAGATTAAGGCAAGTCAAACATCTCACGTCGTATATAATCTTATTGGAAAAATATTTTGGCAATAATAATATTCTTTTCTACCCTCGGCACAAGGCTTGGAATTTTGGGGAAGTGGGGGCAGTCGATTAAATCGACCCCAGTACGCAACTGGTACTTAATTTATCGGCGCCGAAAGGATGAAAAGCAAAGTCAACCTCGGCCAAATTTGAACTCAGAACGTAAAGACATACGAAGTACCGCTAAGCATTTCGCCCGGCATGCTAATGTTTCTTATTTCTTTATTGCCCACAAGGGGCTAAACATAGAGAGGACAAACAAGGACAGACAATGGGATTATGTCGATTATATCGACATCAGTGTGTAACTGGTACTTATTTAATCGACCCCGGAATGATGTAAGGCAAAGTCGACCTCGGCGGAATTTGAACTCAGAACGTAACGGCAGACGAAATATTTATTTCTTTACTATCCACAAGGGGCTAAACACAGAGAAGACAAACGGATTAAGTCGATTATATCGACCCCAGTGCATAACTGGTACTTAATTTATCGACCCCGAAAGGATGAAAAGCAAAGTCGACCTCGGCGGAATTTGAACTCAGAACGCAACGGCAGACGAAATACTGCTAAGCATTTCGCCCGGCGTGCTAAAGTTTCTGTCAGCTTGCCGCCTTCGGCAATGATAATATTGTATGCGACTAGAGATGTTTGCCATGCCTTAGTGTCTGTTGTCCTCCTTAACAATTATATGTATATATCTATGTAGATATATATGTATATACATACATACATACATACATATAATACAATTGTTTGTTGTTTTCCACCTGCCTTCGTCTTTTGTCTATTTTCATAAAGCTTCCCGTTATATATATATATATATATATATATATATATATATATATACATATATATATATATAATGTATATATATATGCATGTATATATATACATATATGTGTATATGTATATATATAAATATATAAGTATATATATAAATATATATATATGTCCATATATATATATATATATATATATATGTATTTACATATATATATATATTATATATATATATATACATGTATGTATATAAATAAGTATATATGTATATATATAAATAAGTATATATATGTATATATATAAATATATATATTATATATATATGAATAATATATATAATATATATGTAAAAATATGTATGTATATATGTATATATATATATATATATATTTTTTACTGATGAAGTGTGACCTATGGTAGATTAGCTTAATTTAATTTAATTAAGCTAATTTAATCATTAATAACACAGAAACGATGCATCGTCTAAAAGATGAATTAGGGTAAAAGTTTTTAAATTTTCACCTAATTTCTGAATTACTACTACTTGGCGGTGTGAGTTATGGCTGCTCTTTCTGGTGGACGAATGGCCTGTTAAGGTCACTCCTAAATTGTTATATTTATATATTTAGTCTTTGACTATTTTCTCTTTTCCACTAGGCCGCTGGTAGCGATAAATTTCTATTGAATTTTTTGCTACCTTAAATTGACTAATTGATAATTTTCTGAATAATTCTGAGATTGAATCGGCAGGTTATATTTACTGCTGATAAGTTTGGCGCGAATACGTCGGTCTTGAAAATTTTAAGACGGATATTCCGGAGGCATCGATACAGACGCCTCGTGTATATTTGTCTCCCCAGGTTTTTTACTGATGAAGTGTGACCTATGGTAGATTAGCTTAATTTATTTAATTAAGCTAATTTAATCATTATAACACAGAAATGATGCATCGTCTAAAAGATGAATTAGGGTAAATGCTTTTAAATTTTCACCTAATTTCTGAATTACTACTTCTTGCGGTGTGAGTTATGGCTGCTCTTTCTGGTGGACGAATGGCCTGTTAAGGTCACTCCTAAATTGTTATATTTATATATTTAGTCTTTGACTATTTTCTCTTTTCCACTAGGCCGCTGGTAGCGATAAATTTCTATTGAATTTTTTGCTACCCTAAATTGACTAATTGATAATTTTCTGAATATTCTGAGATTGAATCGGCAGGTTATATTTACTGCTGATAAGTTTGGCGCGAATACGTCGGTCTTGAAAATTTTAAGACAGATATTCCGGAGGCATCGATACAGACGCCTCGTGTATATTGTCTCTCTCCCAGGTTTTTTACTGATGAAGTGTGACCTATGGTAGATTAGCTTAATTTAATTTAATTAAGCTAATTTAATCATTAATAACACAAAAACGATGCATCGTCTAAAGAGAATTAGGGTAAATGTTTTTAAATTTTCACCTAATTTCTGAATTACTACTACTTGGCGGTGTGAGTTATGGCTGCTCTTTCTGGTGGACGAATGGCCTGTTAAGGTCACTCCTAAATTGTTATATATATATATATATATATATATATATATATATATATATATATATATATATATATATATATATATATATATATATATATATATATATATATATATATATATATATGTATATATATATGTATATATATATGTATATATGTATATATATAGTATATATGTATATATACATGTATATATATATATATATATATATATATATATATATATATATATATATATATATATATATATATATATATATATATATATATATATATATATATATAACATAAAAGTGTTTGATCTAATATGATCTAGTTGCCATGCTGGGGTACCACCATTTGGTGTTGCGACATAATTTTACTTCACTAATTCTTTTTAGAAATTGACATTTGGTGCAGGGGGGAGTTTGATGCAGCTGCCCTCATCTGCACGTCCTGCTATGAAGCTGGATCATCTGGAACACTTGACAGTAAGGGGTCTAGTTTCGTTTTGAAAACACATCTACCCCATGCAGGCCTCTCAGGACATTCAGGAGAATATTGAAGAGCTGTGGTCCCCTAAAGCCCAGGCTGTTGCACTATCTTGTTCTATATAGTGATGGCAAATTGGGTTCCTTGACACTATGCAGTGGCGTCCTGTTCTAGTATTAGTGTAACGTTCGATGTCAAAGTTTGGGACAAGTCCCTTCAGGATCTTCCAGATGTATATTACGGCATATTTTTCACACCTACGCTCTAAGGAATAGAGTCTTAATCTCTTGAGTCTTTCCGAGTAACTTATATGCTGCATAGAATCTATCTTCTTCGTGTAGCTTTGAATTGCCTCAAGTTCTGCAATTAATTTGACACTTGTTGGTGACTATATCTGAGAGTAATAGTCAAAGTGGCTTAGGACAAGTGTCCTCCAGTGGACCCTCATGGTTTCCCGATCTCGTGTTCTAAAGATTCTAAGAACCTATCTGGTCAGCCGCCTGCATTTTATTGTCAACTTAGCAACATGCACATGGAAGGATGCATCATTACTCATGTAAATGTCCAGGTCTCGCACTGACTGTGTCTCTGGGATTGCAATCCCCCCAGGTCCTGAGTATTTAATTGGTATTGCATTTAGATTTGCATGCTGATAACACCAGGTTTGAAACTTTTCAGCATTAAGCTCCTATTCTTTTCAGCCCACTTGTATATTTCCATCCAACTCACATTGCAGGTACATAGTGTCTTCAGGGTTCTGTATCACCTGTGAAACTTTTGTATCATCTGCATAACTTGAGATCGTGATTCTGTGTGGCTGGAGAGGGGGGCATAGGGCTATTATGAACTGTAGTGGTTCCAAAACAGTGTCTTGTGGAACACTGCTCACTATTTGTGTGTGATTGGTGGTGGCCCCATTGGCTACTACCGCCTGACTTCTATCCTTCAGAAAGTCATGCAGCCATTCTCCCAATTTCCCGACTATGCCGAGATCACGCAATTTGTGACATATTTGTGACACATGATCGACTTTATCGAAGGCCTTTGCAAAGTCGAGATATATCACTTCCACATTTGAGTGGTTGAGCAGCTGTTTCAACACCCAGTAATAGTGTTGGAAGAGCTGAGTTAGGCAGCTTCTTCTTGGTTGGAAATCATATTGGTTGTCAGTCAGCAAGTCATTTTCCTCAAGGCTGGTGATTAATTTCCTTCTGACTATTCGTTCCATGACTTTGCTGATGTGCGAGGTCAGAGAGATAGGTCTGTAGTTTTTGGACTCTGATTTGCTACCTCCTTTATGAATAGGGAATATTTTACCCTCCTTCATCTTGTGTATATCCTAGGAGCAAGTTTACAAGTGTATACACTGGAAAAAACATTCTTTCAGTTTTTTTTTCCAAATAGCATCTACCCATTACCCAATAACAATCTTCTGCAAATCATCTTTCCTTTATTCTTCTATCTTACTGTCCGTGACCTTTATTCCTTCCTACCTTTTATCTATACAATTTTGCCCGCTACTCTCTCCCCTCTCCCCCTTTTACTTTGTTTTCTCTTTTCCCTCTCCCTATCTTTCGATACTTTTTCTTCTTCTCTCACCTTATGAAGTATATTTCCTTAACGACACTTTTAAATATTTAGCGTTCTCTCACAATTTGTCTTTCCATATATATATCTGGGTTTTTTTTTCCTGTATGTATACTATATTTATGTACAAACGTGTATGTGTACTTAAGTATGAGTCTGTGTATGTAAGTATGTGTTTGGGTCTATCTATGTTTTGGGATGTGTATGCTCTTGTGCATGTATGTGAACGTGTGTTTATGCGTATGTGTAGATGGTCGTAAAAGTCTATTAACGTATACGCATGTATTTATATATGCGCTATGAGTATATGTATGAGTGTACGCGTATGTATGTATGTATGTATGTATGTATCTATGTATCTATGTTTGTGTGAGTGTGTATATGCTTGCACACATACATGTTCGTATTGGTAAATATATATATATATATATATATATATATATATATATATATATATATATATATATATATATGTCTGTTTACGTATGCATGTTGAAAATAAGCGTGTGCTTGTGCGTGCACATGCATATAAATATGTTACATTTTCTAGGGCTTCCTCTATCTGTAAAAATGTCTATTTGATGAGTGTTGTTGTTTATATCTTCCCTGATGAGATTGATGCATACCTAACCATAATTCCTCCTGTTGGACGCATTTTGAATGCATCCATCGACACATATGTAGAAGATATGAAGATATAAATGTTTTAATAACATCTTGAGCGCTTGTCTCCTTTAATAATTTTTCCTATATATGTATATATGTGTGTGTAAATGTCTATATATATGTATATATATATATGTATATATATGCATATATATTTATATATATATATATATGTATATATATGTATATATATGTATATATGTATGTATATATATATATATGTATATGTATATGTATATGTATATACATATGTATATATAGATATGTATATATATATATGTATGTGGAGGCGCGTGGCTAGGCTTTAAAAGGGTGCATTTTTATAGTGGAGGTGCGTGGCTTAGTGGTTAGGACGTCAGCATCATGATCGTAAGTTTGTGGTTTCGATTCCTAGACCGGACGACGGATTGTGTTCTTGAGCAAAACACTTCATTTGACGTTGCTCCAGTCCACTCAGTTGGCAAAAATGAGTAACGCTGCGATGGACTGGCATCCTGCCCAGCTGGAAACACATGCGCCAGTGAAACCGGGAACCGGGCCCATGAGCCTGGCTAGGCTTTAAAAGGGCGCATTTTTATAGTGGAGGCGCGTGGCTTAGTGGTTAGGGCGTCAGCATCATAATCGTAAGATTGTGGTTTCGATTCCTAGACCGGACGACGGATTGTGTTCTTGAGCAAAACACTTCATTTGACGTTGTTCCAGTCCACTCAGCTGGTAAAAATGAGTAACGCTGCTATGGACTGGCGTCCTGTCCAGCTGGAAACACTTACGCCATTGAAACCGGGAACCAGGCTCATGAGCCTGGGTAGGCTTTAAAAGGGCTCATTTAATATTATTTTGAATATATGTATATATATTATACACACATATATATATATATATATATAATATATTATATATATATATATATATGTATATATATATACGTACATACATACCTGTATATAATATATGAATATAGATATGTATATATCTATATATAAATATGTAAGCATATATATATATGTATATATATATGTATATATATATATATATATATATATATATATATATATATATATTATATATATATATGTGTGTGTGTGTGTGTATATGTATGTATATATATAGGTATGTGTATATATAACTTTATATAAATATACGTATATATATAGATAGATATGTATATAGTATATGTATATATGTATATGTATATGTATATATATATATATATATATTATATAATATATATATATAATATATATATATATATATATATATATATATATATATGTATACATGTATATATATATGTATATATATAATATAAATAATATGTATATATGCATATATACACACATATATGTACATACCTACATATATATGTATATAACATATAGGCTCATATAGGTACAGGACATCAAAAAATGTGAACAAAATGAAAAACGAGAACATAAAAAACAAAAACATGGAACACGAACTTTTTCTTCACACACACTTATGAAAGAAATATATATTATAATGATACATGTAGAGGCGCAATGGCCTAGTGGTTAGGGCAGCGGACTCGCGGTCGCAGGATCGCGGTTTCGATTCTCAGACCGGCGTTGTGTGTGTTTATTGAGCGAAAACACCTAAAAGCTCTACGAGGCTCCGGCAGGGGGTGGTGATCCCTGCTGTACTCTTTCACCACAATGGCGGTGCCCCAGCATGGCCACAGCTCAAGAGCTGAAACTGGAAAAACAAACAAACAAACAAATGTCTGATGTATAAATGTATATTCTATGTATGTTATAATGTTATACTCTTTTACCCTTTTACTTGTTTCAGTCATTTGACTGCGGCCATGCTGGAGCACCGCCTTTAGTCGAGCAACTCGACCCCGGGACTTATTCTTTGTAAGCCCAATAGTCTCTTATTTGTTATAATCGATTGCATAATCGTCCATGAGTGAAAATTCACTAATTTCCATAGTAAAGTGTGTTCTTTCCGATCTTAGGTCGCTCTTCTAAACACCTTCTGTATGTCTGGAAGTACAACACATCTTACTCGGCGAATTAAAGCATACAGTTGTAGTGGTGGACGATTATATAATTAATTTCATTAGGTAAATAAAGGACCAATTGTTATGTTTGTCTATATCAAGTAGAAAGCGCTCATACTTATTTTCCACAATATGTATGTATATATATATATATATATATATATATATATATATATATATATATATATATATACACACATATATGAGAGAGAGAATGAATGTTTACTGAAAAGCCATTGAACCAAGGAATGTAATTACAGTAAATAGTGACATTTGCTTAGAAGAAATTTATGACGTCTTACCTCACCGTCGACTCTCTCAGATGTACTTTCTATATGAACTCATGATTCAATAAAATTTCATTCAACCAATCAGGACACTTCAATTCTGAAGTTGTAATTTTTTTGTTGTATAATTTAATGTACCAGTATATACTTATGCATTTGTGCATGTATAATTGCGTCATTGTGTGCGTAAAGAATGATTTGTGTGCATTTGGTGGGATGGGTATGTTTATGAGTGAATATGTTTGCATACATGTGTGTCGATATCTGTGTTTATGTGTGTAAGTATGAGGGTATTTATATGTATGTGAGCATGAATGGGTATGTTTCAACTATATTTAGTTCTAGGTATGTGTGTACGATTGAAAGAACTTTTGTATGAACTGGGCCATCCCATAAATAATGTGAAACGGCGGTGAACGTCTTCTCTTGCACTTTTGGGGTGCAAGTTGGTGCAATCACTTTCCGTTGCTTTAATATCCAGATTTTACCAGTCAGAAACAAACAAGACGCAGACGTAAAAAATATATATCTACTTTATTCTCTTATGACAGTAACAAATAAGTGGTATATCTGGTTCCGCTTGGTATGGATGTGCAAGGCTGAAAGTTAATCGCTTGTAAGATTTTACAATGTTCAGCCGCTAAAAACAGAACGGGTCAAAAATGGCGTCCGGAGAAAGAAGATGATGTTGTCTGCAACAATTCAGGTTAAAAGTCTTTTGGTAAAGGCTGCTGCTATGATCAAGTCCGGAGAGAGAAAGAATTACACGTGCGTTGCCTTCGGTCGTCGTGTCTCAAGTCACTGCCTGCTGCTGCTGTATCTCCCGGACCCTTTTAAGGTTCACGCTCCCTTGGCCCAACAAACCAAACACCACGTCAGCAAATTCCCTCTTTCAATCCCTCCGCACGCGCGAAACAGAAAGGGGGCGGTGCGCGCGCGCGCCGTTGTACAGGATCACTACAAATGAGTATTTTTTATCCTTTTATCTTTCCAAAATTAAGATTAACAAAGTTCTTTTTCAATCTAAAATATACTCTCCTTCATTTTCTACAATGCTCTTCCATCTACCTTGTAGACTTTCAAGGCCCCTCTTCCAAAATTCACTTGCCCGTGACGAAAAATACTCCTCCAGTACTGTTCTGATCTCGTCTACAGAATTCATACCTTTTCCTTCCAAATGATTTTGAAGACTGCAGAATAAATGATAATCAGATGGGACAACGTCCATAAAATATAGTAGGTGGGGCATCGTTTCTCACTTAAACTGCTCCAGCCTTTGGAATGTCATCTTCGCTGTATGTGGCCGAGTATTAGTCCTGATGGCAACCAACGATTGTTATTTTTTCTTTTTTGCGCATGTGTCGATGAATGGTTGAATGACAAAATCCAAGCTTCTCTGCTAGTTCCTCAACAGTTACGATGGAATTTTGGTTCACTAGGGTTTGCTGGATGTCCTCGCCGAGCTCTACAGATCTTCCAGGACGAGGTTCGTCTTCTAGGCTGTAGTTTCTGGAACCACCGTTGACACTGGCTTATGCTTATTGTCCGATCCCTATATACTGCATTGATATTCTTCGCATTTTCTGTTGCGTTGTTGCCTTTATTGAACTTATAAAGCAAAATATGCTGCATATGCTCCTTTGTCACTTCCATGTGAAAAAATAACTGTTAAAATCGAACCGCACAAGACAACACAAGAAAATAACGAAGAAAAATCATTATTTCCCACCGAAATCGAGTTGGGTGTTAAACTATACATTTACCAAAAATTTCCACCATCAGTAAGCGAAACTACATCTAAACTACGATTTTTAAAATTATTATACGTGTATGTATAATACATCTATTACACCCGTCCACTTCAAATTGCGAATTACCTCTTAAAGTTATATATCACATTCACTGTTAACATTTTCGTTTATACTCATTTCCACTTCTATCCTATTTCAAACTTTTCCATGCGATTTAGAAATCGTTCATTTGAAACGCTTGTGGAAGAAAGAAAGATGGTCGATGGTCACGTGGGAGCCACATGAACAAGGGAGGAGGAGTGTGGAGGAAAGAGTGACAGAGTAATATGATAGAATAGTGGGAGAAGAGGAGGTAAAAGAATAAGAGAGAGAAAGAGAGAAAACGAAAGAGTAAAAAGATCGTATAGACCGCACATCAGAATTATTACGATAAAATTTACTTGGAAGAAGATGCGTGTCGTTCAATCATATAATATATATATATATATATGTGTGTGTGTGCATATATACATACGTCTATTCACATACTTACATCTATACGTATATATATATATATATATATATATATATATATATATATTGTTGTATTTAGGAGTGGTCATTTTGCCAGTTTAGCCAATAAAAACAAACGCACTATATATTTGGTGTTACTTTGCTTCAGTGTTATTTATTTTTTACATTAATCTTAATCTTATTTCGGCCAGAGTTCTTTCGTCACACTCCTGTGACCGCATCAGTGGTCCTTTGTTTTCTTCTTACTTATTTGTGTCTCTCCTTACTAACCGTCAGCCATTTTGTATATCTATTGTATGTTTTCATTTGCGCATGCTTATATCTCTATGAACATATAAAAAATTACAAATTACATGAACATATATAAACAGAAGATACAAATATTACAGGCATCCCACATACACACACTGAATAAACATAAACGCACATAGAGATATAAGCATGCGCAAATGAAGACACCAATAGAAATACAAAATGGCTGACGGTTAGTAAGGAGAGACACAAATAAGTAAGAAGAAAACAAAGGACCACTGATGCGGTCACAGGAGTGTGACGAAGAACTCTGGCCGAAATAAGATTAAGATTAATGTAAAAAATAAATAACACTGAAGCAAAGTAACACCAAATATATAGTGCGTGTGTTTTTATTGGCTAAACTGGCAAAATGACCATTCCTATCTGTTTCAACACACGACTTCACATAAAAAATCTTGCACAACAAATATTAAACGTATATATATATTAATATATATATATATATATATATATATACATATGTTGGCACAGGACACCATGAAGCGTGTACAACAAAAATACGAAGTACGAGTACATGGAATATGAAGTTTGCTTTCGAACAACGAAAGACACAAATGGAAAATAAGTCAAACAACATAAAGAACGACCCGTCATAAGTTGTTGGCTGTTTTTCTACTCTTGTATTTCGAGCATCTAACAACAATATACACTTTCGATAAAGTGTCCAAGCTTGATTTACGCGTTCGTCACCACAACCTCGTTTAGGCTTAGCAGCCCTTCCTGTTTGTTTTGACTGTCCTCTTTGTGTTACCAATTTTGACCAACCGCAAAATCCCAAATTTTATTTAATTTGCTTTGCGGGAGCAACTGTTTTATCGAAAGCGTATATTGTTGTTAAATGCTCGAAATATGAGAGTAGAAAAGAACCAACAACTGATGATGGGTCATTCTTTATGTTGTTTGTCTTGCTTTTCATTTGTGTATTTCGTTCGAAAAAATGTACTCGTACTTTATATTTTTATGTTGTATACGTGTTTGATGACGCCCTGTGCCCACATATGCATATATATATATATATATATTATACGTACAGATGTATATATATTATATATATATACGTACAGATGTATGTACATATAGTATGTATATATGCATGTATATATATATATATATATATATATATATATATATATATATATATATATATATATATATATATTATATATATATATTATATGATTGAACGCCACGCATACTCTTCCAAGTAAGTTTTATCTTATATATATATATATATATATATATTACGGAGATGTACTTTCATAGCGAGTGACTTGATCTGAGATCGTGTGCTGGAACGAAAACAATTGCAGCGTGCGGCACGAAGTTTTGTCAGTGAACAGGTCGCGGTCTCAAAGCGACGAAAATATTTTGACAAATTAAATTTAAATGTTGAAGTGAATCTAACGGTTTTTGTGTGTTTCTTAAATGGCTTATAAACACATTCCACGCTGCAATTGTTATATGTATATATATAATATATATATATATTATATATATTATATATATAATATATATATATATATATATATATATATATATAATATATATATTATATGTATGTTTATATATATATATTTCCATTTTACGGTTGGAGGCATTTCGAACTAAAAACAGAGCATCATCCTTATAGAGACCACCTTCAAATTCTGGGAGTTCTTCATGGAGTAGGTGTAGTAAATAAATCCCGACCAACTCTGTGACTTCGGCTGAATCTTGCGCGCTCATTGCTATATCAAAGCAATCTGGTGTGTCCTTTCTAGTCCAAAATTTTCTCTGGTGATGAATTATTGTCTTCCTCGCCTCAGGTATAACTTTTATTTCCTTCATTGATAAGTTGATCCTATTCTTTGCGAAAATAAGTGCCTTATTTAGTAGAATAGGACTAATCGATTGATTATAACTATCAATATCAAATTGGGTGAATTTTGATTTCTTCTTGTCGTTTAGGCATTGAAACCATTTAATAGTTTCCAGTGTGTTTGACCATAGGTAGAATTTAATTTTAAATTTAAGTGTACTAAGGTAATTATCCAGTATAAATTTACTACGTTTCCCAATGTCAGAATTGCAAGGACAAATAAGCCGCACTTTCGGACCTGAATGAAAATTTGGTTTATGGTCCTTCAGGGTAATCCTGGGTCTAGAAGTTTGTATATTTCAGTGACGTCATCGATATCGTAATCACTCATTATTTTCTTAGCTATTAAGTTGTTGTTTTTAAGGACATCTTCGTTAACGAATTTAGGTATCTTATTATGTATAAGTTTATTGTATAAATCAATATTAACATTATATAGGTTTCCTGTTTTATCTGATTGGACAATAATACCTTGTGATAGTCTAAACTGGTTGACATTATTCCTCAAAAATCGTAGGTGATTGTTCCTTGGAATATCTTTCTTAAACTTAATAATATCTTTCTTTCCTCTCTCTTCCTTCTTTATGTTTCCGACGAAGAGTTCCGCTCGAAACGTCATACCCTCCTGCTTCCATTTCCTGAGCGCCTATTAATAATAATACTGTAATTGTTCCATTTTTGTTGTTTTTTTGTTTTCCCGTTTGGATTAAAATTATATATATATATATATATATATATATATATATATATATATATAGATATATATATATATATATAGTATATATTATATATAATATATATATATTATATGTATATATATATATATATATATATATTATTATATATTATATAATATATATATGTATGTATATGTATAGATGTGTATCTCTGTGTGTGTGTGTGTGTATCTGTGTGCGTCTATGTTGAGTAAGTGTTTCTCATCCATCCAAGTCAACCAAGTAGGTGATTCCCATATATCTATGCTGCTGCAGTGCAAGCGAAGAAGACGGTTTGCAAGCCCTTGAAAAGATATTATATATCTCGATATACTGCGCAGTTTTTATTCGTTACCATAATTTATGGAAGACTACTATCTCTCATGACGATTCCCTCCAAATCCAGTCGCTTTATGTGGTCTCTTGCTAAAATTATCTCTAACAATTTTCTTGGAAACAGCAAACCCATCATTCTTTCACGCTGATGCCCCATGAGTAATTCGCATGTGGATAATGTATCCACGTTTTGTTCTTATTTTGCATCTAGTTTCACATTGCGCACACTCAAATAAGCTTCTATCAGATTTTCTTCTCTTCACCAGCTTCATTAATTTTATGCATTCGTCCCAAGTGTGAAAACACATCCAACCAAATCACATCAAATCATCAATGTGTTTTGTCCGACAATCCATTTTCTTTTACACACAAATACTCTTTCCTATCTTCAAATCCCAGAACTATTTCCTACCTTCAACAGATTCTTCAATATTTCACTCTTATTTTGTCAAATGACCTGAGACACCTGCAATGTTCATTCGAACAATCCCACTACTTGAATAGCGTCATAATTATAAGTATTTTGCAGTGCTACTTGTCTTGGTTTTTCCATTTTATTGTACAGTAATTACACGGTCTAGTTTTTTCAAATAGATAAACTTCATTTCAGAGAGACTGTTTTACTTCAGCCATATATTGTTTTGTATGTGAATAGGATATACATATTCTCGTCAGGAACTTCATAGTGTAGCATGGCAGTTTCAGCCATTTTGAAATATGACTGTAGCGGTTTCTGATATCCTCACTTTTTGAAAGACACGACAGGAATGATCTCGTTTGAGGTTACAGCCATCTTTGGCCGAGTTGTTCCTGTTGTAACCACTAACCTGATTGGTTGACAGGTGAAGCGATTTGTCTCTACTCATTTCGCGCCACTGTCCCAAGCCAACCAATCACGGCCTTTGGTTAAGGTCCCATTTCTTAAGCTCGTTTGAGCCACCTTACTTGTATATAAGGGAATGTTTTCAGTATACTTGCGTCTTTGGTTCCAGTCCTTGTAAGGACTAACTTCAGACCACAGCGCTACTCAACCCAACGATATACGATTGCCCCTGCTACAACTAGCGACGACGTTAATGTACACTCACCACAGAAAACCTACTATATTCGCCGTCGCCACCATCATGTACCAACTTCGGGTCGCCTCTAACATCTTCGCCATACAAACTGTAAACCAATTTCCATTGTTAACTCTATGCTTTGTACCTTTCTATGCTACACGCATTCACCCTGATTGTATCTGTCACACACACACGAACACACAGACACAAAAATGTGTTGCATACGCACATATGTGCTAACACTTACAAACTTCTAACATCAGCACGATTGTAAATAAAATAATATTTATCTCTCAACCGAAGGCTTGTCGTCAATTCACCTATGTTCTTTTGGTACTGCATTGTATTTATGGCTTATAATAATTCGTTAAGAATATGACCACGTGCGATCGTATTCCCTACACAATGCGACCACGTGCGTTCATATTTCTTACAATAGTCGAGTGGTTTACATCACAACAAGTATACTTATATATATATATTATTCATTTAAATACATATATAAGACGGTTAGCCGGTAGGATCATTTCGTTAACACTCCGATCAAAATGCTTAACAAGATTTCGTCCGTCCTTACGTTCAGAATTCAAATTCCGTCGAAGTCGACTACTTTTCATCCTTTCAGGGTCGATAAAATATGTACCAGTTGAAAATTAGCAATTTCAGGCCTTGTGCCAAAATTTGAAACCATTCATTTACACACACATACATAATAAACATGGCGTCGAAGTCAGTCATCTCGGCATAAGAGAACTATTACTCTTCCATAAGAATGAATACTATCCCTTAAAACGTTTACCATTCTGAACAGTCTAGTGCAAAATTGGTTACCTTTAAATAAATCTGAAGATGCACCTTTTTTGCGGAAGTTTGTAGTCGTAATCGAGCGCAGAAAATCAACCAACATCTAGCACGTGGATTTACTACTACGAACACCATGACTAGACAGGAAACAAGATTAAGCTATTGTAGCTTACGAAACTATAAGGAGAAATACCAGTGATCTTTCGAGTTGAACCACCCCTCTCTGAACTGTACAAAAAGAAGAGAGCCGACTCAGTTGGTTAAACGAAAAGAATGAAAAACAACGGGGGTCTAAAGGAAATATTCTATTGGCATCTCAGTGCTCAGCGACTACGACAACAAGCCACCTTCGCTGGGAAAAAATTTAGCTTCTCTCCCAACAGAGCGTCGAAATGGCACGGTAAAAATATAGCCAGAGCAGATTCTTCCTCTATCTCTCTGCTTTACATAAATCCTGCTGATGTCGCTGTTGATGTGGTAGTTACAAGTGGTTAATATTTTCCTAGTTGTGGTGCCAAGGTTGCAGATTTCTTATGGTCTTATTGGATGCAAATGGCTTTGACTTCCTCACCTTCTGTAGTCTGCTGAAGTATACTTTTGTCTCTCTAGCTTTACTTTTATCACCAATGTATGCGATATTCTCATTAATTCCGAGACATTTGTAACATTCGTCACCGGAGAAACGGATGATAGTCAGGACATTGGTGTTCATATTCTCTACCAGATCGATAATCTTTCCTCAAATATGAACACTTATCCTGACCGAATTCCGTTCTTATATTTCATAAGACGTTGTGATCAGCTCTGCCTGTCACCTACTTCAGTACAGCTGGACCTCGACATCTAAAAAACATTGGACACTATTAATTTTTCTCTCCTCTGCAGATCTCACCTAGTAGCTTTTGCATTTCCATAATAGAACTCATAAAAGGTTCACTGCCAGGATGAAAGGCATTACAGATAAGCTGTAATATTCCAGTTGACAGCCTAATTTTATTACTAACTTTTGCAGCAGCTGTTCTTATTAACAACTCTATGGACCATGTTGTTGTCAGTGTTATAATGTCATTAACAATAGTAGTTGGGACCTTAGCAAAGCATAATGACTCTGATATCCAAGAGTGGAGAACAGAATGAAACGCCTTCTTGTAGTCTTCTTATAGTTTAGCTATGCATTCAACAAATTTCGCTTGTGTCATTTCCTTCCTTGATGACAGCTTAATCGAGGAGGAGCTGCTCGGCACAGTCCTAAACATCTTTCTTTCCTTCTTCCTGTTCGACAGTCACCAAATAGTGTGTTTCACAGTGGACCTGGAGTAAAACATTTAAGTAATCTGGGTACAATTTATACATGATATTAAGGCATGCAATGAATCTAGTCTCTGCCAAGTTCTTTTCCTGGTTCGTGCAAACATCAGCCAGTCTGGTGCGTCGGAGGGATGGAGGGACAGATCGGTGTCCGGGTAGCCTTTGAAAGCTGCAAGGTACATTTCAGACAACACCTAGAGAACATCAAAGAGAGAAACAAGTAAATCAAGAGTATTCAAAAGCAAATGTAATAACATTTTGAGAGTAGATGAAAAACAGATGTCCTACTGTGAACCTAAGGTCGCTGGGCGCACTCACTTAAGCAGAGACTTGGATGAGAAATACTCAACATGCCAACAGTGAGTGATGTATGATTTCATATCTCGAAAACTATATTAATACCAACAACATCGACAGGTGTAGAAAACTCTCCAGAAGCTGCAATAAGTAAATAAGTATATCACATCACACCTAGAAGGCTGAGCTTTTGTTATCCAGGAACAGAAGATTGTTGTTAAATGCCTGATGAACAAAAGAGATAGAAATGTCTATAGACCTTTACACTACGAACTAAAATGTTACACCAATGTAGAGGATATTACATCATCAGCTGCTGCCCCAAAATATCTGCCATGAGACATGACATGACGTCACAAAGATAGTTTACAATGTCATACGAAAGAAGAACTGCTCTAACAGTAAGTCACATTAGAACTGGAATGCCTATAAAAACACCTATTAAAGCAATGAATATTGGTGTATCATCCCAATAAGAACAACCATTAATTTAAGAACAGGCCAGACTTTGTCCTTATGGCAAAAATGTGCAAATGACATGCGCTACAGTAGAGATTGGTTGTCCAGCTGATGTGAATGTTGCATCAAAAACTGTAGAGAAAAGAACATTTATGGAGAACTAATAAGAAACATGTAGCTTTTAGAGCCCAATTACAGATTCTCGTGCGTACCCATTAAGGTGCGGGCTACATAGCCACGGGTCTACGTAAAAACTTAGAAAAACTAGGGCTTTCCATAGAAGAACAAACGAAACTAATCCATGTTCTCCATGTATAATCAATTAGTGGTACAGTTATTATCTGCGAAACAATCCAAGGGTTATTTCTGTGAGTTTCCCAATTTGAAAAAATAAAAAGCATGTAAATTGCTTCAAGGACACTGCATGTGAATTTCCTGGATCAGACATGTCCACATATACATATGGAATGCATGAACAAACACATCTAAGAGTGAGGCACAAACACTTGTCTACTAAAGGGAAACTCATATCCACCTCACAAAAAGAAAACAAGTTATTCATGAGCACAATCATGCATAGATACAAATATCACCCGATTCAGACGACCTCACATACCCAACACCTGACTTAACTGCAACAAAAGAGTTTTGTCGCTTATTTAGTTGCTAACTTGAATTCTCACAATGAAAAAATAAATCCTACATAAAACGCAATCATCATTTCAAATTCAAAACCTGTGCATCTTTCCCGTTCCACACAAAAATGTTACAAATATCTAGGCATTGATGAAAACAACATGCAAAGACTCTGAATAAATATGAAGTGACCTGAGAATGTTACATGAGACTTAGAAAAACATGGCAGACAATACATTTGCAGTACCACTACTAACATCATTTGGAATACTTGACTGGTCTGTAGTGAAAATCCATCCCATAAACAATAAAACATAAACCAATAAATCCTGACATCAACTGGAAATGTCTGTCTGCCTGCCTGCTTGTCTGTCTATCTGTCTGTCTGTCTATCTGTCTGTCTCTCTGTCTATCTATCTGTCTGTCTGTCTGCCTGCCAGCCTGTCTGTCCGCTTGCCTGCTTATCTATCTATCTATCTATCTATCTATCTATCTATCTATCTATCTATCTATCTATCTATCTATCTATCTATCTATCTACCTAGCTACCTAGCTACCTAGCTACCTACCTACCTACCTACCTACCTACCTACCTACCTATCTATCTATCTATCTATCTATCTATCTATCTATCTATCTATCTACCTACCTAGCTACCTACCTACCTACCTACCTACCTACCTACCTACCTACCTACCTACCTACCTACCTACCTATCTATCTATCTATATATCTATCTATCTATCTATATACCTAGCTACCTACCTACCTATCTATCTATCTATCTATCTATCTATCTATCTATCTATCTATCTATCTATCTATCTATCTATCTATATACCTAGCTACCTACCTATCTATCTATCTATCTATCTATCTATCTATCTATCTATCTATCTATCTATCTATCTATCTATCTACTATCTATCTATCTATCTATCTATCTATCTATCTATGTTGGTCAATAATAATCGGGAAGGGAAGCTTTCATTACAAAGATTCATTGCCTTTCTCATTAGATGCGTTTTCACAGATTCTTTAAAAACGTTCCCTACAAATTGGCTCGTTTCTTAGCTGTCAATTATTATTCCATTCACATTCAGGACACATTACAATAGAGTTTTAAAGCGGTGAGAGCCTTCCGGAGCGTTATGAGGGTTAAAAAAGGAAAGGCGAAATCGCAATACTTAAAAAAAACAATACTAGCATTTGAAACAATTAAAATTTACTTGGCCAGTGCCATGGCGATGAGGAGGCTCGTGATGTACTTAAGATGTTTCTCGCGAATTTGATCGTGATCAACCTTTTTTGCTTGAAATTCTTATTTGCTGCATTGCTTTCTGACTGGTGTCGTTTAACATTGCTATTCCATTGGCATTCTTCTCAAGATCCTTCCTTACATTCTTATGCAATTTATTTTTTGTTAGTGTATAAAATTTACCTTTTTACTATAATTTAAACTTTTTGAAAAACATCAATTTTTAAAAACCTTATACTTTTAAGTTTTGTCTCAATACCCACAATTTTCTTGGCTGTAAAAAGTGTTACCTGTAAAAAAAAAGGCAGGCAAGAAGGTAAAATGCTGGCGCAGAAGTGAGAATGTTTTTAATTAATTGAACCTGGAAAAGTACAGGGCCAGAAGTGGAAGCTTTAAAATATTGTAGTCTAAAAATAAAGCAAAACAAAACAAAGGTCACTTTAAGTTTCACTCAAATGTAAAAGTATACTCCCCCTAGATTCTAACTTTCTCAGCAAACAATATTCTTGGAACTTACTACATTTATTCCTTGTAATGTAAAATATGGTGGATGATGAAGCTGGGACTGAAGCACTTGTAGTTTATGATGTAACCTGTCTTTCAAAATTTAACACCGCTCAGCAACCTTCCTCTCATGATTTTCCAACTTAGTTCAGCTAATATTTAGGCTCGCAAAAATATCAGTTCATCCCGTGGGGTGAGGAGAGAGACTAGGGAGCACTTTAACTTATCTAGTAACGGTCAAATAGGTAGTAACATCCTCTCAGCTCGCTAATGATGTGAAATAAATAGTGTAGAAATGAAACTTTATCCTCATTTGGAAACAAAGGATTCAGAATCTATGATCCTGAAGCTCTAGAAATCTAACGCTTGATACCCAGAAACTTCCACTTTCCAATAATCATACTTACATATAATATAAATGGGAGTGTATATATATGTGTATATATGTGTATTATATATATATATAATATATATATATATATATATATATATATATATATATATATGTACCCACATATATATATATATATATATATATATATACTTTTAAATATTTGTTGTGCAAGATTTTATGTACCCACATATGAATTTTCTTTGAGTTTTATTCAAGTTCTTGAGAGAATTCAAGCCGGTTGCTAACAAAGCGACAAGACTTTTTGAGTTAGGATTTCCTGGTGTTTGTAAACATGTGGTTGAGTTGGTGTGTTCGGAGAACTGTCGATGCATACATCCAAGTGTGTGCATCTATTTACATGTATGTATGTGTATCTGTATTATGTATTTATTTATTTACTACACACATACACACACACACACAGACAGACACAATCTTTTATTCTTCATTTGTTTCTGTTATTGGATTGCTTCTTGTTAGGGCTGGACACGGCCTTAGGGGGTTTAGTTGAACAAATCGATCTCAGTGCTTAATTTTAAATCCTTGTACTTATTCTATCAGATTCTTTTTGTCGAACCACTATGTTACAGGAGCATAAATAAACCATCAGTGATTGTCAAGCGGTCATAGGGGATAAACGCAAACACAAAAGTACACACAATCACATATATACACTACCTGTTTCTTTTAGTTTCCGATAAGCAAATCCGCTCATAAGGCATCGGTCGGCTTAGGGCTGTAATAGAAGACACTTGCTGAAGGTGCCATGCATTCGGACTGAAACGAAACCATGTGGTTCAGAAGCGAACTTCTTACTACACACCCTTGCCTGCATTTGTCGCACGTTGTAAGTATTTCGAACGTGTAATTTCCAGGTAGTGATTTGATCTGAACCGTGAGTTGAAAGTAAAACGATGACAGTGTGGAAGACACATATTCGCCATTCAAAAAAACAAAGACTTTTAACTTCGCTTAAACATATATTTTTGGTGTCAAAATTTTCGTCACACCATCTGCGACCTGGTCACTGAATTGATCCTTCGGCATCTTATGTGTGAAGTTGTTGCTTGATACATGTATGTATGTATGTATGTATGTATGTATGTATGTATGTATGTATGTATGTATGTATGTATGTATGTATGTATGTATGCGTTCCAATGTTATAAGCTGTTTGTTTTTTCTGTATAGGCCAGTCGTTTTTGAAGGGTGCACAACATTTGTTAATTAACTTGGTATTTGTATTCCTCGTCGCTCTTCTTTCGGCACTGTGTACAGTAAGTCAGAAGATTGATAACTTCAAGGAGTGGAGTTACCAAATATGTTGATGTGAGAGTAGATGCAGTAGTAGTAGTAGTGGTGGTGTTAGTTGTAGTGGTAATAGTAGTGGTTGTGGTGATGGTAGCAGTAGCAGTTGATGTAGCAACATTAATTGTAAAAGTAATACTATTAGATTCTTAAAGCATAAATTCTATTATTAATCCTTATAGTAAATAAGTATTTGCTGAATTAATAGTGCACACCAAGCCCTACCCCCAAAAGGACTTTGATTTATCAGCTAAATTAATTCTATGCATAAAGCCCTACAAGTCTGTCTAGTATTTGTAAAATAAATAATTTAATAAGAACATTATTGAAAGAAGATTGAAACAAGAAAAAATGATGTAGAACTATATTTTAATTTTTAAATAATCAAATCATCAGGTAAAGACTATTTGCCAACGTAATGTGGCTGTCCTGAAAGGGACGATTGTTACTGTGTTTAGCACCAAGAAACATCGTTTCCGGCTGGCTATACGATACTGTATATGTGTCATATTTTCGAAGAGGGCGTCCAGCACCCACATCCAGCACAAAGCAACATCTGTGAACCGGTTTCTGGGTTATTGCTCTCTATCAACACAGCGTAGCTGCTTGGCTAGGTGGCGTTGCTGAATTCCCGTTCGAAAATATATAGTTTTCAAAATGACACACAGTCACTGATCTATATGTATTTTCGAACGGGAATTCAGCAACGCCACCTAGCCAAGCAGTTACTCTGTGTTGATAAAGGGCAATGACCCAGAAACCGGTCCACAGATATTACTTTATGCTGGAAGGGGACGCTTGATACTCTGTTTGAAAATATAAGGAAACATATTGTGTCGTATAGCCAACTGGAAACGATGATTCCTGGGGCTAAACAACAGTAACAATCGTCCCTTCCAGGACAACCACATTATGTTGGCAAATGGTCTTTACTTTAAAGAACTATTACTGAATATCTCTCTTTGAGAGATTTAGAAATAATAATGTTTCTATCTATTAAATTACCAGGGTTAATTATCTAAAGAAGTCATTCACATGAAAATAATTTATGTACAGTAGAAGTAGCCAAATTTGATTTGAAACATACAAAATCTAATTAGAAATACCAACAGAGAGTGAAGAGAGTACAGAAACAGATAAATAGTTTTATTATTTCAAGTAAGTGAAACAAAACTGAACTTGTTTCAGTCTTATTAGATCTTTGTAATAAACCATTGACATACTGTATTTACTAATTTAGACCTTTTCACTCAAAGCAAATAAAAGTAAACTCGGCGCAAAATAAAATACTCTCGG
Organism: Octopus sinensis; assembly: GCF_006345805.1. Taxonomy (NCBI): domain Eukaryota; kingdom Metazoa; phylum Mollusca; class Cephalopoda; order Octopoda; family Octopodidae; genus Octopus; species Octopus sinensis. Next base: position 74,227,712 of record NC_042999.1, on the reverse strand, counting down.
AACAAATTAAAATACTCTCGAAGCAAACTACAATAGTTTCAAAGTAGAGTAAAATTATGTCAAAGTGAATTAAAATAAAACAAAAATAATTTTTTTTATAATCAAATCATACCATGAAAAATATCCCCTTTGCTTTTATCTAACAAGTCATGAATTACAGTTTAATTTTGACAAGCAACACATCTTGAACGAGTATCAAAACATCCTTCATTAGTTTATGGGTATTATCTGTTTTGAAAATACAAACAATTATTCCGACTTGCTTCCATTAAATCGTTTCTTCATCAAAATTACTTGCTTATAGTTTGTTGGAACAAAATTGATTCATACATTCAATGCAAATGTTCGCAAAGATTTTTCAAAACGTGAGCATTCGCTTAGCCTCTCAACAATTGACTGAATATGTCCATATTCTATCTTGACTTTATCGTGAACACCTTGCGGTACACATGTGATACAGGATCTTAGCAAATTTAATGATTTAATTTCTTCTTAGCACCATATGTTGCAGCAATGGCTTCCAAATGTTCACTCGTGGCAGAGAGTATACGCATACACATTTCAAGTAAAAACTTCTTGCACAATCCCCACTTGCTTCTCTTTTCGACAAATCTTTAAACACTTGTACTTTTGGCTAAAAGTGTAGGCATTAATGTACATGTCAAAATGTGTGTCGTCATCCGTAAGAAAATGGACCTATATAAGCCTGAGCACAGACTAAGTGAATTCACATTCAAATTTAGAACTTACCTTTTATCCCACTTTTTACTTGCGTGCTGCCAGTAGCTTATATACTTTTATGTGTGTGCATTTGGGTGCGTGTGCGGATGTGAGTGTGGAAATACGTATCAAGTTTCTGCACGAAATGAATACATTGTGAGCATTCTTCTCTTTTATTCTAATCTAATCTTACGTAGTTCCTTTTAAAAAATGAAATAAAACATTGTATCCTATTAGGAGTTACACAGGCATAACACATGAATCACTTTGAAGGAGTTGTTAAGGGGAAAGAGAGGGAGAAAGAGAGAGAATGAGTAAGAGAGCGTGGGAAATAAATATTTTTAAAGTTTTTCTTTTTCTTTCAACGAATGCTGTCCAACCTTTATTCAGACAATATACTCAAGACTACAATAACTACTGTAGCCTATTAAAAAAAAAAAAAAAAAAAAAAAAAAACATTGAGCGTGATTCGAGGGACGTTAGTTTGCTGTTTCTAACAAGTTCAGTGATATTGCATAATTCCTCATTATGGCACAGAAATACTTGCCAGCTGTATGCCACATCAAGTGACCTTTTTTCATATCCTTGATTGCGGATATATGATTTAACGAAGTGAGGATAAAGGCAGACATAAGTAAATATTCCTGCCCCACCGAATTTGGATGATCATAATTCTCAGAAAAATGGATATATTTTAATGAAATTTTTTTATGAATATGTGTTATATCATATAGATTCCGAATATACAAAACTTTTTGGAGAAAGTGTTTTAGGAGGGGTGGGGTGAGGGATTTTGGAAAATTCACCGGCGTCCACTGCAATTTGTCTTAACTTTCAAGAAAATAGATATTTTTTAATGAAATTTTCTACAAATATACCTTGGACTATGTAGATTCCAAGAACTTACGAATTTGGGGGTAAAAACAATTGGGAGTAACTTTTGAGTACCGTTCCCCACTCGGGGGTGTTTCGGAACAAGTCGTCCATATTTGTTTCATTTTCTCTGTTTTGTGCGTTTGTGCATCCGTAGATTTTTAGTCCTCACATACATCTACATGTAATTAAAGAAGTTCAAACGGGGAATTATTCTATTCAATGTCTTTGTTAGAAACGTTTAGACCTTTAGCTGGTATTTTTAACATAACGAGTTTTCTGGTGAGAGCTTAACTGCCTGCTGCTTCAGTAGAAATCTACGGATGCACAAACGCACAAAACGGAGAAAAATTAAACAAATATGGACGACTTGTTCCGAAACACCCCCGAGTGGGGAACGGTCCTCAAAAGTAACCCCAATTGTTTTCCTCCACGATTTCTATGTTCTCGGCATTTACATAGTCCGAGGTATATTTGTAGAAAATTTCTTTAAAAAATATTTATTTTCTTGAAAGTTAAGACGAATTGAAGTGGACGCCGGTGAATTTTCCAAAATTCCCCACCCCACCCCTCCTAAAACACTTTCCCTAAAAAATTTTGTATATTCGGAATCTACATGATATAATACATATTCATAGAGAATTCCATTAAAAAATATCCATTTTTTTGAAAGTTATGATCATCCAAAATCGTGGTGGTGGGGGCAGAAATCTGTAGTTATGCCCACAGACGTAACTTTCAACACGCGAAACTCCAATGCCTTCCTCTCAATCTCAGCGAGACGCGTTACTCTTTATAAAGGTTCACCTTTTAATCACACAGGGGTGTTAATGTCTATCACAACAACATCTCCCCTTTTGAGACTGACTCCCGTTGAAAGTGAATAAATATTTTTTTTAATTCTTTACATTTCTTCTCTCTTTTAGGGATTTATTTTCTGCAAAAGCTTAATATTTTTTGTTTTAGAACTACCTCCAACAATTCTGTATGTTTTTTTCTTCTTGTACCGATATGCCTTGGTTCGACGATGACTTGCATCTTCTTTCTTTGTAACCCTATCTTCGGTAAACTTTCTTTTCAGCTAACTCATGTGTTTTTTTATGTTCCTATTTCGAACTTTTCATCGTGTATGTAATTTTACCGATCCGTTTTATTATTTCGCCGTCTTTCCAACTTTCTTTTCCATATCTGTACACTCTGGAGGAGCACCTTGTCAACAGTTTTTAAATATTTGGTGGAATTTTTTGTGTTTTCCCCGGTTTTTATTTTCTTCCAGGTAATAATTTGTCAAAAACGGACCTAATTTTTCTTGCGAAAATCACTTCAGCAAGCTACATACCTGAAGGAGCATTTGGGTTTGGCGTTACACGGTAAACTCACCGTAATTGTTGCAATGCTACATCATCTTCTATCTCATTTCTGGATTTCTTTATTAAAATTTTGAAAGTTGATCGAAAACTGTAGATATGTAAGTTTCGTAACTTATTTTGAAGGAAATTTAAATTACAGGAAATTGTAGATATTCCAGTCTTTGAGAGTTATTTTTCAGCTGTCCTGCTGGGTTGTATTAGTGTTCGGCTGCTGACTTACTGTCTTCGGCTGTTGACTAGTCAGAGCAGCGAAGAACACGTCCAGCCACTGTCAAGGCTAGCTCTCTTTCTTCTTCTTCTTCTTCTTCTTCTTCTCATCCCCCTCCCTCCTCTTCCTCCTCCTGCTCCATCCTCCTCCTCCTCCTCCCCTCATCCTCCCCTCCTCCTCCCCTCCTCCTCCCCTCCCCTCCTCCCCCCGCCTCCTCCTCCTCCTTCTTCTTCTTCTTCTCCTCCTCCTCCTCCTCCTCCTTCTTCTTCTTCTTCTTCTTATTATTATTATTATTATTATTATTATTATTATTATTATTATTATTATTATTATTATTATTATTATTATTCAGTAGTTTTATTTTTATAGCGTGCTTTCACTTCACTACCGAGCGCAGCTCTGTGTGCCTTGGGTATGTGCTGTGATTTGTTGTGATGATCTGATGGTTATTGTATGGAAAGTGTTCTGCGTAGGATGTGTGCAGTGCCTAGTGGTGCAATTTTCTGTATGTTATATGTGTTTGTAAGTCCTGGTGTTTTTGTTATGTATTTGTCTGAATATTTTTTTATCATGCCTAATGCACCTACTATGATAGGAATTGTTTCCGTTTTCAGGTTCCACATTCTAGTTATCTCTATTTCCAGGTCTTTGTATTTTGAGAGTTTCTCCATTTCTTTTAGAGACACGTTGTCATCTGCCGGTATTGATACATCAATTAGAAAGCATTTTTTTTCTTCATGATCTCTGACAACTATATCTCTATCTGTGTGTATCGGCATATCCCAGAGTATGGTTGCTTTCTCATTTTCTGTGACCTTTTCTGGTGTGTGCCTATACCATCTTTTTTCTGTTGTTATTCCATAATGTTGGCATAGCTTCCAATGTATGTAGGTTCCAACTCTGTCATGTCTGTGAATATATTCCTTCTTAGCCAGGACTGGACAGCTAGAGATAATATGATTTATTGTTTCTTGTCCATCTCCACATATTCTGCAGTTACTTGTAATATTTCTTTTCATTACATGTTTTTGGTAATTTCTGGTGGGGAGGCTTTGGTCTTGTGCTGCAATTAAAAATCCCCCTGTTTCTGCTTTGAGTCCTGAGCTTCTCAACCATTGCTGGGATTTTTCTTTGTCTATTTCTTTTGCGTTTAGTTTAGTGCAGTATTTACCATGAAGGGGCTTTTCTTGCCATCGTTTTATCATGGCTCGTTGCTGTTCTATTTTTAGTTTGGATTTCATTTGTTTTATAGCTTTTGTTGTTTCTTCATCATCTTCTTCTTCTTCTTTGTGTTTATTAGGTGGTATGATTTCTTGTTTGTATTTTATTATTATTATTATTATTATTTATTATTATTATTATTTATTATTATTATTATTATTATTATTATTCCTTCGTAACACAGTGTAGGTAAAAATGCACTGGAGATTTTAGTAATCTGTCAAGTCACAAGGACTTCAGACAGATAACACAATGTAATACATGTTTTGTTTATTTGTATTTTTTAATGTTCATATATGCATTTTTTGCCACTAAATTCAAAAATCACATTCATTTTGGCGTAACATCGATAGTTATTTGTTTATTCCTAATTTCATATTTGTTCGTTATATTCGTAACTTTTCTCCACAGCACTTTGTTGGTTCAATCTATTCTAGTATTGTAAGGATAATTACACAGCATTTAGTACTTTTTCATATATTGAAAGGTATGTAGGAAGTATAGTATTTGTTAGAACAAAAAGAAACAATAAAACTCTGCAGTGTAAATGCCTTGATAACTCTTTTCTTAAGATGAGAAGTGCTTTGACGATCGAGATTTTCTGGACTTCATCTCTTCTGACTAGAGACCATATATAATCTCCCATCATAGCAGTATCCCATTGTTCTTGGTATCTTCTTTCCATAGTTGCGATGTCCTGATGAAATCTTTCATCATGCTCCTCACTGACATCATCCAAGTTTTCGGGGAAAAATTTAGGTGAGAGTGCAAAAAATGAATCTTTAAGGACATACGACAACCCATTTTCTTGAAGTTTTCAATAAGCTTTGCTACCAGCTGTTTGTAATTAGGATCCTTGTGATTTCCTAGAAATCCACGAACTACATCACGAAATGCACACCAAGCTTCTTTTTTAACTTTTGTCATCGCTCTATCCAGTTTCTTCGACTTTAACATTGCATTTACTTGGGGCCCAACAAATATGTCACCCTTGATCTTAGCCTCAGATAGCTTTGGAAACACAAGACGAATTTCTTGAAAAGCTTCTCCTCTAAAATCTAAGGCCTTCACAAACTGTTTTACTAATCCGAGTTTGACATGAAGTGGGGGCAATAAAATTTTGTTGGAATCTACTAGTGGCTGTTTGAGAACATTTAACAGTCCTGGCTGCAGTTCCACTCGTGGGAGCCAATGTACTCTCTTGTAATGATGATCATCAGCTCTGCTGTCCCATAAGCAAAGGAAACATGAATACATTGTGTATCCCCCTTGCAAGCCAAGCAAGAAGGCAAGCATCTTGAAATCACCACAAACATTCCACTTGAACTCAGTGTAATTTATTTTGTCGAGAAGTTCTTTGACACTGGAATGTGCAAGAGGCAAAGAAGGATATTTATTTCCATTGTGGAGCAACACTGCTTTGAGACTTTGTGTTGAGCTATCTATGAACAGTTGTCATTTTGCAGAATCATGCTTGAGTCCAATAGCAGTAAACAAACCAATCGCATCTTTACAATAATACAGATCATTAATATTTTCATAGTAAATTTCAAATTCTTCATGGCGTTTCCAGTACAGAAATGTCTTTCAGTCTTACCCCAGTAGATTCCATTTCTTCAGCCTTGATGAAAGAAGTTCAGCTCCTGACTTAGTAAGACCCAGATCCCTGATTAAATCATCAAGCTCACTCTGATTTGGAAAGTGAGGCCCCGAAGTCGTTCTTGGTACGAAAGCTTCCTCCATTTCTTGGCTGCCGCTACTTGTTGATTCTTCAGATGAAATATTTTCTGGTGGTAGTGATACTCGTAAACTGTCATCATGTGGGACAGGTGCTCTAGATGATGGCATGTCTGGATACTGAAGAGCTTGTTTTCCTTTCACTTTTCTGTTCTTTGTCACATCGATCATACAAAAGTAACAGTCATCGTGATGGTTCTTTGGCTCTCTCCATACCCTATGAATGGCAAAAGGCATTGACCTTCCTGTACCTCTTAACCATCCTTCGAGAGCAGATCGACAGTTTCCACATATCACATGTGGGGCCCATGGTTTTACCTTGTCACCCATGAGCATTCTGAAATAGTTTGTACGTTATCCACAATTTGGCACGTTTTACGATCTTATGTAATACCTGCTTTTTTCCAATATAATAACCACACACATAGTAAAATGTATCTGGAGAATTGTTACATACTCTAGTAGCCATCCTGAAAGTAGCAGAACTTAGTAATTGGTCTGAAAGAGAAAATTAGACATACATTTAGTAGCGAAACATTATAACAATACCAAATAATATGTTGAAAGTCGACATATTTTCTTAACTGTTGATGATACACAAAAAATAATTTCAGTTTTGGAATCAGTAGAAAAAATGGATTGATAAACAATAAAAAAAATACAATAAACAATTTAAAAAAAAAATTGTTACGTTGTGTAATACTTTCCTTAAAATGTGCGCTGTGCTAATAAGACTGCTTTTTGCATGACATCAATCTTGCATGGGATTTTCAGTTGCCTTAAGAAGTCTTGCGGTTTCAGTGGGATTGAGCTCAACGCTCTGATCACCATTGGTATCACTTTTACATTACCCTCTCGCATTCCGTACAGTCTTGCCATTTCCCCTTTCAGTTCGGAGTACTTGGTGATTTTTTTCAACCTCTTTACTCACAACATTCATGTCATTTGTTAAGGCTGCATCAATGATCTGGCAGTATTTGTCTCTCTCTTATTCATTATGACAATATCCTGCCGACGGTGTTCGATTACACGATCTGTCTGAAAATCATAACCGCAGAGTATCGTTACTTTTCTATCCTCCTGCATGACTTTACTTGGTACATGCTCATACCAGTTCTCTGTCACTTCATATTGGTATTTACGGCATAAGAGCCAATGAAGATACACACACCTTATCGTGGCGGCCTTTGTATTCTTTTTGTGCAAGGCTCTCGCATCCACTTACCGAGTGGTTCATATTTTCCGCACTCTTTCCACAGAGTCTGCATTTCTGGGCGTCAGAAATTTTATAGGTGAAATGATAGCGAGAGCCTGGTCTTGTGAAGCAATGATCAAGCTTTCGGTGGTATGCTTCAAATCACCTCGCTCAAGCCATGCTCACGATGCTGTGTTATCCATAACACCTTGTGTATTCCTTTCAAACTGTCCATGTATTCTCATTTCAAGAAGCTCTCCTTTTCTCTTCTTCTCAGCTCTTTGGTTAAACTTTGCCTTACCCATCATTTCATCTGCATTTACACCTATATCTTTCGCGGTATATTGCAGTAGGTCTTCATTACTATTTATCAAATACTCGGTAAGCGTTCTCCTTTCACTCCTTATACAATGATCTATACTAATTAGTACTCTGCCACCATTCTTTCTTTTCATATACAGTCTGTTTACGTTTGCTTTAGGGTGTAGCACCTCATGCAGTGTCATCAACTTTCTCGTCCTTCTGTCCAGTGGTGATATTTCCTCCTTAGTCCATCTGAAGATGGACGCACTATATCTGACCACAGCAACTGCCCAGATGTTCCTTGCGGTAATCAAATTTTTTGCATTCAGGTTGGGACTCAACACCATCTTCACTCTTTTTTGATATGCCTCGCTGACCTTGACTTTCATTTCTCCGTGTAGAATGACATCCAGCTCCAAAATCCCTAAATATCTTTATCCACTATTGTCAGGTTCACCCATGGTCTCTCCTGATAGTAACCGCAATCCTCTGCAGGCTACATTCTTCCCTCTTTTCGTATTAAGTACGGAGAATTTGGTGATCCCAAATTCCATACCGATATCCCTACCATACTTCTGGACTGTTTTGGTTAAAAATCTATCTGTTTTTCAGATTTTCCAAACAATTTCAGGTCATCCATAAACAAAAGATAGTTCTTCCAACATCGATAACCCATCTTAACTTCCCAAAGTGTTATTGTCGTGGGTATTAGTGAAATTACAAAAAGTAACAGAGAAAACGAGCCACCTTGGAATATTCCCCTTTTAATTTTAACTTCTCCAAGGAATACATTACTTGAGTGCAATTTGGTTTTCCACTCTTTCACGCTATGCATCAGAAAATTTGTGATGTCAGGAAGACCAAACATCTGCAGGCATTCAACAATCCAAGAATGAGGCATCATATCATATACCTTCTTAAAGTCAATCCAAGTTATAAACATGTTTGTATGATGTTTTTTACAATGTCTCAAAACTGTTTTATTGATGATCAGGTGATCCTTGGTACTCTGAGAACTCTTCCTACATCCTTTTTGTTCCCTTGGTAGTATCTCTTCCTGTGCCATGAAAGTGTATGTCTTTACCGCACATATTCCAGTGAGTATCTTCCAGATAATGTTTAGGCATGCTATGGGACGGTAGTTTCCCATAGTATTCCCCTTTCTTCTATCTTTCATTACAAGTGTTGTCCTCCCAGTCACCATCCACGCAGGGATTGTATCTTTCTGGACACAATCATTTAATTAGGCTGCTAGGCTTTCATGCACCGCGTGGCATCTCTTCAGCCAGAAACTATGAATCCCATCTGGTCCGGGAGCTTTCCAATTAGGCACTTTACCCACTTGTTCTTTCACATCACCCGTACTTATGACAATATTCCTTTGTTTCTTTCTTCCTTGTAATTCTGTCTTGATAGTTCCTATTCACATTGCATCCCTTTTATGCACCGCATTTTCCCCCATAATCCGTTCCAGAACTCCTTGACTTGATTTGCATCAGGAGCAACATTTTCCCCATTGTCTCCTTCTAACGTCGGAAGAATTGCTTCGGGTTATTTTTGAACAATCTGTTCTCGAACTGCTTATTTCTGTTCACAAATCTTCTGATCTTCTGGATTTTTACCATGATCCTCTGTTTTAACTGCTCTATTACTGAATCAATCCCGTTCTTCAGTATTTTATATTTCTTCTCTAATTTTATTATTATTATTGTTGTTGTTCTTGTTGCTGTTGTTGTTGTTGTTGTTGTTGTTGTTGTTGTTGTTCTTCTTCTTCTTCTTCTTCTTCTTCTTCTTCTTCTTCTTCTTCTTCTTCTTCTTCTTATTATTATTATTATTATTATAATTGCCGTTGTACAGCTTCTAATGCTGGAGATGTATTAAAGTGTCAGCTGTTCACTACCAGTCAACTAAGGTAACACCTCTTATTTTTCGAGCACCTTCCGGATATTCGAGCGGTTCCAAGCAGTGCTGTTTTCTGCAAGTGCTCTACCTTTATTGCAGCCTCTATTTGTTCCACGTACTTCTCAAGATTTTTGCTCACTGTTTCCAGGTCTCCGACAATTATTGGTGCTACTGCTACCTTTTTCTTCGACCACAACTGCTTAACTTCCCAAACTAACATTATTGTTATATCTTTCGACTTTTCTTTCTTCCTTATCGCATACCTTGTTGTCAGCTGGGCATGCTATATCTATGACCCAGCATAGTTTGTTTTCTTTCTCAATTAAGACTATGTCCGGCTTCCTATTCTCTATCTCATGGTTGCACTGAATCATAAAATCCCATAGGATCTTTGCATTTCCATTTTCGACGACGCCTTCAGGTTTGTGGTCGTACCAAATTTTTGCGCTGTCAAGTCCCTTGTTGTGGTAAAGTGTCCATGGAGAAGCCTGGCTATATTGTCGTGGCGTCTCTTATATTCCTTCTGGGTTAGTGGCGTGCATTGGCTGGTAACATGTTATACGGTTTCATCGTTTTGTCCACAGCTTCTGCACTTATCACTTTCTGCTGTGTTGTCTATTCTGTATTTTAGGTAGCTTGCTCTTAGTGCTTGCTCTTGGGCAGCACAGATTAGAGTCTCTGTTTTAGTCATCCACAGCCATCTTTTTTCTCTGTCTGTCTTATCTTCATCATCCCTATGAAATTTACCATGCATTTCTTTACCCACCTGTTTTCAGTTACATTCGTTTTCAATTTCTTGTGTAGTGCTTTATCTTTGCAATATTTCATCCTACACAAGCCTAACCCTCTTACTTCTAATACTAGCGATTCTGTGGAATTTTTACATACCATGCTATGTTGTTTTCTTCTGCTCTAATGCTGTGTTCGCAACCAATAAGTCTTCTTCCCCCTCTTTTTCTTGGTACATACAGTCTGTCTGTGTCACTTTTGGGGTGGAGTGACCCATATCTAGTTAGCAACTTCCTTGTCTTTCTGTCTAAGCTGTTTAGTTCGTCTACTGCCCATGCGATTACCCCTACTCCATATCTAAGGAGTGAAACCGCCCAGGTGTTCATAGATTCGATCTTATTCCGTCCGTTTAATTTCCACTTAAGAATCAGTCTCAGTCTGCGCAAGTACTCCACCTTAAATTTTTTTGTCATTTCTTTTTCCATCAATTTATCCATTTCCAAAATTCCCAAGTACTTATAACCCGTCTCTTTTATCTGCTTCATAACCTCCTCCGACAGTATCGTTAGCCCGTCCATACATTTGATTTTGCCTCTCTTCAATACTAGCACACCACACTTTTTCAGTCCGAACTCCATTCTGATATCAGCACTGAAGGTATACATCGTATCACCGAGGGAACCGACTTCGGCTTCATCCTTGCCATAAAGTTTGAAGTCATCCATGAATAACAAATGGTTGACTTTTCTTGGCGGCTTTTGAATACATACCCAACTTTTGCTTTCCTCAAAATCAGTGTTAGTGGCATCAAGCACAGTACAAAGATCAGTGATGTCAGGAAGTCCCCTTGGAAGGTGCCCCTCCTCATTTCTACTGTCCCTGAACTTCTTCCATATGATGTCAGGTCCGTCCTCCAATTTGCCATATTTTTTCCAAGTAATCGCCCGACATTCAATGCAATACCAAATAGGCTCATACACTCCATAATCCAAGAATGTGGGATCATATCGTACGCCTTACGATAGTCGATCTATGACATGGCTAAGTTACTTTTCCTCCTCTAGCAGTCTCTAAGTACAGTTTTGTCTATCAGGCGTTGGTCCTTGTTACCTCTGCACTTACGCTAGCAACCCGTCTGCTCATGTGGCAGGACTCCATTTTTTCCAGCTGTTCGTACATTGATTCTGCGAGTATTCCAGTCAATAACTTTCAGATAAGTGGCAAACAGGATATCGGCCTGTAATTGTCTATCGTATTGCTATTTTCGATGTCTTTCAGGCACAGCACTGTCCTACTCAAAGTCAACCACTCTGGTGTTACTTGGTCGGCATTTAACAAGATGCTGAGTTGCGTAGCTATTTGTGCACGACATTCACCAAATCTTTTGATCCAGTGGCCTTGAACTCCATCTGGTCCCGGGGCCTTCCAGTCGATCATTTTTATGCTGATTTCCTTCACTTTCCTCACTGAAATTACTAGTCCTGCCTGTTTTAGACAGACTACTGTTTCTTTCAGTTCTTGCAGCCATTCAGCATCCATCTTGTGCTCCATGTCTTTGCTCCAGATGTCATTCCAAAACCTTTGACTTTCAACGTTATCTGGTATCAACTTTTCATCTGTACACTCCCCATTCATTTTTTTTATAGAATCTCTTCTGATCTACTCTGAATAACCTATTTTGGTGGTAACCCTTCATTCTTTGGTCGTATCTTAGCATTTTTGCTTTCTTTGCAACGAGGCGCAGTTTCAGTTCCTCCACTACTACTTTCAGGCACTTACTTTCAATATTGTACTTCCTTTTCAGTTCCCCGTATTTTTGTTCGCTTTTAAGCTCCCCTTTCTTTTTTCGGCCTAACATAGAAATTTCCTTCGCGAGCATGTCTAACCCTGCCTGGATTCTTCTTTTCCACCATGGATCTTTTCTTTTGTCACTCCCTTTATGTTTCTTTTTTCTTGACATCAACACCCACATTTTCTGCTAGAACAATACTTGCTGCCTTGATCAAATTATTTGTTTCTGTGATGTTGCTTGTTCTGATGTATTTCAGAATTTCATTGACATTTTTCGTTTCTTGGTTCAGTTTTTAAGGTTGCAAATAATGTTGCTATCGTTCTCCTGTAGCCTTTCTTTATTCTATCGTAGATTGCCTTTTGTTCATCTGTTATGACGCCATTAGTTTTATTGTCTTCTTTTAGATCACCTATATGTCTTTCAAGTAAACTACAACTGCTCCTTTCCTGTGCTATGGGATTACTCTTATTAGTAAGAACTGTATTTTCATTGTTATCGCTGCTGCTATTTTCCATGACCCGTCTTTTGATAGCTTCGAGCTCTACTTCTGTGAGCCAACAATTTTTTCTTATTGCTCTAGCTCGGTCACATAGTCTCTGTTAAGTGGGTTGAAACAATCCCTTTTTCCTCCAATGATCGTACATTCGTTGTCGGTAACCCCTAATTTGAGTACTATTTTCATTTACCGGTCTGCTCAGGTAGTAACACTGCATTAATTTGCTTGCTCCATCTACGCCGTGTGTGGTGGTCTCTTTCTGGATATCGACAGGCTGGAGCCGGACCAGATTCTCTGAGTCTACCGGGTGTAACGATGTCACCATCATTGGCTTTAGTTTCATTACCACCGTTATTCACAATATTTTGTTTTTTCATTGTCACTCATATGAGGTAGCGATTATCAGGTTGCGCGATTACCAGTGTTTTTATTGTGACACCATCACTAGATGTATCATTAATCTGCCTATGAGGAGGAGGAGGCTCCATCTGTTTCCTTTCATTATTTTTATTGTTATTATTATTATTATTATTATTATTATTATTATTATTATTATTATTATTATTATAAGTCAGTGAGCTGGTAAAATCGTTAGCACGCTGGACGAAATGCTTATCAGTATTTCGCCCATCGCTATGTTCTGAGTTCAAATTCCGCCGAGGGTCAACTTTGCCTTTCATCCTTTTAGGGTGGATAAATGACGTCCCAGTGAAACACTGGGGTCGATATAATCGACTGGTACTCTCCCCCAAAATTACTGCCGTTGTGGTAACATTTGAAGCCATTATTTTTATTGCTATTATTATTTCTCTTTATCACAGATTTTGTTGGAGGTCCTGCAGTCTTGCATGCGTAGCGGGCTTGCTACCTGTAGCCTACGGTACCATGCTATCCGTTCTTTTCAGCTATCTGATACATTCCTGATTATTCTGGCCATGCCAAAGAGGCAAACCTTTTGTAACAGTTCTATTGGGCACTCTATTCCAATTTCATTTATATTCCCCTTGATGCCTTTTGATGCTGTTCCCAAGGACCCATGAATAATTGGCACTATCTTCATCTTCTTCATTTTCCATACCCGGGCTATTTCGTAATTAAGAGGGTTGTATTTATCTATCTTTTCGCCTTCCTTCTTGACTATTCGTGGGTCAAAGGAGTATGTAGTATCAACGATATAGCGTATGTGGTGCACCTTGTCAACCATCACTATGTCTTGTCTGTTGTGTTCTAGCACCTGATCTGTTTGGATTGGAAAATCCCAGAGGATTTTGCTAGTCTCCGACTCCACCACTCCCTGCGGTTTGTGTTCTTACCACGTCTTGCCTCTCACGCACCCCACTTTTCACACAATTTCCAATGCAACACTTTCGCTACCTGATCGTGTCGCCACAACTTGTAGTGGGTTGAGGCAAGTCTAGGATATTCGTTCGTGATATGGGCAATGGTGTCATTCATCCACTTTATTGCAGATGCAGCACAGCAGAGACACTTGTTCAATCCTAAAGCTGACCCTCCAGCTTTTGGCTAAAGCTTGGTCTTGCGCTGCCTGTATAGAGCTATCGGTCTCTTTTTTTAGTGTTCCTTTATTCAGCCAATCCCATCTATTTTTCTAGCAACTTCTGTTGTGGTTACATGGAATGAATGTGTAGTCCTTTCTTGCTTAATTCTCCTTTGTGCCCTTTTTATACTTCTTCCTTTGTTTTCCCTTTTCTCAATACTCCTTCGTTCCTAACTGTCACTAGAAAGTTTTCTCATTAAGTTCTCGAGTTCGATACGCACATAGTCTTCCACACTTATCAATCCCCGTCCTCCATTTGCCCTCTTCGTGTATAGGCGATCAGTATCTGCACTTGGATGATGCACTCCATGCATCGTTAAAAGCTTTCTTGACTCCCTGTCCATCTCTTTTAGCTCCTCCTCTGTTCACTTCAAAATTCCAGCGCCATACCGAACTACTGCGACTACGCGCGAGTTTATTGCTGAAATTATGTTTCTGGTATTCAGCTTTGAAGCCAGTATTTTTCTCACTCACCGCAGGTACTCTCTTTTTGTCTTTTCTTTCATGTCGTTGTGCTTCATTCAATCTGCTTCAAATATTCCCAGGTATTTATAGCTGGACTAAATTGCCTTCATCATTTCACCACTTGTCAAAAATATACCTTCTGTCCTGACAAGCTTTCCTCGTCTCATCACCATCGTAGCACATTTTGAGAGTCCAAATTCCATCTTAATATCACTGAAGAAAATTCACACAGACTAGACTAGGTTATCCAGTTCTGCCTCAGTTTTTGTGAATAGCTTCAGGTTGTCCAGTTTTCCCTTACCTCTTCCAGATCATACCCCAACTTTATTTTCTGTAGTATTTCGCTCAAGGGGATCATTGCCAGCACGAAAATCGGTGGGGACACACTGTCGCTCTGGATGGCTCCTTTCTTCATTTTCACCTCTCCTAATACTTGATTACCTGCTGTCAATTCCGTTCTCTAGCACTTCATGCTATTCCATATAAGACTTATCATATTTTCTGCTTCTCCATACATTTCCATTGTTCTTATTATCCAGGAGTGTGGTATCATAACGTATGCTTTACGATAGTCAATCTATGCCATGCTCAGGTCTGTGTGTCTTCTCTTGCAGTTCCTGTTAATTAGATTATCAATTAAGAGCTGATCCTTCGTTCCCCGACTCCTCTTTCGGCACCCTTTCTGTTCAATAGGTAGTAGCCCACTCTTTTCAAAATATCTGTACAGTTCAACGGTCAAAGCATCTGACATTAGTTTCCACATTAGCAGGAGGCATGTTATTGGTCTAAAGTTGGATGCAACATTTCGTTCTTCAGGATCCTTGGCACATAACAATGTCTTTCCCTTTGTCATCCAGCTAGGGAGTGTGCATTCCTGCAAGCATTTATCTAGCTGTTGCGCTATGCCACCAAAGAAAAGACGTAATCTCACTAGAAACAAATATAAAGCAAGAAGAATTGTAAAAAGCCGAAGGCGAGAGTCTCAAGATGAGACTTTCTCAAGATCAGCAAACACATGGAGTCTCAAGAAAGAAGAAAGATGAAGCCAAATGGAGTGTCAAGAGAAAAGGGAGATGAGACTTTCCCAAGATCAACAAACGCATGACACAGCACATCAAATGTAGTTTGAAGGCAGAAGCGCGATGGGACTTTCTCAAGATCAGCAAAAGCATACTGCAGCACATCAAGTGGAATCTCAATACAGAAGGGAGATGAAACTTACCCAAGATCAGCAAATGCATGCAGCAGCACATCAGATGGAGTCCCAAGACAGAAATGAGATGAATCTTTCCAAAGATTAACAAACGCATGCTGCAGCACTTGATGCTGAACCATTAGAACAGCGTGTTAATAATTAGCGGTCCAATAGAGTAACCCTCAGAAATAGACTACGTACAAATTTATCTTCACAACTCCTGGTGCTGCTTTCCGATATGATCCATCCTATTTGTATAAAAATGATAATTTTGTCCAAATTGGTATGCTAAACTCAAATGTCATTTCTGCAAAGCTTTAAAATTCCCAAAATGAAATTAATGGCATGCACTGCTCAGGCGGTAAGATAAGATTGCCAGCACTACCAGCTCTTCCCCAACCTTTTCTGGAAGGTACTTCCATCCAATCAAAGGATTTTCTGAACAATATCAGACAATACAGCTCTGCATTTCAAATGACATCGTTTGGTGCATCTAAGGAGATAGTTGAACTTGGATTTACGCCGACATTCAAAGTTCAAGGGCAAGTCTATCACCTCATTAATTCCTTGTTACCCATAAATGAACATAAATGAGTGATGGAGGACAGCAAACCTGAAGGAGGTGTTAAAACTTCAAACGATGGGTCATGTTAGACGCAGCATCGACTGCTGCGAAGGAGTGAATTTCCACTGACAGCTTTTCGGTGCGTTCGAAAATCACATACCCCGCCCCCCAATTTTTATGACTGGTTAGGGCCTGGTATACTCCAAACGCTTAGTCGAATTAGCCTATCATTTACTCCCGAAATGTTTTATCACCAATGCTACACTTTCCTGTATCACCTGTTTCAACATTATTGTAAGATATATATATATATATAGATATGTAGGAGGTAAATAGGCACCTTTAATTTTCAAAATTTCTGATCTAAGCGTCTTAATATGTTTTCAGCGGTGTAGAATTTACAATGTAATTATTCTTTTTCATTCCAGGTGCCATTATATTAAACATTTGCGTAGAGTAACCATGCCACGCACAAAAAATTCAGCAGAACTGTCAGATTTTCAAAGCGGTCATATTGTTGGGCAATCTGAGGCTGGTCTTAGCCAGCGAAAAATTGCCGAAAATCTTCATATTCCTCTTGCTACTGTTAATAGAATTATAGTGCAATTCAAAAGCCAAGGAAAAGAATCAACAGATTCTCGTCCCGCCCGAGCTGGGCCCTCGGAAAGGAAGCTTTGCTGTTTGAAGAGAATTGTAGAAAACGAACCCCGTTGGAAGGCTTCTGACATTGCAAAACAGCTAGAAGTTAGTCCAAGAACGTGTGTTACATATCTGCATAAGTTTGAGTATTATGGATGAGCAGCTAAAAGAAAACCTCTCCTTTAACCAATTAATATCAAATAAAAGATTTTGAAAATTAAAGGTGTCTATTTACTTCCTGCAATGTAACTACTAGCTCTCAATGTGCATGCAACTGTCTGCTACCATCTGTTGGTGCATTACAGGGCTAGTCCAGGAACTTTTTGTTACTACCTGATAGTTTAAAATTTTGAAAATGATATTTCTTATGATTTTTTAAATTCATTTTCTTCAATTTTCTTTCAACTTGATTTGCAGTACATGTTCTTGAAAAGGCAAAAAAAAAAAAACAAAAACACAGGTACATACACGGCAATTCATACAGCCAGGTCATCAACGCAGGTTTCCGCATATACCAATGACTCGGGGCCCAAAAGCGACAGAATGGATGCTCTATCGACCCACAGTAGACAGAAAAGGTTGAAGACTGCCAATTGCAGCATGTGAAAGAAAAAAAAAATGAAAATTGCGGACTATTTTTCACGCTCGAATTTGCAGTTTTGGTGAAAAAAACGAAAGGAAAAAAAGCAAAGAAATGTGAAGACTTATTTGTTTCTTTTTTCTCCTATCACTTTTCTGATCTGTTAAAAGAAAAAAAAATTGTGAAAAACTTGGTGAAGGTGGGTGTATGTCCCCTCACCTTGCTGATGATAGTTGCAGGAGTGTGAGACGTTTAAGTGTTATGTGAAATTTGAAAGAATAGCAGCATGTGTTTCTTAGATACTTGCATACGCACGCATACATCCCCCCACACACTACACACCAGGGTTACTAGCCACAAACATACACAGATATACATGCGATGGAAGAAATTGTTAAAAAATAATAACATCTGGGTTTGAATTAGGAAAAATCCAATATTTTATAAAAATTTTATGTTGATGCATAAAATGTTTATAATTGAAATATTATGCATTTAAAAACCTGCTAATAAGCTGTTTCTGCATAACTTTTGCTTGAAGGGAGTATTTCAAATTATTATCATCATTATCATCATTATTGTCATCATCATCATCATCATTATTATTATTGTTTGACTTCTCAGCATTCTCGGTTTTGTTTGCTCTGGTTGATTCTGTGAGAACGGGCAGTAGCTCGTTGTCAGAGGTCTCATAGGGCCTCTTTGCGCACATTATAAGCTTTGATACTTGGTTGTTAATTATCGTGGAAGCATTCAACACCCAATCTCAAAATCCTAGCTGTCCCCAGCAGAACAGTTTTGGTGGGCTTGCTCTACTCTCATATCAATTCTAATTTTTCTGACATATTTCTTGAACTTGGTTGTTAGTGCTCCAAGTGCCCCAACAACTACTGGGATGACAGACCCTCTCCCCATATTCCACATTCTTGCAATTTCCTCTTTTAGTAGTCTATTTTTCAATTTTCCCTAATTCTTTATCACTTATGCATACATCCCCAGTTATTGCAATATCAATAATCTTGGTTTCTTTTTTTCCTTAATCTACCATAACAATATCTGATCTCCGAGCCTTGATTAGGAAGTCACATTGGATTGTAAAATCCTACAGTATCTTACATTCCTTGTTCTGTTCTTGGTGACTCCTTCTGGTTCATCTTCATACCATTTCCTTGCTCTGTCCAGGCTGGAGCAGAATATTTGTAGTAGCCCATCTTTTACACGGAGACAAAACATGTTCATGATAACATTTCCAATCAGTTAAGATCAGAAGCAATGAGAGCCACTGCCTGGTACTGCATCAGGGAAAATTATTATTACTACGAGTGAGAAAGCAGCACATGCTATCAAAGTGATGCTGGGTTACAAATATATACAAAGCCCAGTATACCCATCATTTCTACCCGTCTGATAAGAGTACACCAGGCACATGCATCACAACAATATGTGCATGACATGGTGATCTAATATCAAGATGAACAGCGCATGACCTTGCAGGTGGAACCCAGTTAGAATTTTCTTCAGGTCAAGTAGCCCATTCTGCCCAAAAGGTCCCTGAATAAGGGATGTTTAAGGATGTTCAACAAAACATCCCTGTTTCCAAAAGTGAGTTATTCAAACCCCAAAGAATTCTTCTCAACACATGGCTACGATGCTCCCCAACTACTTCTGCTTGTGATCAGAGATGCACATATCGTCAGCCACCAAGGGACATGCTCAAATAGCTACGGTCAAACAACTGACAAGCAAATCTGTGGTATTAAGCAGAATAATTGCTGTAACCCATCTTTTATACCAAGACAAAACAATGTACATGACAACACTTCCAATCAGTTAAGATCAGAGACCATGCGACCCATTGCTTGGTATTGCATCAGAGCATTATTATTATTATTATTATTATTATTATTATTATTATTATTATATTATCATTATCATTATTATTATTATTATTATTATTATTGTGTGCAACTGGTATTACTTGCCTCCTCCCCAAAAATAACAAAACGAAAGAACCAAAAAACTACCAGCCTATAACATGTTTGTCTACTATCTATAAGATTCTAACATCTATTCTAGTGGAAAAAACATGTACGTTTATGGAAGAGAATAACCTCTTTCACACTGAACAAAAAGGATGCAGACGCGGTTCATACGGATGCAAAGATCAGCTCCTTGCATGATCCTTGAGAACTGTCATAACAAACGCAGAAATCTTCACGGATTGATTACAAAAAGGCCTTTGTCAGCATACCACATTCGTGAATTCTGAAATCGCTGGACATTTTCAAAATTTCTCCTGTGATTTCAGACTTTTTTAAAGTATAATATGTCACTATGGAACACGAAGCTCCAATTATATCATTCTAATGGAGTATTGCGCTCAAACAATATTAGCATAAACTGTGGTATGTTCCAAGGTGACTCACTTTCACCACTAATTTTCTGCATAGCACTAATACCACTCTCATGTGAACTGAATAGAACAGGGTATGGCTACAAAATTGACATTAGGAAAATAAGCCATCTATTTTATATGGATGACTTAAAACTATATGGTAAAGGTGATGAAGAGCTTGAAAGACTCATACATACTGTGAAAGGATTTAGTGATGATATTGGGATGGAGCTTGGCCTTAAAAAGTGTGCCAAATCCACTTTTAAGAAAGGGAAATTGGTAAAGTCTAGTTCAATCGAATCAGATGTCGAAACAGTAATAAATGAACTTGAGCAGGAGCAAACCTATAAATACCTAGGAATAAATGAAGGCTCTGGTATCCAGCATGCAAGCATGAAAGAGAAGATTAGGAAGCAATGTTATAGAAGAGTTCGAGCAATCCTGAAGTCTGAGCTGAATGCATATAATAAGGTGTTAGCCATAAATTCCTTAGCAGTCCCAGTTGTTCTTTATAGCTTCAATGTACTTAACTGGAATACCAGTGAAATAATGAAACTTGACAGAAAAATCCGCAAGCTACTGACTTATAATAAAATGCACCATCCAAAGGCAGACGTGGATCGCCTTTACCTTCCCAGAGCTCAGGGCGGACGAGGTTTGATCCACCTTGAACTTACGTACAAAACCACCACAATCGAACTGGCCAAATACCTTGAAGCAACCAACGATTGGATCCTAAAACTTGTAGTTAAGTTTTGTTTACTTTCAGATCATTAAAATGGAATGTCAAGTTAAGAAAAACGAGCATTTTCGACACTTCCTTCATTTTGCCTTTAATCAAGGTTCTAAGGCCACAAAAGCTGCTCATGACATTTGTGTTGTGTAAGGAGAGGGTGCCATAGCTGAAAGAACCGCTAGTGATTGGTATGCCAAATTCAAAAATGGAAATTTTTACCTTAAAGACGCACCTCATTCTGGCCGTCCAGTTGAGTTCGATGGAGAGCGATTAAACCAACATTTTCACGAAAATTCTCGTCAAATGACAAGGAAACTAGCAGACAAAATGGAATGCTCCCACACCGTTATAGAGAAGCATCTTCACTCGATGGGAAAGGTTCAGAAGTATGGAGCATGCTTTAAGTGACAGCAACAAAATTAAACGAGCCGCAATCTCCGCTGGTTTGCTTGCTCAACTAATGGACACAAGCAACGATTTCTTTACCGAATCGTTACTGGCAACAAAAAATGGTGCCTGTACATCAATATGAAGCAGCGTAGGGAATGGCTTGGCCACGGTAAACAAGCGACACCGCGCGTGAAACAAGATCTTCATCCGCGTAAAATGATGTTGTGCGTATGGTGGGACTGGGAAGAGATTATCCATTACGAATTGCTTGAACGGAACCAAACGGTCAACGCGGAACTCTATGTTCAACAGATGGAGCTACTCAACACGGCTATTCAAGAAAAATGACCTAATCGTCTGCATGGTCTTCTTCTGCTGCACGACAACGCCCGTCCTCATATAGCCAATATGACCAAAGAAGCCATTCAAACGCATGACTGGGAAGTACTACCACACCCACCGTACTCTCCTGATCTGGCACCAACGGACTTCCACCTCTTTCGATTTCTTTCAAATACTATGTGCGGAGTTTCGTTCAATACTGATGCAAAATTGAGAAGTTGGTTGGATCAATTTTTCGAGTCGAAATTGGGTGATTTCTACCAACGAGAAAAATCTTGTTGAAAGTTGGGAAGAAGTTGTAAACAAGGGTGAATACATTATTGATTAATTAGTTGTTATTTTTTATTAAACCTTTTAAACATTTAAAGTTTAAAAAAACGGAGGGAACTTAGTTGCCAATCCAATATAAATGTGGTAGCAGTCTCCTGCTGAAAAAAGTTACACGAACTCTTCTCCTTAATCTGGGAATGAGGATCAGTCCCACAAGAGTTCAGAGATGCTTCTATTGTCCATCTTGATAAGCACAAAGGTAACAAATGTGAATGTGACAACCACAGAGGTAACTTCACTTTGTGTGTTGCTGAAAGTGTTATCTTAAATAGACTAAATGGTGCCCTTGCCAGCTTAGTGTTGCTTGAATCTCAGTGTGGATTTCGAGCTAGTAGAGGCACAGTGGATATGATTTTTAACCTAAGGCAGCTGCAGGAAAAGGCTCGTGAGCACAACCGTGATCTTTTAGATCGAACTAAATCTTTCAACACCATACCTAGGGATACTTTTTGGGCTGTCCTTAGAAGGCTAGGCGTTCCAGGAAAGATGCTCAATGTCATAATTTCTTTCCATCAAGGGATGATAGCTTCTGTCAGATCTAGCAGGGAAGTGTCTAATTAATTCACAGTCTCATATGGGACAAAACAAGGCCGTGTTCTTGCACCACTCTTATTTGCTTTGTATTTCTCCATCATGTCGGAAATAGCTTTCGAGGGTGTTAAAGAAGGAGTAAAGTTTGAGTACAGAACTGGTGATGGCTTGTTTAACCAATAGCGCTTCAAAGAAAAAACTAAGACTTTGTTGCAAACAGTTTGAAATTTTCGCATTGCAGATGATTCTGCATTTGTAGTACACACTTCTGAGGACATGCAATGGATTCTTTATAACTTCTTGCGTGCATCGAATGCTTTTCGTCTGATCATCAACACCGAGAAAATTGAGCTTGTCCATCAGCCCATTTGTGACCATCTTCCCACTGTTTTTCTACTGTACATGTTGATGGGAAAGCATTAGAAACTGTTTCCTCTTTCACTTATCATGGTTCCATTGTGTTCAATGATGTGAATATGGACAGAGAAATTGAGTCCAGAATCGGGAAGGCTAGCTCCGCTTTTAGTAAGCTTTATCACAGGCTATGGAACAGCCACGATACATCACTGAAGGTGAAAGTTAATGTGTATAAGTTGGTGGTCTTGACAACATTGCCTTATGGTGTTGAATCTTGGACTTTGCATCAAAAGCACAACAATCAGCTTGATGCCTTTCATTTGCGATCCTTGCGTATTATCTCTTGCATAACACCGAGTGACCATATTCGTAACAGTGATGTATTAACAAAATGTAACGGAAAGACTTCCGTCCGTCTTCCCCATTTTCTCCTAAATTTGTTTATTTAAAATTTTTTTTGCCAAAAACCCCGTTTTCGGATACAGAAGTTCCGGAAAATTGCCAAAACTCGGCATTGCTAAATTCCACCCCACCCCCAATTCTTCAATTTTTACTTTTTCCCCAACACTAACCTTAACCCTGACCCTAACCCTAAAACTCTAACTCTAACCCTAAAACCCTAATTCTAAAACCCTAACCCTAAACCCTAACCCTAGCCCTAATCCTAACACTAACCTTAAAACCCTAACCCTAACCCCAATCGTAACTGCAGAAATGTTTTGAAATTTTTGTCCGAATCATAATGTCCATATTTTTCTGCATATTTATAAAAAAAATTCTTTAAAATTTTTAAAAAATTTTTGGTAATTTTTTTTTAGAATCCTATTCTCCGTATTTTTCCGCATAATATGAAAAAAAAATCTCAAAAAAGTAAAAAGGAAATGGGTGTGTGTGTGTGAGGGGGGAAGGAGGAGGGAAAGGAGGGTTAATTTAAAAATGCCGGTTTTTGGCGATTAATTGTAGATTCGTACTCCCTGTAACCGAAAATGGAGTTGTGTCGAAAAAAAAAAACAAAAAAACAATTGTAAGGGTGGTTTTGAGGGTGGGACGGGCGGAAGTCTTGCCTAATCTTCATATTGTTAATATCGAACGAAAGAAATGGAGAAAAAATGGATGTATTAATAATTTATTTATATCATATAAAGAGGTTGAAATTTTTAAAAAGTATAATACAAATAAATTATAAGTTGTAAGGCTCAAAAGAATGTGGAAAAACCTACATATATGTTTCAGTACTAACCTCTAGTTGAAATGGAATTTTAAGCATTTGGTTAAATGCCAAGAAAGGTATCGTTTTTTAACTATATACGGCAGAACTTCTTTAGGGTTATTATGAGCTTATAGAACTTAAGTTAACATTTTCCCTTTGAAGGGTGCATACAGAATATTAATAGGTATAAGAAGTTAAATCCTATATATAGTAAGTGTATCTAGGTGGTGAGTTACAGATATGCCATACCGTACAAAATAAATAAAGTAAATATTAAAAAAATAATTTAAAAGAAAGACGATAAGGATAAAAATGTTAGCGGATTTTTAGCCCACTAATTTAATGTAATGTTCGGTCATCCTTCGATCGCTGTTTGAATCAATCCAGTCAGGAACAACAACAACTCGTGTGAGATTTGTGAAGACACAGCTTGAACATTTACATTCAATAGAACAGAATGGAATTTGAATAAGGAAATGTTTTTTTCTTGCCGCATTCCATGACTGGTGAAAGAGGATTTAAGAAAATTCAATCAACTAGAAGTTGTCTTGTAGCAGGAACAGAGATGGAGAAACCGTGGCTAGCTGCAGGCAGTTTATGAGAGAAAGAGAACGTTACCTGTCTGTGCATATCTTTAATGGCTATGTAACGAGCACCACCTAGTTGCTAACAATGTGACAGAGGAGATAACTATAGATGACTCTCATTAAATAATGTGACAGAGGAGATAACTATAGATGACTCTCATTAAAACATGACGACACTGGATTCAAATAAGGTTGTCTACATAACCCTCCCCAAGGCTGAAAGAAGAGAAAAGGTCGAAAAGGCAAAGAGTTTAAACTGTAGGCACCGAAGAAGGTAATTGTCTTGTGTTTCACAAGGATGAGTAGAGATACCAAGGGCACAGAAAGGATTATCTGTATGAATGTATGTGATGCAAGGTTAAAGTAGTGTGTAGGATGTGCCAGCTGGTGCAAAGCTGAGGCAGTATGCAGGATGTGCCAGCTAGTGCAAAGCTGAGGCAGTGTGCAGGATGTACCAGCTGGTGCAAAGCTGAGGCAGAGAACGCCTGACATGCAAACTTGATAACAACTGTCCAAGAAACTGGAAATCACTGGATGCAAGAGTCAACGTGTTTTAAATTAGCAAGAGCGGTAGGTCGCTTACAGAGGCTAGTGTTGTAAGCCTGCAAGAGCGGTGGATTGCTGGTAGAGGCTGGAAGTGCTAGCATGTAGGAGCAATGAGAAAGCAACTAAAATCTTAGAATGTGGTGCATGTGTGAATGAACATTGAAACAAGTTAACATATAATATACACAGAAGGAAAAGGTCTTTGAGATGTATAATGGAAACAAATGCCATGCCAAAATTAATGGATGTAAAGGCAAGGTAAACAAGTATATACATGAAAAGGGAAACAGAATAAATGCATTAAATAGGAAAAGAAAAAACAAATAGAATATGAGTTTCCTATAAAATTGTTTTACAAAGTTTCTTAGGCCAATTGACACGACGGCCACTGCAGGTCGTCGTGACGTATGTTGGTAGGTGTAGGAAGGATGCGTGTATTTGAGCTGGTGGTGGATGCGGTGGTGAAGTATTTACCTGTTGTATAATGTAGGATGGGGGAGTGTGAGGCTCTGGCGTGAGCGCGTCTGTATAAGCCTATTTAAGTCTATCGACCGAGACTGTTCCTCGGGAACCATTCAAGTCTATGGTGAAATGTTTATCATTGCGTGCCAACACGCAATAAGGTCCTGAGTAATGGGGGAGTGAAGGGACTTCTCACTGCATCTTTATGTACAAAAACGTGGGTTCACGAGGCAATATCCTTGGGGACCGAAGATTTTATTGCTTACTGACAAGTGCTCATTGGTGTAAGCTCCTGAAAGTACAAACGCAGGCGGTTAACATAAAGTGCCGGATCTTGAGTAGTAAGATCAGCTGGAGTGAGCATTTGCCCTGGCAAGGACAAAGGGGCACCATAAAGCAGCTCAGCTGGAGAGAAACCAAGGTCTTCCTTAACTCTTGTTCGGATACCGAGGAGAACAATAAGAAGATACTTGGTCCAACGCTGGGTGTCAAGAGAGGCTCGTAAAGCAGCTTTCAGCTGACGGTGGAATCCTTCTACCATGCCCTTCGAGGCCAGATGGTACCTAGTAGTCCTAATCCATTGAACCCCGATGATTTTTGTCAACTCAGAAAAGAGGTGTGATTCGAACTGTCTGCTGCGGTCTGTTGTGATGGTGGTGGGGACACCATAGCGTGATATCCATCCTGATACTAGAGCTCGCGCTACAGATTCAGCGGTAATGTCTGTTAACAGAATCGCTTCAGGCCATCGGCTAAAGCGATCAATACAAGTCAAGATATATGTAAATCCCCGACTGATAGGCGACGGTTTCAAATATCAATATGCACGCGAGAGAAACGAGCATCAGAATAGTTAAAAGTACCGAGAGGTGCCCAGATATGCTTGTGCACTTTAGACTTTTGGCATTGAAGACAAGCGCAAGAACATTTGGCAACATCCCGTCTCATGTTTGGCCAAAAAAGTCTAGCCGTAATGAGTTTTACTGAGGTCGCGATGCCAGGATGAGCAAGATTATGCAAAGTATCGAAGACAACTCTGCGATGCTACTCCGGAACGAAGGGACGAGGTGACTCCGTCGATATGTCGCACAGGATGTTCTTGTCGACAGTCAGTATAGTCAGGTACTTGAATTTACATGTTGCAAATTCAGTAGGTGTGGTGTCAAACGAATCCAAAGGAGGCTGGTCTGAGGCGAAAACAGTTAAGTCAATTATAGAAGTGGGTGCTAATGAGTTGATTGGCAAACGGGACAAAGCATCAGCAGCAGTGTTCTTGGTTCCCGAGGTATGCTGAATGCCGCTGGTACACTGGGAAACAAAATCGAGATATCTCATTTTCCTCGGCGAATATTTTTCAGGCTTACACCGTAATCCGAATGAAAGAGGTTTATGGTCTGTGTAAATGACAAACTGCCTCCCTTCAAGGTAATGACGGAAGTGTTTTACTGCCAGGTAAATTGCCAATAATTCACGTCCAACAGTGCTATAGAGGGTCTCGGCGGATTTCAGCTGCCGAGAGAAAAATGCCAAAGGTTGCATATGCTTTTGGTGAAACTGTTGTAAAACGGCGCCTACAGCCGTATCTGATGCGTTCACCATAAGCAAAAGCTTTGCGCCATAAACAAGGTTTGCTAACAGCGAGGCTTGCGCAAGTTCACGCTTTAGCATTTGAAAGGCCTTAATTTGGGAAGGTGAAAGTGAAATAGCTTCATTTTTTTCTTACGATCCTTTAAAGGCTCGGTAAGAGTAGCAAGGTGCTTAGCACAGTGAGGAATAAAACGCCCATAAAAGTTCAATAATCCCAGCTGGTACATCCTGCACACTGCCTCAGCTTTGCACTAGCTGGCACATCCTGCATACTGCCTCAGCTTTGCACCAGCTGGCACATCCTACACACTACCTTAAAAACATTTTTTTCTCTTGGCTTTCTTGAGAAAATTGTAATTTGTAAGTTTAACGTAGTTTAATTTTTTCGAATTTCAACCAATCAATTGCCTCTATTGAGCTAAAATCATTTGCTGCGTCTAAAACTGAGACAACATCCTGTCACTAACCCTAACCCTAAATTTTAGCCTTTCGCTTTTTTTTTTTAAATGTTACGCGTGTCTAAAATTAATCGTTTTGTTTTTGTTTTGAGTTTTTGCTTTCGTTTTATTTTCTTAATTGTTACATTAAAATTATTTTCCATTGCTTTCGTTTTTTTTTTCTTAATTGTTATCCTTAAATTAATTTAACAATTAAGAAAAAAAAAAACGAAAGCAAAAACTCATAACAAAAACAAAACGAATAATTTTAGACACACGCATAACAATTAAATTAATTCAACAATTAAGAAAAAAACAAAACGAAAGGCCAAAATTTAGGGTTAAGGGTTAGTAACAGGATGTTGTCTCAGTTTTAGACGCAGCAAATGATTTTAACTCAATAGAGGCAATTGATTGGTTGAAATTCGAAAAATTTAACTACGTTAAACTTACAAATTACAATTTTCTCAAGAAAGCCAAGAGAAAAAAATGTTTTCTTTTGACACATTCTACCAGTATACGAAGTTTAAAAGTGTTTAGTTAACTAGAAATTGTGTTGAAAACTGCCGTTCAAAAGGAAGAGATCCAATATCAAGCGGATATTTTCCGACGTTGAGGTCACCATTTTAGCACACTAATTTAATATAATGTTCGGTCATCCTTCGATCGCTGTTAGAATCAATCCAGTGAAGAACAACAACTCGTGTGAGATTTGTGAAAACTTCATGCACATGAGGAATTTATTCCGATCCGGGATGAGAGCATTTACATTCAATAGAACAGAATGGAATTTGAATAAGGAAATGGGCATAGTTTCGGTTGTAGTAGCACAGATTTCCGTCGATTTCCGTAAAAAACTTTTATTTTTTTACATAAGTAATGAGAGCGAAAGAGACTAAGAGGAAGCGATTTTACGACGAGAAGGTTTCACTTTGAAGTCGGCCTGTGTGTGTTTGATGGGGTGTGGGAGACAGACAGTATGTTGTGTAAGTGAAGTGCTTCTGTTAGTGTGTGTGAAGAGACAGACATACATATACACATACACCGAGTAAAAAATTACGATGAATCGGCCATACATACATACATACACACATACACATACATAGATACATACACACACACACACATACATACATACATACACACACACATACTTACACACACACATACATGCAGACATACATATACACATACACCGAGTAAAAAATTACACTGAATCGACCATACATACATACACACATACATACACATACATAGATACATACACACACACACATACATGCAGACATACATATACACATACACCGAGTAAAAAATTACGATGAATCGGCCATACATACATACATACACACACACATACTTACACACACACACACATACATAGATACATACACACACACACACATACATGCATACATACATATACACATACACCGAGTAAAAAATCAGTTATCTCTCTCTTTCACACATTACTCTCTCTGTCTCTTCGCACACACTAACAGAAGCACTTCACATACACAACATACTGTCTGTCTCCCACACCCCATCAAACACACACAGGCCGATTTCAAAGAGAAACCTTCTCGTCATAAAATCGCTTCCTCTTAGTCTCTTTCGCTCTCATTACTTATGTAAAAAAATAAAAGTTTTTTACGGAAATCTGTGCTACGACATGCGAAACTTCGCCAGGAGGGCATAGTTTCGGTTGTAGGAAACTTCGCCAGGAAATGTTTTCGTCTTGCCGTATTCCATGACTGATGAAAGAAGATTTAAGAAAATTCAGTCAGCGAGAAGTTGTCTTGTAGCAGGAACAGAGATGGAGAAACCGTGGCTAGCTGCAGGCAGAGCGTGTTACCTGCATGTGCACGTCTTATATAGCTATGTAACGAGCGTCACCTAGTTGCTAACGATATGACAGGGGAGATAACTATAGATGACTCTCATTAAAACATGACGGCACTGGATTAAAATAAGGTTGTTTACAAAATAAAATCAATAATAAATAGATAGAAATTAAAGAAATATATGTATTTTCTAAAATATACATAGCAAAAGATTTTAATAAAAAGAAAATATATTTAATGTAAAAATTTTAAGTTTTTGAAGTTTTTTACTATATATATATATATATATATATATATATATATTTTAATCTCTCTCTCTCTCTCTCTCTCTCTCTCTCTATATATATATATATATATATATATATATTATATATATATATATGGATATGTGTCTCTGTGTATGCGTGCGCGCGCGTGTGTTTACATTGTTGGTGTGTTTACATCCTCGTAACTTAATGGTCTTGACAAAGGAGGCCGATAGCTTAAGTATAAGAATAGTTTCACGGGAACCAGTGAAAGGCAAAAGAGTGTGTGTGCTTAATACGCAACGGGAACGGAGATCTCGGCCACCGAGTCACTCGGTAATTTTCAGCCGTTTGTAAACAAAATGAATTTAGGTTATCGTACCGTTAAGACGTAGCATCGAATAATTCTGTTGCTTTTCCGCTTCCGTACAAACTCCCACCACTACGTCATTAAGCATACTAAATTTCATCCCGCTCCTTCTCTGCTTCCATATAATTCCACGTCCTCCGTTATTAACTGTTTTGTTACACCAAAGGCCACCGAGGGGGCCGAAAGAAAGACAAATATACATAAATTGACATCACTAAACATCATATCAATTTATCGACCCATCGGTCACACTTTTAGTGAATGTTTAGCCGAGTTATAGCGCTATGGCTTCCTTATTTCATTCCCCAAATCGATCTGGATGTACGAAGTATACAGGCTCCAGTGTACGTCCACAACCTTATAGGTGAGTATATAACAATATAACAGTATAACAATACACACACGCACAAACATACACACACACACACACACATATATATACACACACACACATGAATTATATATACGTAATATACAGTTAAGATAAAATAGTCTTTGGTGTATATATATACGTGTGTCGTGTGTATACACACATATATATATACATTTTTTGTATACACACACGCATATATATATATATATATATATATATATATATATATATATATGTGTGTGTGTGTGTGTACCTATGTGTGTCTACATCAAATATATAAGCAGCTGTATGCGTCAATAAACTCATTACTATATATGTATATATATATATATATATACAAACGTGTATATTTGTGCGTATGTAACTGTAAATAGAAGCGTTGTATCGACTATATATATATATAGTTGATACATACACGCACACATATATGTATATATATATATATATATATATATATATATATATATATATATATATGTATTATATATATATATATATGTATGCATGTATATGTGTGTGTGTTTGTATATAATGTATATATAAATATACGTTCTGTTTTATTAATTACGTTTCGTTGTGTTTTATTATAAATATACGTTCATTGCATACTTACATTATATAGACTACTCTTTCTTAGTGTGTACTTCTCCGGACTTATTTTTATATATATGTATATATACATACATATGTATGTATATATACATACATGTATAGATACATACACACATATATATATATATACGTATGTGTATATATATGCATGTATATATATATATATATATATATGTGTATATATATATATATGTGTATATATATGCATATATATGTATATATATATGTATGTATATATATGTTTATATATATATGTGTATATATATGTGTATATATATATATATATAGCAGGGAGGGCCTGACGGCAGCAGGGAGGGCCAAAAGGATGAGGAAAGCATCCAGAGCCAAATGGAGAAGCCTGGAACACAGGGAAACGATGACACATGTCCAGCTTCCAACACCACAACTGAAGACCAAAGAGGTGCGATGGCCGCAAGAAAGGAAAGGCACCCTGGAATTGATGGGAAGCAGGAGGTAAAGGGTGACAGAATCAAGGCTAAAGGAAGCCCTGTCCAGAGAAAGCAGAGGGACCCCAGCAAAAACTGTAAGGGCAGGGAAAGAAA
Organism: Octopus sinensis; assembly: GCF_006345805.1. Taxonomy (NCBI): domain Eukaryota; kingdom Metazoa; phylum Mollusca; class Cephalopoda; order Octopoda; family Octopodidae; genus Octopus; species Octopus sinensis. The sequence continues at coordinate 74,196,247 of NC_042999.1, read as the reverse complement.
CACCTGCAAATTCTACCTGAGGGGGGACTGCTGGTACGGCGTTGAAGGTGCAAACTGCCGCTTTGCACATCGGAGGCCCTACCAAAACCGCACGGACGCGAGACAGAGGTCCCTCCCTCAGGGAAAACAAAAACAAAAAGTTAAAAGAAGGGAAAAAAGCGCACTGACCACTACTGAAAGACGGTATGCAGATGTGGTGCACGGAAACCCAACAGGTGGCCAGCTTCACCCAGATGTGAGAAGGGCGGCAGCTGAACAGCAGTCTTTTTTGTGCATGGCACAAAAAATTGTTCAGCAGCTGACCTGGCTACAAGCACAAAGCTGGAACTACCACCACATAAGGCCACCTCCAACAGATGCAGGATGGCCACCACAGACACCAACACCAACACACACACCACAAAAATATTTCTACTGAATGTAGGAGGGCTGCTGCGCGGAAACTGTAAAAAGAAAATTTCATTCTTGAGAGACCTTGTGACATGCAATCAAGCTATATGCATGGCACTCACAGAAACGCATCTTGAACCCGATATAGGTGATGCAGAAATACACATGCCGCAATATGCAGTCATACGCACAGATAGAAAAGGGAGGAGCCATGGTGGAGTTGCAATGTACATCCGAGATGACCTCACGCCCCAGGTCCTGCTGTCATATTCAAACTCAGTATGTGAAACTCAATTGTACACATAAGACAACTGAATATCGTCATATGCATACACATACGCCCACCAGATGCCCCAAAACACTCAGGCATGTTTGAAGACTGCCTAACAAAAATAGGAGAAGTCCTCACCAACCTTGAACAGCACAACAGTGTATTCTTCATGGGTGACTTTAACCTCCCCAATGTGGAATGGCCTGGGGGGGCAGATGCTCCCAGGGATGACACACCATCAGCAGGCACAGGTGGAGTCCCTGCTCCATCTCACAAATGCCTCTTTCATGGAGCAAATAGTTCTGCAACCAACAAGGGCAGATAATATACTGGATCTCTGCTTCACAAACAATATGGATATTATCCATAATGTTAATGTGATGCCGACAATGATCTCGGATCACAACATAATAGAGCTGTCTATGTATGGAACAAAAGCCCCCGCAGACACACAGCCTATACGAAGCACCCACGCCAACTGGAAGTCGATTGAGAAAGAGATCCTCAAACAGGATTGGCCTGAATGTCTCTCCACACCGGACATAAACATGAAACACAAACACTTCATGTCCATAATACAAGCCATATGTGACAAATATGTCCCAATGTGCAGGGCCAGCACACACAAGAACAAAAACAGGATCCCTAGAGAAAGGAGGATTCTTATGAGACGACGGACAAGGATTGCAAACCGCCTGAGCAAGCACACCAAAAGTGGTGAGAAGTCTCGGCTCGAAAGAATGCTAATGGAAACTGAGAAAAGTCTACATCAGTCCCATGAAAAGGAGAGAGCAGATAAAGAAGCTTGGGTAATAGAAAATATAAAATCAAACCCTAAAGCTTTCTTTAAGTTTGCCAAAGAGACAGCCACAGTGCACCAGAGAATAGGACCTCTCTTCCAAAAAGATGGCTCTCTCACAGGAAATCCCACGAGGATAAGTGAAATACTGAACGAACAGTTCCAAAGTATGTTCACTACACCTCTAGGACACAGGCAAGTAAACAACCCAGAAGAATTCTTTGCCACTTTACCAGCGGCCAAAGAGACAAAAATTGAGTACATCAACATCGAAGAAGATGATATCGCAC
>NC_042999.1:74161997-74189497 GCF_006345805.1 Octopus sinensis | reverse complement strand
TCACAACTACAATTTCCATTGATTTTTGAGCGATTTCGATTTCGATTTCACTTGCCTTAACAGGTCTTTGCAAGCAGAGTTTTGTGTCCCAAGAAGGAAAGGTATGCATAAGTGGGCTGGCTACATCCCAGGTAGAGGCCACGAGTTATGGTCTCACTTGTCCTGCTAGGTCTTCTCACGCACAGCATACTTCCAAAGGTCTCGGTCACTAGTCATTGTCTCAGTGAGACCTAATGTTCGAAGGTCGTGCTTCACCACCTCGTCCCAGGTTTTCCTGGGTCTACCTCTTCCACAGGTTCCCTCAACCGCTAGGGTGTGGCACTTTTTCACACAACTATCTTCATCCATTCTCGCCACATGACCATACCAGCAATCGTCTCTCTTGCACACAACTGATGCTTCTTAGGTCCAACTTTTCTCTCAAGGTACTTACACTCTGTCAAGTATGAACACTGACATTACACATCCATCGGAGCATATTGGTTTCATTTCTTGTGAGCTTATGCATATCCTCAGCAGTCACGGCCCATGTTTCACTGCCATGTAGCATGGCTGTTCGTACACATGTGTCATACACTCTATGTATATTTACATATGTATGTATATTTACATATGTATGTATATATATATACATATATGTGTGTGTGTATATATACATACATATATATGTATATATACATACATATATATGTATGTATATATATATACATATATGTGTGTGTGTATATACATACATATATATGTATATATACATACATATATATGTATGTATATATACATATATTTGTATGTATATAAATGGCGAACAAGAGTGTGGGGTAGAATGAAAGCATTTAAAGAGGTCAGGATAACGCGTGTAAGACTCAAAAAGCAGAATGTTACAATTGAGAAGGTGAAAGACAATGACCTTTTCGTGTGCACAGTCTGAGACAGACCATGCCTTTCTCTTGCTGGACTCAAATTTCATCTGTGAATGCATGGTAAATGAACCTCCACCAACTATTCTGATTATATGTCTGTGCACACCTTTGAATGCAGTGTATGCTAGAAGGTTTGTAAATCCAATGGAGGCTTCAAAAGACATTTTAAGATCCACAGAGAGCAGAACTTATCTGAAGCTCTTCGTGGTCCAGATCGGATGTGCAGTCTAAATGGATGTTTTTTCAGAACGCTGTCTGGTTTAAGAAGCCACATCAACTGCCATGATGGGGCTAAGGTGTAGGTACAGGAGGTGATCAAACTCTGCATAAGAAGTGGACAACCACCATGTATGTATGTTATTATGTATGTATATCTGTATGTATATATATATATATATATATATATATATATATATATATATGTGTGTATGTATATATATATGTATATGTGTGTACGTATATATATATGTATATGTGTGTATGTATATATATATGTATATGTGTGTATGTATATATATATGTATATGTGTGTATGTATATATATATGTATATGTGTGTATGTATATATATATGTATATGTGTGTATGTATATATATATGTATATGTGTGTATGTATATATATATGTATATATATGTATGTATATATATGTATATATATGTATGTATATATATATATGTATGTGTATGTATGTATATGTATATATATGTATGTATATGTATGTATATGTATATATATGTATGTATATATATGTATGTTTATATAATGTATGTATATATGTATGTATATATATATGTATATATATGTATATGTGTGTATGTATATATATATGTATATATATGTATGTATGTATATATATATATGTATGTGTATGTATGTATATGTATATATATGTATGTATATGTATATATATGTATGTATATATATGTATATATATATGTATGTATATATATATGTATGTATACTCTTTTTTTCTCTTTTTACTTGTTTCAGTCATTTGACTGCGGCCATGCTGGAGCACCGCCTTTAGTCGAGCAAATCGACCCCGGGACTTATTCTTTGTAAGCCCAGTACTTATTCTATCGGTCTCTTTTGCCGAACCGCTAAGTGACGGGGACGTAAACACACCAGCATCGGTTGTCAAGCAATGCTAGGGGAACAAACACAGACACACAAACATATTCACACACACTTATATATATATACATATATACGACAGGCTTCTTTCAGTTTCCGTCTACCAAATCCACTCACAAGGCATTGGTCGGCCCGGGGCTATAGCAGAAGACACTTGCCCAAGATGCCACGCAGTGGGACTGAACCCGGAACCATGTGGTTGGTTAGCAAGCTACTTACCAAACAGCCACTCCTGCGCCTATGTATATATATATATGTATATATATATGTATGTATATATATGTATGTATATATATGTATGTATATATGTATGCATATATATATGTGTATGTATATATGTATGTATGCATGTATGTTGTATTCCTGTGAAACCTGAACATGTTATGAAAAGCATTTTAAATTGTTAGAACAATTCCACCAAAAATGCCTTCATTGCATTTAAAAAATTAAATGGAGTTCTTTTACTCCAAACACAGATGCCCTTGCATCTGTGGGCATCACCTCAATTTAAGCTCTCCTCATCCATCTATAGTACATGACTATACCAGCGCAGACGTTTTCCATGCTAGCATGGGTTGGACAGTTCGACTGGGGTCTGGGAAGCCAGGAGGCTGCACCAGGCCCCAATCTGATCTGGCAGTGTTTCTACAGCTGGATGCCCTTCCTAATGCCAACCACTCTGAGAGTGTAGTGGGTGCCACCGGCACAGGGGCCAGGTGAGGGCTGGCATTGACCTGCTTTGATACTTTTATGTATTACTGGCACGGGAGCCAGTCAACACAGCACTGGCATTCTTCGTTGCATTTGGATGGTGCTTTTTACGTGCCAGTCGGGGCGAAGGGGCTGGCATTGACCACATTTAGATGGTGCTTTTTATGTGCCACTGGCATGGAGAGCCAGACAGGTGGCTGGCATCAGCCACAACTAGAATTTCCATTTGATTGTGGTTTGATTTGATCTTGATGTTGATGATGTACTTGACTCAATAGGTCTCCTCAAGTACGACATGTTGCCCTACGATCCAAAGGTACTTTTTGAGTGGGCTGGTTATGTGACACTGGTGTAGACTACAGCTATGATCTCACTTTATTTGTGGAGTCTTCTCAGTCACAGCACATCTCCAGAGGTCTCAGTCTGTCGTCATTGCCTCTGTAAGGCCCAGCGTTCGAAGGTCATGCTTCACCATCTCTCTCATGTCTTCCTGGGTCTCCCTCTACCATGGGTTCCGTCCACTGTTTTGGAGTGGCACTTCTTCACACAGGTCTCCTCATCCATCCATAGTACATGACTATACCAGCGCAGACGTCGCTCTTGCATGCCACATTCGATGCTTCTTATGTCCAACAGTTCTTGCAGGGCGCTTACACTCTGCCGTGTGTGCACACTGACATTACACATCCAGTGGATCATGCTAACTTCATTTCTATTGAGCCTGTGCAGGACGTCAGCAGTAATGGCCCATGCTTCACTGCTATGAAGCATAGCAGTTTGCACACATGTATTGTACAATCTACCTTTCACTCTGAGTGAGAGACCCTTTGTCACCAGTAGGGTCTGAAGCTTTCAGAACTTTGCCCGGGCTATTCTTATTCTAGTGGTAAAACTCTCTGAGCATCCACCCTCAACCCACTACAGACTTGGTCATCTAGGTAGCGGAAGCTGTCAACTACTTCTAGTTTCTTCCCCTGGCATCTGATGCTATCTGTTTTCTGAGCATCTGTGGTGAATATTTCCCCTGTGCATCTGCCGCACACAAAAGCTATCTTCCCTGTTGATCTTCCTTTGATGTTGCTGCATCTCTTATGCATCCATAGCTTACACTGGGCACATCTTATAGAGTTTCTACCTGCACTTTTTCTACAGATCAAGCAGTTTTTACTTTAAATGGAATGTAATATTATTTTATTGGTTATTATTATGTATATATATATATATATATATATATATATATTGGTAAAACGGTAAGATAACAAAAGAAAGAAAGAGACCTCAATATTATGTAAATAGAGGAAATTTATCTATACAATAATATGTTACATTACTCGATAGTTAAGATAAAACTCTGAGTTTCAGATGCCGAAGTGGAAATCCACGACATCTCTTCGGTTATCTGGCTATTTGAAAACGATAGCGTTTTCAAATAGCCAGATAACCGAAGAGATGTCATGGATTCCCACTTCGGCATCTGAAACTCAGAGTTTTATCTTGACTATCGAGTAATGTAACATATTATTGTATATATATATATATATATATATAACAGAGGAATTCAAAACAGGTTGCCCCTGGGAGCTCCTCTATGCTGATGACCTGGCTCTCATAGCAGAATCACTACCAGAACTAGAAAAGAAATTTCAGGTGTGGAAACAAGGGTTAGAATCAAAGGGCCTTAGATCAAGCAGTTTTTACTTTAAATGGAATGTAATATTATTTTATTGGTTATTATTATGTATATATATATATATATATATAACAGAGGAATTCAAAACAGGCTGCCCCTGGGATCTCCTCTATGCTGATGACCTGGCTCTCATAGCAGAATCACTACCAGAACTAGAAAAGAAATTTCGGGTTGGAAACAAGGGTTAGAATCAAAGGGCCTTAGAGTAAATGTAGCAAAGACCAAAGTTATAGTGAGCAGAAAGGCGAACTTAGCACACACCCCATCGGGTAGGTGGCCCTGCTCGATCTGTAGGAAAGGTGTAGGTAGAAACTCCATAAGATGCACCCAGTGTAAGCTATGGACGCATAAGAGGTGCAGCAACATTAAAGGGAAATTAACTGATAAGATAGCTTTCATGTGCGGCAGATGCTAGGGACAATAGACACCACAAATACTCAGAAAACAGATTCCATCACACTCCAGGGGGAGAAACTAGAAGTAGTTGATAGTTTCCGCTACCTGGGTGACCAAGTTAGTAGTGGGGGTGGATGCTCAGAGAGTGTCACCACTAGAATGCGAATAGCCTGGGCAAAGTTTAGAAAGCTCCTACCCCTACTGGCGACAAAGGGTCTCTCACTCAGAGTGAAAGGTAGATTGTATGATGCATGTGTGCGAACTGCCATGCTTCACGGTAGTGAAACATGGGCCGTGACTGCAGAGGACATGCGTAGACTTGCAAGAAATGAAGCTAGCATGATCCGCTGGATGTGTAATGTCAGTGTGAATGCACGACAGAGTGTAAGCATCCTGAGAGAAATGCTGGACATAAGAAGCATCAGATGTGGTGTGCAAGAGCGACGCCTGCGATGGTATGGTCATGTACTGCAGATTGATGAGGAGAGATGTGTGAAGAAGTGCTGCTCCCAAACAGTTGAAGGAATCAGGGGGAGAGGTAGACCCAGGAAGACATGGGATGAGGTAGTCAAGCATGACCTCAGAGCGTTGGGCCTCACTGAGGCAATGGCGAAGGACTGAGATCCCTGGAGATGTGCTGTGACTGCAAAGACCCGGGATGCTTCTGGCACCAGTTCCGCATAGCCCCTGCCCATTCAAAGTACCTTGGGTCCCAGAACATCTTGCTGTGCTTGAGGAGACCTGTTGAGTCAAGTGCATGTACATGAACATCGAAACAAATATCAATGGAAATAGTAGTTGTGATACCTGTGCCGGTGGCACATAAAAAGCACCATCCGAACGTGGCTGTTGCCAGCGCCGTCTCGACTGGCTTCTGTGCCGGTGGCACATAAAAAGCACCATCCGAACGTGGCCGATGCCAGTGCCGCCTTGACTGGCTTCTGTGCCGGTGGCACATAAAAAGCACCATCTGAACGTGGCCGATGCCAGTGCCGCCTTGACTGGCTTCTGTGCCAGTGGCACATAAAAAGCACCATCCGAACGTGGCCGATGCCAGTGCCGCCTTGACTGGCTTCTGTGCCGGTGGCACATAAAAAGCACCATCCGAACGTGGCCGATGCCAGTGCCGCCTTGACTGGCTTCTGTGCCGGTGGCACATAAAAAGCACCATCTGAACGTGGCCGATACCAGCGCCGCCTTGGCTGGCTTCCATGCCGGTGGCACGTTAAAAGCACCAACCGATCGTGGCCAATGCCAGACCCCCCCTGGCACTTGTGCAGGTGGCATGTAAAAAGCACCCACTACACTCGTGGAGTGGTTGGCGTTAGGAAGGGCATCCAGCTGTAGAAACACTGCCAGATCAGACTGGAGCCTGGTGCAGCCTCTATGGCTTACCAGACCCCGGTCGAACCGTCCAATCCGTGCTAGTACGGAAAACGGACGTTAAACGATGATGATGATGATGATGATATGTGTTTGTGTGGGTGTATATGTGTGTATATATATATATATATATGTATGTATATATGTATTTATGTACATATACATATGTGTGTGAGTATGTATGTATGTATGTGTATCTTAATCAACCAACCGTAACTAAGACAAAGAAATTCAAATGTGTTAACCAATTAGGTTTAGCTTAGGATTGAAAATAATCTCTCCCCTATCCCCGTAAGATTTTAAACCACTGAAATATTATATTAATAATAATGTAAGCGTAACTCGCAATGGCTTATCTCTTATTCTGTGAACTCTACATATGTATATATATCTATATATATCTTTTGTATGATGAAAAGGGGAAAAAAATTCTATATTTGTATTAGTGTATGTTTATGTGTGTGTATGTATATGCATGTGTTTGTTACCTGTATCATCATCATCATCGTTTAGCGTCCGTTTTCCATGCTAGCATGGGTTGTATATTTATATGTATTCAGAATAAGACTGAAGTTTCGATTTTGACTGTATGATATATGAATATACTGACATTGTTGAATTAATGTGCTTGCATCTTTCATAAACATCTGTCTATATATTATATTATATTATACTATATTCTATGTTGTATTTTTTATTTACTATGTATTGTGAATAGCAGAATGCACATAATCTAATATTAATATTAATAATAATAATAATATTGGTAATGTAATGAACATTGTATATGTACCCATGGATATGGATGTACATGTATATTCCAGTATATATAATTAATTGTCTGTACCTTGATGTTGATGTCTAGGAAGGGAAGTGCGTTGTGGCTGGTATCTATTGTGAAGTTGATAGATGGGTGTAGTGTGTTGAGGATGTTGTGGAATGTTTGTAGATCTGATCTGCTCCAAAAGATGAAGCAGTCATTGAATTAGTGTTTCCACTTATTCTTGATGTCTTCTCTGAAGTCGTATTCGAAGACTTTCCCTATTACATCGTATAATTTGTTCTCAAGGAAACCCATCACCAGGTTGGCATATGAAGGTGTGAATTTTGTACCCATAGCCGTGCCCTTTATCTGTCGGTGTGTCTTGTTGAATGAGAATGTGTTTTCTTCAAGTATTAATTGGGTGGCTTTGGTGATAAAGTCTGTTTTGAAACGTTTATCTATGAGTTCCCTGTATTTTTCTACCTATTGTTTATTGCTTCCAGATCCAGGGTGTGTAGTATGTTCGTGTATAAGTTTGTGACATCGAAGCTTGCAAGTATGGTGTTTTTTGGAACTGTATTTGGAATGTGTGTGAGGAAGTCTATGTGATCCCTTATGTAGCTTAGTATCTGTGGGCATAAAGGTTTGAGGAGTACATCTATGAAGTGGCTTAGTTGTTGTGTTGATGCCTGGGGTCCTGCCACTATTGGTCTCATTGTGAGGTCTGCAGGCCTTTGTATTCTTATATAGTGGTTTCTCTGTTCCTTTATGGCTCTCTGTATTTCAGAGCTTTTATGAATTTTAGGTAATCCATAAAAGTTGCTATCTTTGGTTCTTGAGTTGCATAGATAGTCTTTCTCCTTGTCTGTAAAGGAGACCTGGTATTCATTGACTAATGTTCTAATTTTTTTTATTGTTGCTTTCTCCTGTGGTGTTGGTTCCTCTTTATAGTATGTCTGGTTGTTAAGCAACTCTAGTATCTTTTTTTTTGTAGTAATCTGTATCCATAATTACTATTGCTTCACTTTTGTCAGCTTCTTTTATAATGATCGACTTGTCATTTTTTAGTTTTTGTAAGGCTTGTTTTTCTCCTCTGCGAAGGTTCTGTTTGCATTTGTGTGTGTTGAGAGGGAATTTGGAGATTGTCTCTATGTATGCATCTAGGTGTTTGTCACTTCCCTTGTAAGGGGTGAAATGGGATTTTTTATTTTCAAATGGGCGGCTGAAGTTTTTAGTTCTATGAGATTTGGAGTGGGTGTGGGTGTAAATTTGAGGCCTGTGTATATATATGTATGTATGCGTATATATGTATGCATGTATATATATGTATGTATATGTATATATGTATGCATGTATATATATGTATGTATATATATGTATGTATATATATGTATATATATGTGTCTGTATATATATATGTGTATATATATATATATGTATGTATATATATATATGTATGTATATATATGTATGTATATATATGTATGTATATATATGTATGTATATATATGTATGTATATATATGTATGTATATATATGTATGTATATATATGTATGTATATATATATATGTATGTATATATATGTATGTATATATATATATGTATGTATATATATGTATGTACATATATATATGTATGTATATATATATATGTATATATGTATGTATATATATATGTATGTATATATATATGTATGTATATATATATATATGTATGTATATGTATGTATATATATATGTATGTAATATATATGTATGTATATATATATATGTATGTATATATATATGTATGTATATATATATGTATGTATATATATATGTATGTATATATATATATATGTATATATATGTATGTATATATATATGTATGTATATATATATATATGTATATATATGTATGTATATATATGTATGTATATATATGTATGTATATATATGTATGTATATATATGTATGTAATATATATGTATGTATATATATGTATGTATATAATATATGTATGTATATATATGTATGTATATATATGTATGTATATATATATATGTATGTATATATATATATGTATGTATATATATGTATATATATGTATATATATGTATGTATATGTATATATATGTATGTATATGTATATATATGTATGTATGTATATATATATGTATGTATATATATATGTATGTATATATATATATGTATGTATATATATATATGTATGTATATATATATATGTATGTATATGTATATATATGTATGTATATGTATATATATGTATGTATGTATATATATATGTATGTATATATATATATGTATGTATATATATATGTATGTATATATATATATGTATGTATATTATATATGTATATATATATATATATATGTATGTATATATATATGTATGTATATATATATGTATGTATATATATATATATATGTATACATACATATATGTATGTTGAGTTTCTGTATGGAAATGATTGTGACCTGTTGGCACATTCTCAGAAAGATATGCAGCACATGGTGAATGTGATTTCTGCAGCATGTGCAGTATTGGGTCTAACAATCAATCTTAAAAAAAACTGTTATAATGTACCAGCCCGTTCCCTCCAATATGTATGTGAAACCTTTTATAACTGTGAATGGTCAAAGGTTGGAGGCGGTAACTAGATTTATTTATTTAGGAAGTACTTTGAGCACTGCTGGTCTTGACGGTGAACTTTCATAGAGAATCAGCAGAGCTAGGAGTGCTTTTTGTAGGCTTGATAGGCGTTTGTAGAAACAACATAATATATTGGGTTGACAACTAAGGTACCACTGTTTTTTTAAATTTTGGAATTTATTGCGTTTATAAATTTTGGAATCTAATTTTTTTGCAGAATTCTGTTTTGGAATCATTTTGGAATCTATTATGTTTTTTTTCTAGTTAATTTTTGTTTATTTTCAAATTATTAAAATGGGATGTCAAGCTAAGAAAAATGATCATTTTTGACACCACCTAAGCTGCTTGTGACATTTGTACTGTGTATGGAGAGGGTGCCATAGCTGAAAGAACCACTTGTGGTCGGTATGCCAAATTCAAAAATAGAAATTTTGACCTCAAACATGCACCTTATTCTGGCCATCCAGTTGAGTTCAATGAAGAGCGATTAAACCAATTTTTGCACAAAAATTCTCATCAAACAACAAAGGAACTGGCAGAGAAAATGGAATGCTCCCACACTGCTATAGAGAAGCATCTTCACTCAATGAGAAAGGTTCAGAAGTATGGAGTATGGGTTCCGCATGCTTTAAGTGACAACACCAAAAATCGAGCCACAATCTCTGCTGGTTTGCTTGCTGGTCACCACTCAACTCATGGACTCAAGCAACGATTTCTTTACCGAATAGATACTGGTGATGAAAAATGGTGCTTGTACATCAGTATGAAGCAGCATAAGGAATGGCTTGGCTCCAGTAAACAAGCGACACCACGTGTGAAAGAAGATCATCTGCTTGAAACAAGTTCCTCATCTGCATAAAATGATGTTGTGCATATAATGGGACTGGGAAGGGATTATCCATTATGAATTGCTTGAACAGAATCAAACAGTCAACACGGAACTCTATGTTCAATAGATGGAATGACTCAACACGGCTATCCAGGAGAAAAGACCTAATCGGCAGCATGGAGTTCTGCTGCATGACAACGCCCGCCCTCATATTGCCAATATGACCAAAAAAGCCATTCAAACGCATGGGTTGGAAGTGCTGCCACACCCATGTACTCTCCTGATTTGGTACCAATGGATTTCCACCTCTTTCTATCTCTTTCAAATGCTATGCATGGAGTTTCATTCAATACTGATGCAGAATTCAGAGCTTGGTTGGATCAATTTTTTGAGTCAAAATTGGGTGATTTCTACCAAAATCTTGAACGTTGGGAAGAAGTTGTAAATAACAAGGGTGAATACATTATTAATTAATAAGTTGTTATTTTTCATTAAACCTTTTAAAAAATTTAAAGTTTAAAAAATGGCTGGAACTTAGCTGCCAACCCAATATCTTCACATGGGCTGTGACTACTGAGGACAGAAATGAAGCTTGTATGTTTCGCTGGATGTGAAATGTCAGTGTGTCAGTGTGCACATACGGCAGTAAATGATTTGAGAGAAAAACAGGGTGTATGTAGCATCAGATGTTGTGTGCCAGGGAGAAGACTGGTGGTTTGGTCATGTGATGCATATGTATAAGGACAATTGCATCAAGAGGTGCTGGTCTCTAATTATAGAGGGAATATGTGGAGGGGGTAAACTCTGGAAGATATGGGATAAAGTGGTGAGATGGCAGAATCATTAGCACGCTGGACCAAATGCTTAGCAGTATTTTGCCTGTCACTATATTCTGAGTTCAAATTCTGCTGAGGTCGACTTTGCCTTTCATCCTTTTGGCATCGATAAATTAAATACCAGTGAAACACTGGGATTGATATGATCGACTATACCGCTTCCTCAAATTTCAGGCCTTCTGCCTATAATAGAAAGGAAGTGGTGAGAAAGGATCTACACATGTTGGGGCTCACAGAGAGGATGATGGGACCAAGACTCCTGGCGGTTTGCTGTGCTTGAAAAGATACATCAAGCTAAGTAAAAAATGTGGTTGCCCTTCCTTCCATACAGGTTCGTCTCCTGCATCTCTAATCTTGTGGACTCATAGGGGCTGGGTGCCACGTAAAATGCACTCATGCTGATGCAGTGTAAAAGCATCCAGCAGACACTGAGCCTGAACAGCGCTTCAGCTGGTCGGCTTCTGCCAAACTACCCAATCCATACCAGCATGGAAAACACATTAAATGATGATGATATTCTTTTACTCTTTTACATGTTTCTGTCATTTAACTGCGGCCATGCCGGAGCACTGCCTTTAGTGGAGTAAATCGAACCCAGCATTTATTCTTTGTAAGGTGCCACACAGTGGGAATAAACCTGGAACCATGTGGTTGGTAAGCAAGCTACATACCACACAGCTACTCCTATGCCTATAATTATTAAATTTTCTTTGACAGTTTCCCCTTTCTTTTCTTTCAGCGATAAAACAATGATGGAAAGTGTTGTGAATTTCATATCTGATGTTGTCCCTCAGGTAAATATTACTTGTCTATTCTTTCAAAATCACTAAAAGTTCGTTACACAAACTTAGCAAAAGATCACAAAAAATATTCAGTCTAGACCTCACTTGTTTATTAGAGGAAGTCCTGGGTTATCACAGGCTTGTTTTATTACCAAATCACTTTTAATTTTTCTGTTAAAAATTCATACAGTTCTGTATTTAAGAGATGAAGAATTACATACATTATTTACATTTAATGGATATTTGTCATCATCTTGTTTGTTGTTAACACAATGTTTCGGCTGATATACACTCCAGCCTTCATCAGGTGTCTTGGGGAAATTTTAAACCAGGGTTCTCATTTCTAAGGTATTTTTTGATGTTATTACCATTATTATTCAGTTCTATTTTTAAGAGATGAAGAATTATGTACATTATTTACATTTGATGGCTATATCAGCCGAAATGTGTTAACAACAAAAGCCCACGGGCATATGGCATAGTGGCTAAGAGCATGGGCTACTAACCCCAAGATTCTGAGTTCAATTCCAGGCAGTGACCTGAATAATAATAATAATAATAATAATAATAATAACAACAACAACATTGAAAAATTACCTTAGGAATGAGAAACCAGGTTCGAAATTTCCCCAAGACACCTGATGAAGGCTGGAGGGTATATCAACCAAAATGTATTAACAACAAACAAGATGAGGACAAATAAGCCCACGGACATATGGTGTAGTGGTTAAGAGTGCATGCTACTAACCCCAAGATTCTGAGTTGCATTCCAGGCAGTGACCTGAATAATAATTATAATAATAATAATAACAACAACATTGAAAAATACCTTAGGAATGAGAACCCAGGTTTGAAATTTCCCCAAGACCCCTGATGAAGGCCGGAGGGTATATCAGCCAAAACATGTTAACAACAAACAAAATGAGGACAAATATCCGTCAAATGTAAATAATGTTAAAAATTCAACTATGGGGGACACTATGTAATGGAATTTCAGCAGAGATCGCATTTAAGCTATTCTTCTTATAGTAGGAACATGCGTTCAGTTGGCTGTTAATATAGGTGTAATTTTTATTTCTTCTCAGGCTTATGGCAATGCACAGAAAACAGATGACAGGGAAAAAGTGCAGTGGGTTCGCTTTGAGCAATGCGACGCCAATGGTGAGTTCAATTGATTCTCAACTAATTGCTTCTAATTCCAGTAAGGTTTTATAATCTTGTCATTGATTGTTCATGATCATAAGTCAATACTGTGGGCATTTTTTCAGATTTTCTGTAGAAATCATAGCTAGCACAATTTAACATATTAAACACTTTCCTGGAAGCTGGTACATAAATATTAATGGTGTAATGTAATGCAGTATTTCATTATGCAACCAAAATATACACGACCTACATGACAGAGTTTAAACGCCCTGAGAGAAAGCATCAGATGCGGTGTGCAAGAGAGATGACTGCGCTGGTATGGTCATGTGTTGCGAATGAATGAGGACAGCTGTGTGAAAAAGTGTCACACCCTAGCAGTTGAGGGAACCTATGGAAGAGGTAGACCCAGGAAAACCTGGGATGAGGTGGTGAAACATAACCTTCGAACATTGGGTCTTACCGAGGCAATGACTAGTGACCGAGACCTTTCGAGATATGTTGTGCTTGAGAAGACCTGACAAGCCAAGTGAGACCATGGCCTATGCCAGTGGGTGTAACCAGCTCACTTATGAATACCCTTCATTCATTGGACCATAAACTTTGCTTGCGAAGACCTATTGAGGCAAGTGAAACCAAAATCAAAATCAAAATCGCTGATGTGGCTGATGACAGTACTGCCTGATTGGCACTCGTGCAAGTGGAACGTTAAAAGCACATCCGTGTGTGACCGTTGCCAGGGCCAAGAATTGGCTCCCATGCTGGTAGCACGTGAAAAGCACCATTCGAGCGGGATTGTTGCCAGAGTCACCGGACTGGCTCCCGTACAGGTAGCACATAAAAAACATGTTTTGAGCATGGTCGTTGCCAGACTGGCCCTTGTGCCAGTGTCACGTAAAAACACACACTACACTCTCTGAGTGGTTGGCATTAGGAAGGGCATCCAGCTGTAGAAACTTTGCCAGATCTGATTGAGCCTGGTGCAGCCTTTGGCTCACCAGTCCTCAGATAAACCGTCCAACCCATTGCCAGCATGGAAAGCGTACGTTAAACAATGATGATGATTGGATGATTTAACTGAGGACTGGTGAACCAGATGGCTGCACCAGGCTCCAATCTTATCTGGCAGAGTTTCTACAGCTGGATGCCCTTCATAATGCCAACCACTCCGAGAGTGTAGTGGGTGCTTTTACATGCCATCGGCATGAAGGACAGTCAGGCGGTACTTGCAACGGCCACGCTCAAATAGTGTTTTTTATGTGCCACCTGCACAGGAGCCAGTCCACCGGCACTGGCAACAACCTCGCTTGAATACTTTTTCACGTGTCACTGGCACTTTCAGTGGCACAAGTGCCAGTATGGCAATGCTGGTAATGATCACGCTCAGAGGGTGCTTTTTACGTGCCACCGGCACAGAAGCCAGTTAGCTGCTCTGGCAATGATCACGCTTGGATGGTGCTTTTAACGCACCACTAGCATGGATGCCAGTCATTGAATTTGATTTTTATTTCACTTGCCTCAGCAGGTCTTCGCAAGCAGAGTTTAGTGTCCAATGAAAGAAAGGTACGCATAAGTGGGCTACTTACACCATCTTTAGTTGAGTAAATCGACCCCTGGACTTATTCTTTGTAAGCCCAGTACTTACTCTATCTGTCTCTTTTGCTGAACCACTAAGTTATGGGAGACATAAACACGCCAGCATCGGTTGTCAAGCAATGTTGGGGGACAAACACAGACAAACACACACATACACATACACAATGTGCTTCTTTCAGTTTCCGTCTACCAAATCCAGGTTTGTGTATAATAATGTAACACAGTTGTATATATCAATTTTATGTATTTAACATTGGTACATAAATATTAATGACTTCTAGGGAGGTGGTATTTTGTCATGCAACTATAATGTACTATAAACTATGTTAAATGCTACATCACATGTTAAGGTTATCTCTACAGATTTTCTATAAAAATCACAGCCAGCACTGATTTTCTTATGGTATTTCGTATCTGAGATGTCAGTTCTAAACAAACGATGAGGTCATCATCATCATCGTTTAATGTCTGTTTTCCATGCTAGCATGGGTTGGACGGTTCGATCGGGGTCTGGGAAGCCAGGAGGCTGCACCAGGCTCCAGTCTGATCTGGCAGTGTTTCTACAGTTGGATACCATTCCTAATGCCAACCACTCCGAGAGTGTAGTGGGTGCCTTTTACGTGCCAGGCGAGGCTGGCAATGGCCACGATTGGTTGGTGCTTTTTACGTGCCACCGGCACGGAAGTCAATCAAGGCGGCACTGGCATTGGCCACGTTCAGATGGTACTTTTTACGTGCCACCGGCACAGGTATTGCAACTACAATTTCCATTTGATATTTTAATGTTGATGTACTTGACTCAATAGGTCTCCTCAAGCACAGTATGTATATATATATAATCATCATCATCATCCCTCAACATCCGCTTTTCATGCTAGCATGGGTTGGATGATTTGACTGAGGACTGGCGAACCAGATGGCTGTGCCAGGCTCCAATCTGATCTAGCAGAGCTTTCACAATCGGATACCCCTCCCAACGCCAACCACTCTGAGAGTGCAGAGGGTGCTTTTACCTGCCACCTGCATGAGGGCCAGTCTGGTGGTACTTGCTACAGCCATGCTCGAAATGGTGTTTCTTTACGTGATACCTGCACAGGAGTCAGTCCAGCAGCACTAGCAGCTGCCAGACAGCTGCTCTGGTAGTGATCCTGCTCGGATGGAGCTGTTAGCGCTCCACTGGCATGGGTGCCAGTCATCAAATTTGCCATATTTCAGGATTTCTTGCTCCTTCATCAGCACCTATCCAACCTGTTAATCATCCATAAACAGATTACTTGAACAGCCACTAATTACAGGACATTCCGATTATTAGATTATCTCCCTTGGCTAGGTCGCTCTCCTTACATACATTTCTACTTCTATGGACTACCCATACCATTGTTATTGTGTGTCACGTCATACCATGAATATTAAGTGGCTCGAGTTGAAGAATTGTTTGCGATTACATGGACAGTATGTTACTGGAAAAATGGCGGATTTGGTTAAAAAGTATTAAAATTCTTTCGATAAAGAACATCAATGAATTAAAATAAACAGACGAGAAGTGTACTTCAGACCGGAATAAGCAGAAACTTGTATCTCCTCATGGTGAAGTTTTACCTGATCCTAATGTACTGAAATCAGATTGGACTAAAGATCTTCATAAGTTGCCGAATTTTACGGATAATGAGGTTTACAGCTGCCCTGTGCTACGGATGAAGGCGAAGCGACAGTTAAGGAGTGGCATATTTTACCATGACAGACACGTCCACAACATTGAATATCACGATGTTACCGAAAGCTACTCTCACTGCATTGTCCGGTGTTTGGTAATCCCGTCAATACCAACATCTAACAAAAAGAACAATCCTGATCACAGAATGTCAAAGGTCACTGTCAATGTGCATTCAGCTGATTGCAACTGCACTGCAGGGAAAGAGCCTGTTTAATTAATTTGACTTTTCTCCTTGTATAATAACTTGTATTTTTTATTGGATGTAAGTAAATAAATGTACAATTGAAACAATAAATAATAAATAAATGAGACTTAATTTTGAATATTTTTTTTTATCTCTATCATATTTTTCAAATACAAATGCACAGTCACATACACATATCTCTGATCTATTGATGGTCCATTAGAATTGATGAAATGCTGGGAGCAAATCTGGCTATTTGCAGTATAAACAAAGTCTTTCCTCACAAATCTCGATCTCTGAAGCCAAATACGACGAATAGTGATGTTTGCAGGGTATCTATGAAGTGAAATAACTTTGCTGTCTACATTCTTCACTCTATAATTGCTGCATGTACAACTGTATTTGCGAGATTTCTTTGGAGACATCATATTAACTGGTGATACAGTGTGTGTGTCGGTAGTCCGAGAAAATAGAAGCAAGTCAAAATACGGGAGAGTTCCAATCAAGGGCAGATAACTGCCTTATCGAAATGACCTATAGTGGTGTGACATTATTGGATATATCAATTTTATGAGATGTAGCAAAGTCAGTGCTGGCTATAATTTCTGTAGAATTTCTGAAGAGATAACTTTAACAAGTGATTTAATAGCACTGCTAACAGAGTAGAATACAGTTCTGAATTATAAAGCATTTAATATGCTTTGTAGTATATTATGGTTACATAATGAAATACTGTGTCCCTACAAGACATTAATATATATATATATATAAGAATGTGTTTGATATGTAAATTGATTTATCCAATAACGTTATACCACTGTATGTGTTGACTATTCAAGCTATGAGTTCATGGATGGTTAATGGATTGGATATGGTGTTGAAGAAGGAACAAACACTTCTTAAGTATAGCAAATACACACATGAACCATTTTCCATCTTCAATCTCGTTGTTTACATGAGGTGTCTTAGATATGAAATGGTGTAATGAATCAGTACTAGGTATAAATTCTATAGAAATTCTGTAGAAATAACTTTAAGTATTTAATAGCACTGCTAACACAGAAGAGCACAGTATGGAATTATAAAGCATTTAACCCTTTCGATACCAAACCGCCCGAAAAAAATTTTGGTTAATGTGACCAAACCGCCCAAAGCTGTCCGAATTTACCTATTCATATTTAAATGAGAATATCAGAACAAATCTCTTTAGTACATTCGTGAAAACACGTATTATACTTCGTAAACAGTTCAACTACAGTTTTGTACAAAAATCGAAGTGTAATTTTAATTCCGTGAATTTTGGGAGATTTTTTTCCGAAATTTGTTCCTATTGTGTTTTCAAAATTTGTAATTCTGACAAAAAATGGATACGAATTTCATTATATCAAGCAGCGAGTCAGAATTCGAAGGATTTTCTACTGAAGACCTTCATAAATCTAACTCTATGACTGAAAAAAAAAAAAAGCACGTGGTATTTGATAATGAATCTGATGTTTCATTTTCCGAAAGTGAAAACAGTGAATCCGAGAGCTCCGACAGCGATAAAGAAAATGAATTGGCACCCGAATGGAGTGAAAATTTAAAAACTGTTTCTTTCGGTGATTTTTCTGAAGAAACTGGACCAAGCCACAAACTTTCCTTAGACTATTTCTTTTTACTTTTTCGAATAAGCCGATTTGAAATCATTACGGCGGAAACAAACCGTTACGCTAAATGTAAACAAAACGAAAGAAAGGATACTTAGTGGTTTCCCACAACCTTAAATGAAATTAAGGCTTATTTTGCCATAAATATTATTATGGGTATCAGAAAGTTACCCAGAATAACAAATTCTATAGTAAAATTTTGTTGTATGCCCAATTGAATATTAGCTAATAACCCATTTTCTATAGCAATGTTTGAACAAAATTTTAATAATTTTATATTTTGTTTACCTGTATCTCCCTGCAATTAGAGTCACTTTGTGACAAAAATTATAGTATAGAATTGGTTGAGAACATTTCATTAAATTATCTTCCAAAATTCACGTTAATATATTGATAAATAAAAAAGTTATAGTTGTTTAATGAAACCAGGCTAAATTTATGATTATGTTAGAAATTAATTGAAACACATAAGGGGTGTATTTTAGTCAGAAATATAGTAACGAAAGGGTTAATATACTTTCAATAGACAATGAACTTTGCTTTCGAAGACCTATTGAGGCAAGTGTAAACAAACCAAAATCGCTGACATGGCCAATGACAGTACCACCTGATTGGCACTCATGCCAGTGGAACGTTAAAAGCAAATCTGAGTGTGATCATTGCCAGGCCCATGGATTGGTTCCCATGCCGGTGACACGTAAAAAGCACCATTCGAGCATGATTGTTGCCAGCATTGCCTTACTGGCACATGAAAATCAACATTCGAGCATGGTTGTTGCTAGAACCGCCTGACTGGCCCTTGTGTCTGTTGCATGTAAAAGCACCCACTATATTCTCAGAGTGATTGGCATCCAACTGTAGAAACTTTGCCAGATCAGATTGAGCCTGGTGCAGCCTCTGGCTCACCAGTCCTCAGTCAAACTGTCCAACCCATGCCGGCATGGAAAGCGGACGTTAAACGATGATGATGATGATGATGTAGTATATTATGGTTGCATAACAAAATGTGGAAAGACTTCCACCTGTACCCACCGCCATTTTCTCCCAAATCAGTTTATTTAAAAAATTTTTTTGCCAAAAACCCCTGTTTTCATATACGAGGGTTTCCGGAAAATTGCCAGAAATTGGCATTATTAAATCCCCCGCCCCCCAATTCTTCAATTCTGACTTTTTTCCCCAACACTAACACTAACCCCCAACCCTAAAACCCTAAACCTAAAGCCTAACCCTAAAACCCTGACAGTAACTGTAACTTCAGAAATGTTTTGTAATTTTTGTCCGAATCATAATGTCCATATTTTTCCGCATATTTAGAAAAAAGAAAAATATTCTTAAAAAAAAAATTTTACAAAGATTTTTGGAAATTTTTTCAGAATCATAATCTCCGTATTTTTCCGCAAATTTGGAAAAAAAATTTCTGGAAAAAGTAAAAAATGAAGGAAATGGGGGTAGAAGGTTGGGGAGTAATTTTAAAATGCTGATTTTTTGCCAATTTTTTTGCAGATTTGTATTCCCTGTAGCCAAAAAGCAGGGTTTTTGTCGTAAAAAAAAAATTTTAGAAAATGGGTGGTTTTTCATGGGGTTTGGGTGGAAGTCTTGCCCAAAATGCTGTGTACCTATAAATCATTAAGCTTCCAGGAATGTGTTAAATATGTAAATTGATACATCCAGTAATGCTACACTACTACATTTACTGGCTATTTAAGCAATGAGTTTATTGATAAGTATTGGGGTTTGATGGGTGCCGATAGGGAAATGTTGTCTTTTATATAACATTAGACTTTAATAGCTTTTCCATTTATTCTAATAGATTTCAGCAGAAATCCAGATTTTGCTCACCTCGATGTAAAAGTTGGACCTCTTGTTATCATTCTGGGATATACAAATGGTGTCCAGGTTTGGAATTTAACTGTAAGTTTGTCATTTTATCACCGTTTTTAAATATACATCGAATATGCGTTCCAGAAGGTTTGGAGGTTTTCAGGAGACATTTCATCATTATTGTTTAATGCCTGCTTTCCATGCTGGCATGGATTGGATGGTTTGACTGGAAATTGGTAAGCCAGGGAGCTGCACCTGCTTCTGTGAGGCCCAAAATTTGAAAATCATGCTTCACCACCTTGTCCCATGTCTTCCTGAGTCTTTGTCTTTCACAGGTTCCCTCCACAATTAGAAACCAACACGTCTTTATGCAGCTGTCCTTGTCCATATGCATCACAGGACCGTTCCAGCACGGTCATGACTCTTGTACACATCTGATTCTCTTATGCCCAACATTTCTCCCAAGATGCTTATACTCTGTTGTACATGCACAATGACATTGCACATCCAGCAAAGCATACTACACAGACATGCAGGAAGTAAATAGACACGTTTAATTTTCAAAATCTTTTATTTAGTATTAATTGGTTGAAGGAGAGGTTTTCTTCTAGCTTTTTGTCCATGATACCCAACCTTATGCAGATATGTAACACATGTTCTTGGACTAACTTCTAGCTGTTTTGCAATGCTTCAAGCCTTCAGACGGGGTTCATTTTCCACAATTCTTTTCAAACAGTGAAGCTTTCTTTCTGAGGGCCCAGGTTGGCTGGAACGAGACTATAATTCTATTAACAGTAGCAAGAGGAATTTGAAGATTTTTGGCAATTATTCACTGGCTAAAACCAGCCTCAGATTGCTCAACAATACAACCTCTTTGAAAATCTGACAGTTCTGCTGAATTTTTTGTTCATTGCATGGTTACATTTCGCAAATGTTTAATATAATGGCACCTGAAATGAAAAAGAATAATTACATTGTAAATTCTTCAATGCTGAAAACATACTAAGCTGCTTAGCTCAGAAATTTTGAAAATTAAAGGTGTCTGTGTATGTAGATTTGAAAAAAAGTAAAAGAGAAAAGACAGTGAAAATATAACCACTCACCTTTGGGGATTGAGTGGGCATTATGCCTCATTTTTCATTCTTTCATACTATCATTCATTTCTTTTCACTTTTTCTTCTAATCTCATCCACTCTTTGTTAATTTTTAGTTCTCCGAGTTTGTTTAGTCACATTTTGTATTGTCTTTATGTTTTGCATTTGTTGAAGAGCATCTATGTCTAGCCTTTTACAGATAATAAAAAATTGATGTTGTGGTCTTCTCTGACAAAAGTCTTCTGATCTTCCTTGAAGCTCTTTGTCCTTTGAGGAAAGACCTTTCAGTTTGAATATACTTCTGGTAGTGCTCCAGGCACTTGTGAAAGACCAGGGAAAGTCTCCCAAAACTAAACATGCACAGTGCCCTTCTCACAGCCTCCTGGCTCTTCTCATTCAGTTTGGAAAACAACAGGGAAGGCCAAGGGTCAGTTCTATTGCCCCGCTCTGCTTAGAGGTTGCTTACTCGAATCAAAATGTACATTAGTGCATTGTTCTTGTGCAAATGTTATGGCCTTTTCTGATGAAAACCTTTTCCTAAACCTCCCCTCTGGCTTAAACACACTTGTAGGGATCTAACCACTTAGTGAAAAACCTAGGGAAGCCCTCAAAAGTGAAGGTGTGCACAAAATTTGTCAGAACCCATCTCCTTTGAAACGGGGACTTCTGTCTTCAAATGTTCTTTGTAGTGTTTGCAGAAACTTCATGAATGCCCTATGAAAACCCTACAATGTTAAACTATTTAGGACACTCGTCAGAGCCCATCTCTTTCAAAAGAGGGTCTTCTGACTTGAAATCTGCTTTGTAGAGCTCACAGAAAATTTATGAAGGCCCTATGAAAACTCTACAATGTTAAGGTATGTAAGACCCACATCAGAGCCCATCTCCTTCAAAAGAGGGTCTTTTGGCTTGAAATCTGAAGACCAAAGGTCAGTTTTGTTGCCCCTCTCTGCTTAGAAGTTGCTTACTTGAATCAAAATGTGCACTAGTGCATTGTTCTTGTGCAAATGTAGTGGTCTTCTGTTACAAAAATCTTCTGATCTTCCTCAAAACTCTATGTCCTTTGAAGAAAGGCTTTCCAGTTTGAATACATGTCTGATAGTGCTCCAGGCACTTGTGAAGGGCCTGGGAAAATTTCCTAAACTAAACGTACACAGTGCTCTTCTCACAGCCTCCTGGCTCTTCTCATTCAGTTTGGAAATCAACAAAAGCTGACAGGGTGTGAGATCTGGGCTCTAGGAAGGCCAAGGGTCAGTTCTCGAATCAAAATGTGTACTAATGTATTGTTCTTGTGCAAGGACCTTCGTCAGAGCCCATCTCCTTCAAAAGAGGGTCTTCTGACTTGAAACCTGCTTTCTAGTGAAACTTTATGAAGGCCCTGTGAAACCCTTACAATGTTAAGGTATTTTAGAGCCTTGTCAAATCTCATCATTGTCGTCGTTGTCATTTAATGTCCACTTTCCATGCTGGCATGCGTTGGACAGTTTAACTGAGGGGTAGCGAGCCAGATGGCTGCACCAGGCTCCAATCTGATCTGCCAAAGTTTCTACAGCTGGATGCCCTTCCTAATGCCAACCACCCTGAGAGTGTTGTGGGTGCTCTTTACATGCCACTGACATGAGGGCCAGTCAGGAGACACTGGCAATGACCATGCTTGAATGGTGCTTTTTATGTGCCACCAGCATGGGAGCCAGTCCAGTGGCACTGGCAATGATCATGCTCGAATGGTTCTTTTCACATGCTACCGGCACAGGTGCCAATCAGGCAGTACTGTCATTGGCTATGACAACTGCACTTGCCTCAACAGGTCTTCGCAAGCGCAGTTTATTGCCCAATAATTGAAGGGTGCTCTGAAATGGGCTCGTTATGCTGCACTGGCATAGGCCATAGTTATGGTCTCACTTGGCTTGCCATGTCTTCTCAAGCACCGCATATCTCCAAAGGTCTCGGTCACTTGTCATTGCCTCGGTGAAGCCCAACGTTTGGAGGTTGTGCTTTAACACCTCATCCCAGGTCTTCCTAGGTCTTCCTCTTCCACAGGTTCCCTCTACTGCTAGGGTGTAACACTTTTACACACAGCTGTCCTCATCCATACGCAACACAAGACCATACCAGTACAGTCATCTCTCTTGCACACCACATCTGATGCTTCTTAAGTCCAACTTTTCTCTCAGGGTGCTTACACTCTGTCGTGTATGCACACTGACATTACCATCCAGCAGAGCATACTAGCTTCATTCGTTACAAGCTTACACATGTCCTCAGCAGTCATGGCCCATGTTCCACTGCAATGTAGCATGGCTGGTCTCCTTTAAAAAGGGTTTTCTGACTTAAAATGTGCTTTGTAACGCTCTTAGACACTTCATGAAGGGCCTATGAAACACCTGCAATGTTAAGGAGGCTTGGACCTTTATCAGAGCCCCCTTCTTCAAAAGAGGGTCTTCTGATTCAAATGCACTTTATAGCATTCCCAGACATTTCGTAAAATTCCTATGAAACTCCTCTGATGCTAAGGGGCCCAGGATCTTGTCTGAGCATTTTTCAACTTTGAGACGACTGTAGGGATGGTAAGCCAAGTCTGGACTGCAGTGAGGGTTAGGAAAAGTTGGGCTTGCCCCATTTCCTTCAAAACAAGGTCATCTGATTTCAAATGCACTCTGCAGTGTACCCAGACTCTCCATGAAGGTTGGCATGTAAAATGGTCCAGGGTCTTGTTACAGCCTCTTTTGCCTTTGAAAGAGCTGTAGGGATGGTGAGGAAAAGTTGTGTTGCCCATCTCAGTCAAGTAGTTGGTTACCACGATGGAATTGTGATAAGCAGTGTTGAGTAGAGTATGTTCCAAATGCCTTTCCAGCAGTTTCAAATGAGAATGATAAAACATTATTTACATTATTTACATTTGGTGGATATTTGTCCTCATCTTCTTTGTTGTTAACGTAATGTTTCGGCTGATATACTCTCCAGCCTTCATCAGGTGTCTTGGCTAAATTTCAAACCTGGGTTCTCATTCCTAAGGTATTTTTCTATGTTATTATTATTATTAGTATTATTGTTCTTAAATATAGAACTGGACAATGATAAAAGATGGCAGGTTAGCTTATTAGTAGGATATTTTCAAAGCTCTGTCACAGCTGTTTCTTTTACTCTGGAATAACAAAAGATGGCAGGTCAGCTTATTGGTAGGGGTTGTCTAAAGTGCTTGCACAGCCATCTCTTTCAGTCTGGAATAACAAAAGGTGGCAGGTCAGCTTATTTATTGGTAGGGGTTGTTCAAAGTGCTTGCACAGCCATCTCCTTCAGCCTGGAATAACAAAAGTTGGCAGGTCAGCTTATTAGTTGTATTCAAAGTGCTGGTACAGCTGTCTCCTTCAATGTGGAATAACAAAAGTGGCAGGTCAGTTTATTTATAGGGTATGTCCAAAGCTCTGTCACCGCTGTCTCTTTCAATCTGGAATTTCAGGACAGGTCAGCTATTTAGATGTCTAGTAACAATGTTAATGATACATGAAAATTACAATTCTTTCCATTTTTTAATTTAATTATTGGTTTTTTATCCCACTTTATCCTTCCTAGACTAAAGGAGAAGCACAGGAGGTGATGTCGATCCGTCAGGGCCCTGTTCGAGCAGTTAGGATCTTGCCGACTCCTGTACCTGGTGTGTATTTTTCTTTTATTTGTTTCAGCCATTTGACTGTAGTCACTCTGGAGCACTGTATCTAAATATTTTCTAAATAATCTGAATATTTTCTCCTTTAGTTATTTGTGAATACTACATGCTAAAACTAATATCCAGCCACTGGTCAGAGATCTGCTTGATTGTGTGTGTATGTAAGTATATGTTTATATATATTGTTTATATATATATATATATATAAGTATAAGTATATATATATATATAAGTATAAGTATATATATATATATATATATATATATATATATATATATATAAATATATATATATAAATATATATATATATATATGTAGAACCGTCCAACCCATGCTAGCATGGAAAACGGACGCTGAATGATGATGATGATGATATATATATATATATATATATATATAAGTATATATATATATATATATATATATCATCATCATCATCATCATCATTTAGCGTCCGTTTTCCATGCTAGCATGGGTTGGACGGTTCTACTGGGGTCTGTGAAGCCAGAAGGCTTCATCAGGCCCAGTAAAT
The DNA here is from genome assembly GCF_006345805.1 of Octopus sinensis. Taxonomy (NCBI): domain Eukaryota; kingdom Metazoa; phylum Mollusca; class Cephalopoda; order Octopoda; family Octopodidae; genus Octopus; species Octopus sinensis. The sequence continues at coordinate 74,164,002 of NC_042999.1, read as the reverse complement.
CTGGCAGTGTTTCTACGGCTGGATGCCCTTCCTAACGCCAAGTATATAAGTATATATATATATATATATATAAGTATATATTATATATATATAAGTATATATATATATATATATATATATATATATGATTGATTGATTGATTGATTCTAGTTTCAGCTTATGAGCTGTGCCATGCTGGGCACCGCCATTTGGTGTTGCTACTTGGTTTCACTTCATGGAGGCTTTCTAGCAACTGCTATTTGGTGCATGAGAGAGTTCGATGCAGCTGCCCTCATCTGCCCCTCCTGCCGTGAAGTGGTTCATCTGGGACACCTGACAGGAAGAGATCCAGCTTCATTTTAAAGACATCTGTATCCACCCTATGCAGGTCTCTCAGGTTCTTCGGGAGGATATTGAAGAGCTGTGGGCCTCGGAAGCCCAGGCTATCACAGAATCTTGTCCTACATCTTGATGGCAGGTTTGGAGTCCTAGGCACCACGCAGTGGCGCCCAGTTCTGGCATTTGCGTAACTCTCGATGCCAAAGTTCAGGACACTTCCCTCCAGGATCTTCCAGATGTATATTATGGCATATCTTCCCGCCTACGCTCCAGAGAATATTTTTAATCTCTTGAGTCTTTCCCAGTAGCTTACATTCTGCATAGAGGCTATCTTCTTTGTGTAGCTTCGTTGGATCGCCTCAAGTTCTGTGATCAACTTGACACTGGATGGTGACCATAGCTGAGAGCAATAGTCAAAGTGGCTTAGGACAAGTGTCTTCCAGAGGACCATCATGGTTTTTTGTTCTCTTGTTCTAAAGGTTCTAAGAATCCATCCAGCCAGCCGTCTACATTTCATTGTCAGTTTAGCAACATGTACATGAAAGGTCGCGTCATCACTCATGTGAATACCCAGGTCACGCACTGATTGTGCCTCTGGGATTGCAATCCCTCCGCGTCCAGTGTATTCATTGGGTATTGCATTCAGTTTTGCATGCTGATAGTATAAAGCTTGAAACTTTCCAGCATTGAACTGCATGCTATTCTTTCAGCCCACTTGTATATTTCGTCCAGCTCACATTGCAGGTGTTTAGTGTCCTCAGGGTTCTGTATTGCCTGTGAAACTTTTGTATCATCTGCATAACTTGTGATCGTGGCTCTCTGCATGGCTGAGGGCATGTCTGAGAGGGCCATTATGAACAGTAGTGGTCCCAGAACAGTGCCCTGCGGAACACCGCTCACTATTTGTGTGTTAATGGAGGTGGCCCCATTGGCTACTACCACCTGACGTCTATCCTTCAGAAAGTCATGAAGCCATTCTCCCAGTTTTCCAACTATGTTGAGATCACGCAGTTTGTGACATATCATTCCATGATCGACTTTATCAAAGGCCTTTGCAAAGTCGAGATATATGACTTCCACATTTGAGTGGTTGAGCAGCCGTTTCAGCACCCAGTCATAGTGTTGTAGGAGCTGAGTTAAACAGCTTCTCCCTGGTCGGAAACCATGTTGGGTGTCGGGCAGCAAGTCATTCTCTTCAAGGAAGGTGATCAGCTTCCTTCTGACTATTCGTTCCATGACCTTGCTGATGTGTGAGGTCAGAGAGATAGGTCTATAGTTCTTGGCTTCCGCTCTGCTACCTCCTTTATGAATGGGGCATATTTTACCTTCCTTCAGTTTTCCTGGAAGTTTGCCAGCTGCAAGGAAGCTCTGAAAGAGGAACTGCAGTGGTCTTGCTAGGACTCTCTTACTGCTTTTAGGAGGATTGCCGGGAATCCATCGGGGGCCAGTAGCTGAGTCTGTTTTCATTTCATCTATAGCCTTGGTTACATCGTCTTCCTTTATATCGATGTAATCTATCGTCGCCGCCTCTGATTTTATATCTGCAGTGGTAAAAAAGTCAGTTGGATTGGTGATTTGGAGATGCCCAAGGGGTGGAGTGAAAACTCTTGAATTGCTCATTCAGTATTTCACTTACCCTCATTGGTTTTCTGTAAGTGTGCCATGACAACATACAGAACATATGCCA
>NC_042999.1:74019922-74161897 GCF_006345805.1 Octopus sinensis | reverse complement strand
AGTACTGTCATTGGCCACAACAACAATTTCACTTGCCTCAACAGGTCTTTGCAAGCACAGTTTATTGCCCAATGATTGAAGGGTACTCTTAAATGGGCTGTTTATGCAGCACTGGCATAGGCCATAATTATGATTTCACTTGGCTTGCTGGGTCTTCTCAAGCACAGCATATCTCCAAAGGTCTCAGTAAGGCCAAATGTTCTAAGGTCATGCTTCACCACCTCATCCTAGGTCATCCTGGGTCTACCTCTTCTGCAGGTTCCCTCAATTGCTAGGGTGTGACACTTTTTCACAAAGCTGTCCTCAGCCATTCACAACACATGACCATACCAGTGCAGTCATCTCTCTTGCACACCACATCTGATGCTTCTTAGGTCGAACTTTTCTCTCAAGGTACTTACACTCTGTCAAGTATGCATGCTGACATTACACATCCAGCAGAACATACTGGCTTCATTCCTTGAAAGCTTACACATGTCCTCAGCAGTCATGGCCTATGTTTTACTATCATTTAGCATGGCTGTTTGTACATGTGCGTCTCTGAGCGAGAGGCCCTTTGTCACCAGCAGAGATAGGAGCTCTTTGAACTTTGCCCAGGCTATTCTTATTCTAGCAGTTACACCTTCAGAGCATCCACCCCTACTACTAACTTGGTCCCCTAGGTAACAGAAGCTATCAACTACTTGTAGTTTTTCTCCCTGGAATGTGACAGAAGCTGTTTTCTGCACATTTTCAGTGCTTATAGCACCTGAGCATTTGCCACACACAAAAGCTACCTTCCCAGTCAACCTTCCTTTGGTATTGCTGCACTTCTTATAAGTACATAGTTTACATTGGGTACATCTTATAGAGTTTCTACCCATGCCTTTTCTACAGATTGAACAGGGCCATCTACCTGAAGGGATTTGTAGTTTGTCTGCCATCCTACTTATTAAGACTTTGATTTTTGCTAAGTTGACTTTAAGGGCATTCAATTCTAGTCTTTGCTTCCACCCCTGAAATTTCTCCCCAAGTTCTGATAGTGACTCAGCTATTATAGCAAGAACATCACCATAGAGAAACTCCCAGGAGCATCCAGTCTTGAATTCCTCTGTTATTGACTGGAGGACTATGATGAATAAGGCGGGGTTGAAGACTGATCCTTGGTGGGCCCCTACTCCTACTCGGAATTCTTCACTATACTCATTGCCAGCCCTCACCTTACTGACAACATCCCTGTACATGGCTTGTACAGTTCACAATAACCATTCATCTATCCCTAGTTTCCTCATTAAACACTAGATAAGGGATCGAGGACTCTGTCAAAGGCTTTCTCCATATCAACGAAAGCCAGGTACAGTGGTTTATCTTTGGCTAGGTATTTCTCCTACTGCTCTCCTACCAGAAATATAGCATCAGTGGTGCTTTTCCCTGGCACAAACCCAAACTGCATCTCATCTAGACTGAGTCTCTCCCTAATTAGTTGGGTTATGACCATCTCCATGACTTTCGTTACCTGATCCAACAACTTGATACCTCTGCAATTATCTGTATTAAATGCATCACCTTTATCTTTGTAGCAATTGACTATGGTGCTGCTGCATCAGTCATTGGGTATGACTTCTTCATGTATCACCTGGTTGACTATATGGGTGACTAGACTATAGCTGACACCACCAGATATTTTAAGCATCTCTGCAATGATTCCTGATGTGCTGGGGGATTTCCCTGTTTTCATACCCTTAATTGCTTTATCTACCAAGGTACTGTCAATCCAGATAGCTGGTCCCTCTGTTGGGTTGAAATTCGGCAGACTCTCTTTCTCCCATTCATTCTCTTCATTTAGGAACCTTTCATAGTGGTGTCTCTAAGTCTCGCTCCTAGCAGCCTCATTAAATGCAAGTGAGCTGTCATCCATGTGGACACATTTCTCTCCTATGACATCACGATTCTCTCTCACACACTGTCTTGCAACACAAAACATCTCAAGTCTTTGGTCCTCACAACACAGAACATTGGCAAATTTTTCTTTTCTGCTTCCCCTCTGGCTAAATAATCCTGTCTCCTAGCTTTCCTTCTGGCAAATGAAAAAGCTATAAAATATTGTTTCAGCCACAGATTTTATATATTAAGTATTTCATACTTCCAATTGAGTACACAAAAATAAGACCTTTATTATATATACTGAAATATTTATTGCTAGGTATTAAATTATCTGCCTAATGCCTGAACATCCTTAACAAAAAACATACAAATAGAGCCAAATTATGCAATTGTAGCCATCAAAGTTTTAGCACACCCATATTTAGCAGCAATCAGTTTTCTAAATAACATTTGTCCCTAAAAAAAAATAACTAAAATAATTTAAAATATCCTTTTTTGTACTTAGTGTAATACCACTGTAAGAAGAGTCACATAATTTGGCTCAGAGAGCATATTTCATTTCAGATGTACATGTCTCAGGCCTGATAATTTAATGCCTATAGTAAGCATCTTAATATGTGTCATGTGTTTTTTTTATTTTAGTGTACTAAATGATAGAGACTTACTATATCAGTATTCTGATCAGGACAATATTTCTTGTATTTTTCACTGAGTTCTTTATAATGTGTTCATAAATTGCATATTTCTTGTTCAGAGATTTATATGCTCATTAACGATACACACGCGCACACACATTAATATATACATACATATATAAGGCCACAAGTATTTCAGGATCCCTTCTCATTTCATAAATGTTTATACAATAAAAATGCTTATTAAAATGTATGTGTATTACTTTGGTATTATTATTATTATTGTTATTATTATTAACAACAACAACAACAACAACAATAATAATAATAGAGAGCTAATAGTGCTGATGTTGACAAAGCCCTTACCCATCAATGGTTAGTGTCTTCTGGCTTAAAATCAGAAGCAGAAGGGTTTATCATAGCATCTAAGATCAATGCATACCTACAAGGAACTATCAGGTCAATATATTAAAGAACAGCAATATACAAACATGTCATGTATGTCAACAACAAAATGAAACCATTGATCATGTTGTCTCCATGAGCAGTCTTCTTGCACCTACAGAGTATCTCAACAGGCATCATAGAGCAGCACGATATATTCACTGGGTAATTTGCAAAAACTATGACCTGCCCAATGATAAAAACTGGTGGGAACACAAACCACCTCCAGTGCTTAAAAATGATCACATCCCACTCCTCTGAAACTTCACTATTCAAACTGACAGAAAAATAGATGCAAATAGGCTTTCTAAACTTTGCCAAGGCTATTCTTATTCTAGTGGTAACACTCTCTGAATATCCACCCCTGCTACTGACTTGGTCACCGAGGTAGCAGAAGCTATCAACTACTTCTAGTTTCTCCCCAAGGAGTGTAATAGAATCTGTTTTCTGAGTATTAATGGTGTCTATTGCCCTGTGCATCCGCCACACACGAAAGCTATCTTCTCAATTAATTTTCCTTTGATATTGCGGCAACTCTTATGTGTCCATAGCTTACACTGGGTACATCTTATGGAGTTTCTACCTACACCTTTTCTACAGATCGAGCAGGGCCACCTACCTGAAGGGGTGTGTGGTGAGTTTGCTACGAAAACTAAAAGAAGCAGCACATATGCTAAAACACAACAACCTCCTAAGCAGACTGAGTGCAGATATGAGTAGCATATGAGAACTGGTTCCATTTTAATTTTTAATCTTTAATTTTTTAACTCCCCTATCTTATTTTAAGGATCTCATTCATTTAATACTACATGTATGGACATATAAGTAGATACACGTGTGTGTGTAAATGTGTGTGTGAGTTTTTTATGTATGTATGTATATATGTATGTATGTATGTATGTATGTATGTATGTATGTATGTATGTTTGTATGTATATGTGGGTATATGTATGTACATATATATGTGTGTGTGTGTGTATGTACATGCATATGTATGTACAAATATACATGAGTGAGTGTGTGTATGTGTATATATGTATACATAAGTACCTGTATGTGCACATGCATGTAACTATGTGTAAGCACGCATGTGCCTGCACATATGTATGCATATGCATGTATATGTATATGTATGCATATGCATATGCATGTATGAATACATTTGTGGATGCATATGAGCATGCACGTGTATGTATATGCATATGTATGTATATGTATATATATGTGTGTGTGTATATGTATGTATGCATATGCGCACATGTGTATGTACGTGTGTGCATGTGTATGTATGTCATTATACCTTCTTTCCTCCTCTCTGACTTCCACCTATCACACTAACCTATCACATACATCTATTTATAGAAATTTGACATCCTTGTATTCCTCCCTCCACTTTAAATTTTACTACTAAAACTACTACTCACTTTGGTATCTCCCTACCCATACCTTTTCTCTACCCATCCCTTAATACAGCCCTGTCATATCACCCTTACTCACATATCTCGCACTTATTCACTCCCTCCCTTCTCATCTCTTCTTTCCACATCTCCCCCACTCCTCTTCCATCCTCCCCTCACATTATCTTGACCACCAACTACCACTCCTTTTCTTACTTCTATCACCCTTTCTTCACATTTCTCTTTTCTTTTGTTTTTTTCTTTTTTTCACTCTTTTCACTTTTTCTTCTCTCTCTTCTTTTCTCTCTCTTTATATTATTTTTTGTCCTTTTTTCTCTCTTTCCTCCTCTCATTTTCTCTTCCTGTCTTCATTCTAACCTATCTCCTCATTCTAATCATACACATCTCCCCACTCCCATCTATCTACAAATACTACCAATACATTCTCAAATTTTCATTCACACCACAAAACAACTTCAAATGAGCAACACAGAATCCACAGCTCCATACTTAGAAATGACTAAACATGAACTACTATTGGAACTTACATACCATGTACAGGGAACATTTTTACCATTTCTACACACCACTTTACTCGAATAATGGAACTGAAACTACAATGTTTTATATTTTATTTCTACTTTCATTCTCTTATTTCCCTCTATATTCCCTATCTCCTCCTTTTCAACAATAATTCCTTATTTCGAACTCAAACATTTACCTCTATTTAACCATCTCACATTGTCTCTGATGAAGGGATATCCGTAATATCCCAGAAACAGCGGTAAGATTATATCTATATCTCTTTCCTTATAAATGTCCTGAAAACTCCTCACAGCCTTGGCTTTGTTATCTCTTTTTGTCTAATATATATATATATACACATATACACACACACACACACACACACACACACACACATATATATATATATATATATATATATATATATATATATATATATATAAACTTAGATATGTTTCGACCAAAGATTGGTCCAGGCCATGTCTAACTTAATAGCACCACCTGATAGGATTATTTGAATCCTGTTTAAGTCAAGTTTTGTTCAAGTAGTGAGTTCTTGTTGGGTGAGTTGTATCCAGTTTTGTTCAAGTAGTGAGTTGTATCCAATTATGGGTGGCTTATCTGGTATTCTTTGGAGGAATCTATCCAGACTCCGTTTAAAGTTGATGGGATCCTTTTCCTCTTTGATCTCCCTCGGGACAATGTTAAATAGGGCAGGGCCTGTTGAGGAAAAGAAATTATGTTGCAGTGTACATGTATGTTGTGATCTTGAATTATGCAGGGGACGTATGGCCCGTGGTCCCAGTCTTGGATGAACCTTGAAGCTAATGTTTAGGTCGTTTGGGCAAAGTTGGCGGTATATTTTCCACATCGTACAAATGATGTACCGCTCATGGCGACGCTGGAGAGAGTAAAGTTTCAAAGCTTTAAGGCAATCCCAATAATCGAGAGCAGCCATGCCTTCAATTCGTTTAGTGAGTGCCCTCTGGGGTGACTCAATTCTGGAGATGTTTTGTCTTGTGTGAGGAGACCACAGTGGGCAGCAGTATTCAAGGTGTGGCCATACAAAGGAGGAAAAAAGTGGTATGATGACACCTTGTTCTCTGGACCGGAAAGTTCTTAAGATCCAGGAACTCATCCTATGAGCTATATCGACCTTCTTGTTGATGTGTGCACTCCAACTGAGATCGTCATCAACAATTACACCCAGGTCCCTGATATTGTTAGAGGCTGTGAGTGGTTCCCCTGAAGGAAGAGAGTATGGTTGTTTTAGTGAGGAATTTCTTCCAAAATGCATCAGCTCAAATTTTCCCTCATTCAGTTGCATTTTGTTTCTGTCTGTCCATTGACTCACGGCATATAGATCAGACTGAAGTTGAGTTCGGTCTGCTTCTTCATTGACGATTTGCTGGAGCTTAGTGTCATCAGCAAATATTTTCACTTTGCAGTAATGTACGACACTGGAAAGGTCGTTTATGTAAATTATGAAGAGTAGCGGACCCAAAACAGTCCCCTGGGGAACACCGCTGGTGACTTTTGCTGGGTTTGAGTGGACTCCATCAACTACAATATGTTGTGTTCTATTCGCCAGGAAATACTTAATCCAGTGTAGAACTTTTCCACGGATTCCAACATTTGCCAATTTTGAGAGTAGGATATTATGGTCTACCCTGTCGAACGCTTTACTGATGTCAAGATATATGATGTCAGAGTTCGAACCTGTTCCCAAGGCTTTGAGTACATCTTCAATGTGGTGTAAGAGCTGTGTTAGACAGTCCCTGCCACAGCGAAAGCCATGCTGATTTGCATTTAGGAGTTTGTGGGTCTCCAGGAAGTCAGCTATCCTTGATCTTAACACTCTTTCAAACACTTTAATGATGTGGGAGGTGAGTGAGATTGGGCAATAGTTGACTGCGAGGGATCTGTTTCCCTGTTTGAAAACCGGGATGACCGACTGGGATAAAAACTGTTTCAGTATATAACCTGCATCTAACGAATTTCTCCAGAGGTTGGTCAGAGGGACTGCAAGTTGGTATCTACATTCCTTCAGGAGACTAGCGGGAAATCTATCAGGGCCTACAGCAGAGTAATGTTTGACTTCATTTATTGCTGCTACGATGTCAGTGGCAGTGAAGGTTATGTCTGAGATCTTGTGTTGGGAGTCAACTTCGTTCGTTTCCCTTACGTCAATATCAGTGGGAACACTAAAGACAGAGCAGTATTGTTTCTGCAGTATTTCTGCCATTTCTTTAGCATCATGTTGGGGAATGCCGTTATCATCAATCAATGGCCCAATGGGTGAGACAGTGGTTCTATGCTTATTTGCATAAGGATAGAACACTTTTGGGTTCTGTTTGATGTTTTTGATTACCCATTGTTCCTCCACAGCTCTTTGATTTTCAATGGAGGTTTTCATGTTGGTCTGCAGATGAAGTTTTTCCAGCTCTAGTCTTTTCATTGTTGTTGAATGGGGATGTTGTGTGTGGGAATATTTTAATTGGTTGATTTTTTGTTGAGTCTTTTGATGCGCCTGATGAGTGTTTTTTTCTTTTTAGGGAGCCAGTTTCTGTTTGTGTTAGTAGATTTCTTGGGAGCGTGTTTAGAGCATGTATAGGTGACAATGTTTTCAAAGTGCTGCCACGCGGTCTCAATATGAGAGGAATTGAGAGTAAAAGACCAGTCGATGGAAGACAGATCCTTTCTGATTGTTCCCCAGTCCGCTTTGTGGAAGTTTATGTTGTCAAATGGGTGCCATGGAGTGGGGTTGGCTGGTTTGGATTTTATATGTTGGGAATTAAGATTGCAGAGTACCATGTCGTGGTCTGAGAGGAGAGTTTTTTCGACTGAAATACTGTGAACATAGCTAGAGTGATTGGTCAATACCAGATCCAAGATCGTTTTATTCTGTCTCATTGGGTCAAGCACTAGCTGAGTCAGGAAATACTCATCCATCAGATTAAAGAGCAGTTCTGCTGCTGCTCTATCTGATGTAGAGCACTTGCCTAACTTCAGAGTATTTGTGGGCCAGTTCACATGAGGGAGGTTAAAATCACCCATCACTAGTATGTTTGCGGAGTGGTACTTCCGAAGGAAGGACTTGACTTTGCTAAGGCACTCTTCAAAGTACTTTAGAGGTGCCTGGGGAGGCCTGTAAAGACCAACAATGGTTATGTCCTTGGCTTTGTTGTATAGTGATACCAATTCACAGTAGCCATTGGAAAAAATGTCCTTGGCATCAAGTGAAAAGGAGTCATGGATGAAGATGGCTGTCCCTCCCTTATTTCGGTCTGTGCGATCCGCACGAACAATGGTGAAATCTTTTATTTTCACCTCTGCGTCCATATGGGTGTTGTTCAGGTGAGTCTCGGTAAGGATAAAGAAAAGGAAGCAATGTGCCATTTCGGCAAGCCAACTCTATATATGGGATCTTCCATTTTGGGGCAATAATTGATGGGTTGATGCCACGTACATTTAACAGGAATGTCGAGGTAAGGGAAGTTGGTAATAGGTGAGTGGTCCTTGTGATTTGCATAGATGGTTGGTGATAGCTCGCTGGATCTCCTGGCTTAGGTCGGCCTTCATATTTTCTAGGTATGTCAGTAAAAAAGAGTTACTTGTTTGGTTTGCCACTTGGTCAGAGGATACATATTTCATGTTGGCGTTATTTGGTGTTTTTTCATGGTTCTGTCTACGTTGTTTGATTGTAGGAGGGGAAACGTGGTTGTATTTTGTTCTTGTTGTTGTCCTAGATTTCCTCTATTCCTGTTTATATTTATTCTGTGATCGTTTTGTGCCCTTCAGATGGTGGTGGTTGCATTCTGGGTTCAGGCACATCCGTTGTGAGACAGAAGTTTGACACAGTTTAGGATGGAATAAGGTGCATCCATTGCCTTTTGTGCATCTGTATTTAGGATCAGAACCATGGATTCTGTATTTAGGACAGTATTTGGGGTGGAGGTGGGGGCAATTTTTTCCTGTTATACTATATAGACAGGTGCCCATAACAAGTCTATGACATATGGTAGGATGGGAAAAAGCACAGCGTCCATTGTTGTTTGAGCCGCTGGGGCCAAATCTACAATTGCCTTTAGAATAGTAACGGCAGGGGGTTTTATTTGGTTGTAGTAGTGGTTTTTCTATTCTGGCAGTAGTAGCAGTAGTGTTAGAAGCAGCTTGTTGATTTTGTGATGGTGGGTTCTGGCTTGCCAGAATGTGGTCAAATCTGCAGCTGCCTTGAGAGTAGTAATGGCAGATAGTTTTATGTGGATGTAGTAGTGATTTTTCTATTCTGGCGGTAGCAGTAGTAGTAGAGTGTTGTTTTTGTTGTAGCAGCATTGAAACTTGACTAGTGGTAGTATTAGAGTGTTGTTGTTGTTGTTGTTTTTGTTGCTGTAGCAGCAGTGAAACTTGACTTGGTTCATCAGGTGCTGTTGTCAATGGAAGTAGGTCAGTTGATTGTTGCTGTTGAAGTGACCCCTGACCTGTTGGAATTTGGTCATTTGGTGTACTGGATTCATTGGCAAGAATGGCTTCTAGTGTAGCCATGTGCTAGTGAAAAATAGGAAATATTCTAACAATTTTTTTTGTTTTATTTTCGATCTGTTTTACAGATCTGTGAAAGGATTTTTTGGCTAAGTCCTCAGTTATTTTACTGTAAACATTAGCTTCGTTGTGATGGATGAACCAAGCGTTAATCATTGCAGTAATTTCATTTTCAACCCAGCGGCGTTTTTGAAAATTATTGGCCATATTCAGTGGGGTAGTGTTGTGTAATATATATATGTATGTGTATGCGTGTATATGTATATGTACACCAGTTATTGATGGCTTGATGTAAAATAGTGAATACACCATTGAAAAGTTTGTGTCGATATACTCGGAAATTCGTGGCTTGTGTGTGTGAGAGTTCAGTGTAATTAGTACAATCAGGATGAGCGGTGTGTTTAATACAGATCAAGAAAAAGAATTGTACTCACGGGACTAGTTTTAGAACTAGTCTTGGGTTTAGTATTTAGTTTTGGGTTGTATTTCTTTCTTCAGGTTGTATATAGATTTGTATAAATTTATCCTCCGATGGTAGTAAAAGAGTAGTATAGTAGGATTGTAGAGTTCAAAAGTTTTGAGATTAAAAACAAGGAGAGTTTATGTTGGCTTGGGTTGAGTTGAGTTAAATTGAGTTGAAATATGCTTCTTTGGTTAGTTACTGACAGGAGCTATAAAAAGTACGTCTTGTCACGACGAGTGCCTGACTATATATAACTTTCATATATATATTTCTATATATGAAAAGCATTGCTACATAATGGTGAGGCATGAGCCTTGAATGCTAAGGGTATGCAAAAACTAGAAAGGAATGAAGTTAGTATGCTCCAGTGGATGTGCAACATCAGTGTACATATACAACAAAGTGAAAATATGTTGAGAGAAAAAAATGGATATACAAAGAATCAGATGTAGTGTACAAACAATGGTTTAGTCATGTGATTCATATAGATGATGGCAGCTACATAAAGAAGTGCCAATCATTTAAAGTGTATGGAATTTGTGAAGGAAGAAGACATGGGATGAAATAGTGAAGGCTGATCTCAAGATATTGAACCTCATGGTGGAGGTGACAAAAGATTGAGATCGTTGGTGTTTTACTGTGCTTAATATGACCCAACTTTCACAGTGAAAGTATAAGGTCCTATAATCATTAAGTTTATATATATGCACCCACTGGGCCCTTTCCCTGAACCCAGTCTGTCCCTGTTAAGTTTTCCCTGTCTTTCCTTTTCCAAACACCCATCTTATTTATCATTCCTCTAACGATGGTACTATTGGGCTGCAGAAGTTATATAACTATACAAAATCTGCCCCTATTTTTTTGCCTTTGTGCAATTAGTTACTTCTCACTCTTCCTGGAATTGCTTTCTTTAACATCTATCCCTCATTCTAAATAACTTCTATATATCTTTCCCTCTCCCTTGAGTTACATCTTAGAACTGCTGTACCTCTTCTCTAACACTATGACCATTGTTATATACCTATGGCTATCATCTCTCTCTATCTCTCTATCTCTGTCCTTCCCTCTCCCTCTCCCTTGTCTGATCTACCAGCAGGCTTCTATTACTACTCACCACATGCTTCCTGTACTGTCACTTACTATCTCCCCTTCTTGAGTTATTTCTTTCACTTTCTCCCTCATACTAATATTTACCATCAACCACACCTCCACACTTGTACATCATTTACATTAACCTTTACTCCCATCCCTAACCATCTGTCACTCTTCTCTCACACACCAATGAACTTATCCAGCTTCATGTTCCCATTCCTGTCCATATTCTCTTGTATACTCACCTTCTTGTACCTTGACACAATGCTTCAATAACTCACCATCAACACTTCTCCCATCTTTCCAACTACTCCCACTCACTCCTATATAATGGGAGGTAGCCATGTATCTCTTCTATAGTAAGATACATGTGCCTATCCCTCAATCATGCTTTAGCCTCTGAACACCTGGCATAAAACCAGATTCCCCCTTTGTATAACTGCAATCAACTGTTGAGAGGGTTTCTTCATTTCCTTTGTATTACAAGTTACCTGATGATCTGTCTACTGGATTGTTATGCGAAGAGCACTAAGTTCATTCCTTAAAAAGGTTGGCATAAGGAAGGGCATCCAGCTATAGAAACCATACCAAAGCAGACATCAGAACTCAGCATAGTCCTTCAGCTCATTGGAACCTGTTAAGCCATTCAACCCATGCTGACATGGAAGACAGACATTAAAGGATGAGGATCTACACACACTCACACAGGCATACATTTATATATCATCAGCAGCAGTATTAACTCATATTCGAGCAGTTACTCTATAGCAAGTAACTGTGCCTCTTCATCCTGATGGGTACAGAGGATGCTGGTGCCTGAGGTGGCAGTTCAGGTCAAGGGTGTTATAGAAGAGCCAGGGGTTGGTAGAGGATGAGGAAATGCAGGTTATTCTTTGTGTCTTTGACGTCTGATCTCTGCCTGTTAACATTTGTTATTTCCCATCTGGTTCATTCCTTTGATGATAACATACAGCTACTTTGGGTGATCCTTGGTGATTTTCTCCTTCATATTTGGGTCAAAGGAGCAGTGGAGAAAGTTACCTTGAGCTGGTAAAGGAAACAGAATTTAGGAGCTCCATGTCATCTTTTGCATGAGACCAACTCCACAAAGAGGACTTGACAGGGAAAGCACATTTGAGGCATATGTATAACAAGTGGAGGTGGTATTATGCCATGGTAGATTCAATGCACAGTAGTCCAGACCAGAAAAGTACCGCTCCATTGGTAATATAGTTCTTCGATCGAATCCTCATGATTGCGCAAAGTTTGTACTGCTGAAAATGTTTGATTTTCTTTAAGTCACATCAATAAAATACCCATATCTCACAGTGATAGAGTATTATGGAAAGAATGACAGGCCAGAATACCATGACTTTCATTTGGATGGTGAGGTCATGGTTTGAGAAGACTCTCTTTGAAAGATTTCTGAAAGCACTATGAGCTACGCTGATCTTTTTCTCGATATCTCTGAATAGTACAATTGCTGGACAGGTAACTTCCAAGGTTGTCAAGAATGTTCTTGCGGAATTTTTAATTTTGGTTTTAAATGATGTATTTTCAAATTAATTTTCGTTAAAATTACTTTGACTTTATATATCCTTTTAAAGCCTTCTTTTCGCTCTATCTAATCATGTTACTATTTTTCTTTTTGAATTATTAGGCCATTTGTTTCTGGAATGTTGAATACAACATGGACAAAAAGCAAATTTGCACAATTTTCTTATTCCAGTTCAAGCTAGGTTGAAATGCTGCTGAAACAGCTCACGATATCAACGATGCATTTGGCCCAGGAACCACTAATTAATGTACAGCACAATGGTGGTTCAGGAAATTTTGTAGCAGTGACGAGAGTCTTGAAGATGATAAGCGTAGTGGTCGGCCATTGGATGTTGACAACGATCAACAAAGAGCTTTAGTGGAAGCCAATCCACGCACAGCTGTTCGAGATCTTGCTTCTGAATTAGACGTAACGTATATGACAATTTCCAACCACTTGAAAGAGATTGGAAAAACAAAAATACTTGAGAAATGGGTGCCACACGAATTGAACAACAACCAAAGAAAAATGTCGTTTTGAATTGTCGTCTTCCCTTCTTTTACGCAACAACAGCGACTTGTTTCTCAACTGGATTGTGACTTGCGATAAAAAGTGGATTCTTTATGACAACCGGCAGCACTCAGCTCAGTGGTTGGACACCGATGAAACTCCATGGCACTTCCTGAAACCAAAGTTGCACCAAAAGAAGTTCATGGTGACTGTTTGGTGGTCTGCAGCTGCTCACATCCATCACACCTTTTTGGATCCAGGCGAAATCATTACGGTGGAGAAATACTGTCAGCAAATGGATGAAATGCATAAGAAACTCTGACAACAGCCAGCATTGGTCAATAGAAAAGGACCAAATCTTCTCCATGACAATGCTCAGCCACCATCGCACAAATGGCCCTGCAGAAGTTGAACGAATTGGGCTACGAAACTCTGCCTTATCCGCCATACTCACCAGACCTCTCGCCTACCGACTACCACTTTTTCAAGCATCTCAACAACTTCAAAATGCTTCAAAAACCAAGACGATGCCAAACACGCCTTCAATAACATCTTCGCCACCAGAACGCAGGATTTTTACGCTACTGGCAAAAATAAACTTGCTTAACGTTGGCAAAGTGTTGATTCTGATGGTGTTTATTTCGATTAATAAAGTTTTGTTTGAGCTGAGATATGTGCATCTGAATCTAAAGGTTAAAAACTGCAAGAACTTTCTTGACAACCTAATATATTATTGTGTCTAAGGATAGTTATTACACCAATATTAATAACATATGCACCAGTCCAATTCCACTCTTTATTCTTAGTCAATTGGTTAAATATCTATCTCACTAATCGAGCATTTGTTTAACTTGTTGGTTAAACTGTCAATTGGTGTTCTTTTTTTAGCTTTTTGTGGGTGGGGTTGTAATTTCTTGTTCGGCAAAGTTCTTAAATTGCCATTCACAACCTTTCCAGTGACTTTTGCTTTTCCCTTAAATAAAATCGGTCACGGCTGGTATGTATGGTAGACTGCAGGTCTTCCATAAACAACCTTGCCTGGACTTGTGCTTTGGAGGATAACTTTCTAGTTATAATCTCATGGTCATTCATAACCGAAGGGGGTCTTTACCCTTGATATATAATCTAATATGGATCCTTACACTATCAATTACTCAATGAAAACTTCCTATACCATCCAGGGAACTATAGTCTAAAAAACTAGTGGAGAAAATTACAGATCTTATTAACTGTATGAGATGGAAGGCCTTCCATTACAACAATGAAGAGTCTATCACAGAGAACATATACCATGAAATTAAATCAAAGAAATTCCCTCCCCAAATCAATGACTTAGAAGGCTCCGAAACAGATCTACTGAAGCTTATAAACAAAACCAAATTTCATAAGTCCTTTATCACTTTTCAACAGCAACTGAAAAAAGACATTAAAACATAAATTTTTTTTTTAAATGGCACTTTTTTCTGATGAAGCCAAGAACTTGTGCCTTGTCAGCAACAGCACATACTCACAACTCCTACATAACTTTGCCTAGGCTATTCTTATATATATATGTATGTATATGCATGTATGCGGGAGTGTAAATGCATGTCTGTATATATATATATATATATATATTTATATATGTATATGTATATTTATATGTATAGATGTCAAAATATATATGTATAATGTTACCTGTAAGCATGTAAACACCTATGTGTAAATGAGGATGAGGTACACATATTCATTATATATATATATATATATGTTCATTATATATATATATCGACGTGAAACTTCAGACATCGACGTGAAACTTCAACAATTCATGTCTGTAATGCAAGCCATATGCTACAAATGTGTCCCAGAGAGAAAGGCCACTGTACACAAGAACAAAATCCCCAGAGAGAGGAAAATTTTAATGAGACGGCGTACAAAATTTTCAAATCGCCTAAACAAACAGATTGAAAGCAGTGAAAAGTCCCGCCTAAAAATAAAACTGTTGGAAATCGAAAAATGTCTGCAACTCTCCCATGAAAAAGAAAGAGCAGACAAAGAAGCCTGGGCTATAGAAAACATAAAATCTAACCCCAGAGCTTTCTACAGGTATGCCAAAGAAACAGCTACAGTGCACTGTAGAATAGGGCCACTCCTCGAAAAGGATGGCACACTTACAGGAAAACCAATGAGGGTAAGTGAAATACTGAATGAGCAATTCAAGAGTGTTTTCACTCCACCCCTTGGGCATCTCCAAATCACCAATCCAACTGACTTTTTACCACTGCAGATATAAAATCAGAGGCGGCGACGATAGATTACATCGATATAAAGGAAGACGATGTAACCAAGGCTATAGATGAAATGAAAACAGACTCAGCTACTGGCCCCGATGGATTCCCGGCAATCCTCCTAAAAGCATGTAAGAGAGTCCTAGCAAGACCACTGCAGTTCCTCTTTCAGAGTTTCCTTGCAGCTGGCAAACTTCCAGGAAAACTGAAGGAAGGTAAAATATGCCCCATTCATAAAGGAGGTAGCAGAGCGGAAGCCAAGAACTATAGACCTATCTCTCTGACCTCACACATCAGCAAGGTCATGGAACGAATAGTCAGAAGGAAGCTGATCACCTTCCTTGAAGAGAATGACTTGCTGCCCGACACCCAACATGGTTTCCGACCAGGGAGAAGCTGTTTAACTCAGCTCCTACAACACTATGACTGGGTGCTGAAACGGCTGCTCAACCACTCAAATGTGGAAGTGATATATCTCGACTTTGCAAAGGCCTTTGATAAAGTCGATCATGGAATGATATGTCACAAACTGCGTGATCTCAACATAGTTGAAAACTGGGAGAATGGCTTCATGACTTTCTGAAGGATAGAAGTCAGGTGGTAGTAGCCAATGGGGCCACCTCCATTAACACACAAATAGTGAGCGGTGTTCCGCAGGGCACTGTTCTGGGACCACTACTGTTCATAATGGCCCTCTCAGACATGCCCCCAGCCACGCAGAGAGCCACGATCACAAGTTATGCAGATGATACAAAAGTTTCACAGGCAATACAGAACCCTGGGGACACTAAACACCTGCAATGTGAGCTGGACGAAATATACAAGTGGGCTGAAAAGAATAGCATGCAGTTCAATGCTGGAAAGTTTCAAGCTTTATACTATCAGCATGCAAAACTGAATGCAATACCCAATGAATACACTGGACCCGGAGGGATTGCAATCCCAGAGGCACAATCAGTGCGTGACCTGGGTATTCACATGAGTGATGACGCGACCTTTCATGTACATGTTGCTAAACTGACAATGAAATGTAGATGGCTGGCTGGATGGATTCTTAGAACCTTTAGAACAAGAGAACAAGAAACCATGATGGTCCTCTGGAAGACACTTGTCCTAAGCCACTTTGACTATTGCTCTCAGCTATGGTCACCATCCAGTGTCAAGTTGATCACAGAACTTGAGGCGATCCAACGAAGCTACACAAAGAAGATAGCCTCTATGCAGAATGTAAGCTACTGGGAAAGACTCAAGAGATTAAAATTATATTCCCTGGAGCATAGGCGGGAAAGATATGCCATAATATACATCTGGAAGATCCTGGAGGGAAGTGTCCTGAACTTTGGCATCGAGAGTTACGCAAATGCCAGAACTGGGCGCCACTGCGTGGTGCCTAGGACTCCAAACCTGCCATCAAGATGTAGGACAAGATTCTGTGATAGCCTGGGCTTCCGAGGCCCACAGCTCTTCAATATCCTCCCGAAGAACCTGAGAGACCTGCATGGGGTGGATACAGATGTCTTTAAAATGAAGCTGGATCTCTTCCTGTCAGGTGTCCCAGATGAACCAACTTCACGGCAGGAGGGGCAGATGAGGGCAGCTGCATCGAACTCTCTCATGCACCAAATAGCAGTTGCTAGAAAGCCTCCATGAAGTGAAACCAAGTAGCAACACCAAATGGCGGTGCCCCAGCATGGCCACAGCTCATAAGCTGAAACTAGAATCAATCAATCAATCAATCAATCATATATATATATATATATATATATATATTATATTAAATTAGAGATAAAACCACTATTAGGTAAATCATACAATGAAAAACTTAAGCCAATACATAAGATTAATTAATTTATATTATTCAAATATATCAAATTATTAAAAAAGATAATTAATACGTACACACTCACACACATACATGTATACGTACATGCAAATACACACAGACATGTATATATATGTATATATATATATATATATATATATACATATCTGTGTGTATTTGCATGTACGTATACATGTGTGCTTGTGAGTGTGTACGTATGTAGACATTTTGAACACAGGAGGTTTATGTCTATGTATTATGATAGTATGGTTGCATGCATTCTTTATCTTTTTTCTTTTTCTACCAATTAGAGCAACTTCTCTTTTATTCAACGGATTTTCATAGCATCTTTCACCATTAAAAACTGATGAGAATGCATCGTATCTCTTCACTCTGACATTCAAAACTCCGAGAACTATAATGACAACTTTTTACTATTTGTTCTAGATTATAACATATATAAATAATCCTCTATTTATCTAATATCGCAGTCTCATTCTTTTGTTTATTATTATTATTATTATTATTATTATTATTATTATTATTATTATTATTATTATTATTATCATGTATAAATTCTGTAATTAACAATTATAAGCTTTAAGCTTAGAAGCCTTCACCATGTTTTTGCAATAGAAAATAGTCTAATTATATCTAATTATGGGACATATAAGCTCTCAATGGCAAAGAAGGGGTACTAGTACATGTAGTACATGTAGGCTTATATGCCCCAATGTTAGACTATGTTCTATAGCCAATAAATAGTGAACGCTTATAATTATTATTTACAGAATTTTCCCTCATCACTGTTTCTTAATCTAACGCAGAACAAGCACATATTTGTTTATACAACATCATGAAATTATAGTTCTTAAATCTAACAGAACGAAGTTGGTGGGTAAGTTAGTGTAATCGATCAACACACTTATCACAAAAAGCTAAAGTTATGAGTTCAATTCCCACACATGCTAATACCCATTTTTTCCATCAAAGTCTTATATTCCCCAATATTGGACTATTTTCTATAGCCAATACATGGTAAATGCTTGTTATTTACAGAATTTTTACTCACCACTGTTTCCTAATTAAATGCTAAAACAATATATATTTAAGTATGAAAACATTTTTATACACACACATAGAATGTTCCTGTAACTTGGGATTCCTTATTCTAAGTAGACTGACCATGATCCTAGGAACAAACAAATATATACAGATAGATCGAAACAATACCAAACAGACATTGGAGTACAATACAATCATCTAACTCATTGGATCCTGTAAAACCACTCACCCCATGTCCCCACAGAAGACATATGTTAAATGATAGTGATGTGTTGGTAGTTGTGATGCTGAGGTTAATGATGATGATGACAACAACGACAACCAGGAAGAGGATACATTTACTATATCTTAAGCATATTTTAAACAGAAATGAAAAATGTGATTGAATAAAAGTGTGCCATTTTTATTTTACTATCATTAAGCATGTAATGAAATATGTAACAAAAGAATTATATACAGTGCTCAGGTGCACTATAACTCATCAGAAAAAGTAACCAAAACGGCATGAACAGTAAGCAGAATATGCACAGGAAGAGAACAGTGATAAAAGTCTTAAAGAAGAAAAAGAAAAAGAAGAAACATAGGTGGTGGGGCATCAGGTGTACTGTTGGTGGATTTCAGGAAGTATGGAAGTCTTAAAGGATGTAGTGTTTCAACTGCTAACAATTAAAAGCAATTTAAGCTATCCCATGCCAAAAGTATGGATGTCCTGAAAATAATATATATTATGCAAAGTAAAATATGAAATAGAAATATTATTATTTCTAAATCTCTCAAAGAGAGACATTCAGTAACAGTTCTTTAAAAAAAGTAACATCATCCCCTGTAAAGGTCTATGTCACTGTTGCTTTAACCCCAAGAAACATCGTTTCTAGCTGGCTATATCACACAATATCTGTGTCCTTATATTTTTGAACAGGGAGTTCAGCACTCCCACCTAGCACAAAACATCTGTGGACTAGTTTCTGGGTTATTGCTCTTTATCAACACAGATGGCATTGCAGAACTCATCATTCAAATATATAGTTTTCAAAGTGACACATGACACAGATATTATTTCGTATAGCCAGCTAGAAATGATGTTTCTTGGGGCTAAAACAAGAGTAACATCGTCCATTGCAGGACAGCTACATTATGGTGGTAAATGGCCTTTATTTTAAAGAACTGCCACTAATGTCTCTTTTTCAGAGATTTAGAAATAATATTCCTATTTTTAGATCAGTGACTGTGTGTCACTTTGAAAACTATATATTCGTATGGTGGGTTCAGCAACGAAATCTGGCCAAGCAGCTACTCTGTGTTGATAAAGTCCACAGATGTTGTTTTGCGCTAGGTGGGAGTGCTGAACTCCCTATTCTAAAATACAACAACACTGATGTGTCATATAGCCAGCTAGAAACGCTGTTTCTTGGGGTTAAAGCAACAGTGACATAGTCCTTTACAGGACAGCCACATTATGTTCACAAATAGCCTTTACTTTAAAATATGAAATGAATTTTGAAAAGTAATTGTCAAAGTTTTGTTTTTGTCACAGTGCCACTACAACTCAAACATACATAAAAACGTACGTGACTGGGAAATATTATACTTTATATTCTTATTATTCTGGTTATCGTCGATGGAATGTATACAATTGTGCTGGACGATGCAATTGCCATACCACTTATGTGACTTGTTCCAATACAAGTAAGTTGTTAAGAGTGTTTTTCTATATTAATACCTTGTGGCTGGATGAATGCTAGGGAAAATACAGTGTGTTCTTGGTATCTCAAATCTACAATGCATTTCACTTTCCTGTTAAAGTTGTTTTACTCTCTTTAAGTTATTTATGTATATTACAACTTTCCATCAAAGTCTTTTTAAAAAATTGAAAAGAAATGGTGAAGTAAAACTGTAAGAAATAAGTGTTTGATATTGAAAGGATTGACTGAACACGTCCCACTATTTCTTCATACTACTGAACTTGCACCTAATAATAATTCTTTTTGGTGAGTATAGTAAATTTTCAATGAAGAAGCTGGTAGAAACCATTTCACTTTATCTAGTCTCCTAATTTCTGAGAAATGTTTGGATATCATGACTTGTAATTAAACTTAAAAATAAAAAGTCAGCAGTGAATTGGTGACAAATACAAAGTGCATTACAGAAATTTTGAGACAATCTTTCTAGAAGTGCTTATAACTGTCTTAAATTATTGTAATTTTAGTATATCATTATGATACAACAAATAAATTGT
Source organism: Octopus sinensis (assembly GCF_006345805.1). Lineage (NCBI taxonomy): Eukaryota > Metazoa > Mollusca > Cephalopoda > Octopoda > Octopodidae > Octopus > Octopus sinensis. The sequence goes on along the minus strand of NC_042999.1, from coordinate 74,141,496 downwards.
CCTGTCAACTATTTTATTCCAGATGGAAGGAGTCAGTTGTAACAGCACTTTGAACACACTCTACTAAACACTGTTTGTTATAGCTGACTAATTTGCTGAATGTAGTCAGGACATGAAACCAATTTAGAAGCTTGCTATGCAATAAATGCTCCAGGCTACTTATAGATTAACTTGTATGAGCTGAACAATTGTTTTTCACTGGCACAAGAAGCCAGGCAAAGCAAGTTCCCCAGTAAGCTCATGACGAGCCCCTTTTTCGACAGCAAGGGCATCATTTGCATCCACTGGATTTTCTCTGGCCGTACAGTTAACAAAGAGTACATTGTGAAGGTTTTTGAGTGGGTTAAAGAAGAAATTTCATCACAGAAGGTCAAAGTACCTGCACCAAGACAATGCACCAGTCCACAATTCTATCACAGTAATCAGCTATTTGACAGAGATGGGCATCAAAACTGTCCCTCACCCTCCCTACAGACCAGACTTTGCTCCCTGCAGTTTGGTTGTCCCTCAAGCTGTAGAAGAGAAAGGCAGCTGTGACAAGGGTCTTGGATAGCTTCACTTTGGGGGATTTTCATGGAGCCTTACGAAGTGGCTGGAGTGCTACAAGTGCATTTAAGTAAAAGGATCTTATTTTAAAGAATATTAGAGTATTGTCCTTCTTTGAAATTAATAAATGTCTCTCCTGGAAAAGTTTCAAACCTTCTGGAATGCACTTTTGTTTTAGTCTCAAGTTTAAAATTCTGTCTGAACTTCTTACATTACAGGTTTATACAATAAATGTATTGGAGCTTAAATCTATCAGTTACATCATCCACTGGATCAAGCAAATATATCTATGTTTTGCTTCCCACATAGCCTCTTGATTTCAATCCCTACCACCTACCACTTTAATCCTTTTTTTTAGCCCTTACAGCCTGGGATGATACTATGTCACCAGCTGCCTAACTAGAGATCTATGCTTACATCTTAGTGAAAGGGTATGTGACCACAGCTGCATCATTTCCGATGAAGCAAACCTATTTAAATTATAAAATTATAATTGTTTGGTTGTCAGGCAAATGATTCATTAACTAATTATTCCAACAGGAAAAGATTACATGAAAATTAAACATGCTTAACTGTGCTAACTATTTACTTATTTATAGAATATTTATAATTTATATATTCACTTTTTTCTTTTTTACATCTTCAAGGTTGTGAAAATGGTGAGGTTAGATGTCCTCCCAGTCGCAATGAAACCAATTCTACAAATGTATGCATTCGTAAAGAAAGTATGTGTAATGGAGAAATTGACTGTGAAGGTGGCACTGATGAAAAGAATTGCGGTAAGAAAGATAGATATCTTGCTTTTTATTAGAGTATCAGGTGATTTTGTTTTAGTAAGTTTACCATCTAGACCAAATGTGGTTGCTCAGGCATATCAAAGAATCCATAAGTAGTTTATTTCACGAAATGTAGAGAACAACACTTCAATCAGTAATCCAATTTACAAACAAAAACATTTTAAATCAAAATGACCTCATCAAATAATTAAATCTTCACTGTAGTAAACAGCATAACAAAATCCATCTAAATTTTACCTTTTCATTCCAACCAGTTTTATGTCAATACAAAAAATGAATTCTATCAACCCTCATAAGTAGTTTTAATGCTGACTTGAAAATGGAAACTTGAGAAGCTCCAAAATTTAAGAAATGTGTAAATTTTCAAATATTCACAAAGAAGAGATGAAATAGGAAAATAAAATGTTGCATAGGAAACACAATTGCTTCAGTTGAACAAAAGGGTCACAAACTGTTGCATGAGAAGCAAAAAAAATCTTCAACAAAGAATATATATAGCAGGATTAGTATCGTTCATATTGGTAAAAAAAAAAAAGGTATTGCTTTACTTTGGAAAATAAACACTGAACTGGCAACGATTATTGCATGGAAAACAAAATATCTTCAAGTATGAAATATATCAGAGTGCCAAACATTGCATGGAAAAGAAAATAGCATCAGTTGAGAAGTTAAAGAACTGGGTTGCTAATTATGCATAGGACAGAAAATAGCTTCAATTTAGAGTTGAAACAGCTGGGTTCCTAACCGATGTGTAAGAGATAAAGTAACTTTTCTGGGGAATCTAAGTAGCAGAGTTACCAAGAGATGTATGGGAACTGAAACAGGTTGTCAATGGTATGGTAAATGAAATATCTCCAAATAGGAATTGAAAGGCCACTTTGCCAATTTCCTGACTGTGGCATGCAGAATAATAAAAATGTTGAATTGAAACACTGGGCAGTAAGCTATTACATTAAAAACAAATTGCCTTCAGCAGCTAATTGAAACTGCTAGATTTTCTCAATATTGCATAGAAAACAAAATAACCTCAAATCTTTATTGAAACAATTGGTTTGGCATTTGTTACTGAATATTGAATCATCTGGCTGCCAGCAACTGCATGGGACAGAGAATACCACTAAATGTAAGGAGAAACATTTGGCCTTCCAAATATGTAGAAATAGCTTCAACTTGGAATTAAATGAACACTGAACCAACAATTACATAACAAATAAAATGGATTCAAAGGGAAATTGAGACAGCTGGGTCATCAATAATTGCATTGGTACCACATTTGATTTAACTAAAAGCTGAAACAGCAGCTGTATTATCAACTACTGAGTGAGAAGAAAAACTGAAGTGGGAAGACTGCCAACAGCTAATTGGAGGAAAGTAGCGAGCAACAGCTGTTAAAATAGCTGGGCTATCAAGAATTGCAACAGGAAAAACAGAATTACCAACAGATTCAAACAGTTGGTAAGCCAACTAATGCATGAGAACCCGTATAATTTCAATTGATAAACAAAACTGAGTGTCCAACTTTACATAGCAAATATAACAGCTTTGATAACAAATTAATCAGCTAAGATACCAACTATTTTAGAAGATATAATTTCAACAGATAACTGAAACAGCTGGCTTGCTAACTGTTGCATAGGAAACTTGTGATCAAAAGAGCTGTTTATAAATGTTGCCAGAGTAACAGCTTCAACAGAAAATTGAAACAACAGGATTGAAAACTATTGCATGGAAAACAAATTATCTTCAACTTGAATTTGATAAATCTGACTTACTACATTTATGAGGGGGTGTTCCTTAAAGATTTCCCCTGACCCACTTCCCTAGAACTGTGATAAATGAAACTTAGCATAATTATTAGTCCTTCTCTACATAGCCACCACCAACGGTGACACATTTCTCCCCTGACTTTATGCAGCTGTGAAGACCTTGTCAGCAGAAGTCGGTAGTTTGTGTCTGGAGCCAAGACTTTATCTTGAAAATAAGTTCATCATCATTCAAAAAGTGCTTCTCCTTCAAAAAAGACTTTATGGAGGTGGAAGTCAGATGGTGTGAGGTTGAGAGAGTAAGGGAGATGAGATAGGATTTCATAGTCACAGGAATGTGCTTTCATCTGAGCAACATGCGCACTGTGAAGTGGAGCATTGTCTTAGAGGAGGTGGATTCCTTTGGTCAACATGTCATGCATCTCTGCTTTCATGGAATCCTGCAATTTCTGTTGCAAAGAAGCATAATATATCCCATTAATTGTGGTGACCTTTGCCAGAAAATTCATCATGCTGGTCCCAAAATACTGAGACCATTACTTTGCATGCTGAAGATTGGACACAAGCCTTCTTTGGAGGTGGTGAGTTATCATGCTTCCATTGCTTTGACTGGACTTTAATCTCAAAATCATAGTGATGGACCTATGTTTCACCCTGTGGGATAAGTCTTCTGAAAAAGTGAGCCCCGTTGACACATTGTCAAAATAGCCTAGAGGCAATTGACTTGTTCCTGCTTCAGAAAACGTGTGAGCATCCAGGGAATCTATCGTGTAGACAACTTCCCATGTGCAAATGGTCATGAATGATTTTTTTTTCCACAGACCCTACACTTCAAAATCATCATCATCGTCGTTTAACGTTCACTTTCCTTGCTAGCATGGTTTCGACGGTTCAACTAGGGTCTGGGAAGCCAGGAGGCTGCACCAAGCCCAGTCTGATCTGGCAGTGTTTCTTCAGCTGGATGCCCTTCCTAACGCCAACCATTCTGTGAGTGTAGTGGGTGCCAGACGAGGCTGGCAACTTGTCTTCACTTTTTGAGCTAGTTGCCAAATAGTTATGTACTGATCCACAAAATTGTGGCTTCCACTTTATGGATGATGCTGTCATCAATGGTGGAATGGGGCTGTCCAGGAATAGAAGCAGTTTCTACCTATGTCCAACCACATTTGAACTGGCAATGCTAGTGCTTGACTTATGTCACATGATGGTGCATCACCACCATAAACTTCTTTCATCTCATCGAAAGTTTCTTTTGGAGTGCAACCTTTCAAATACAAGAACCTGATAACTGATCTGCATTCAACTGCCCCTCTTATAATGCTTTAGTCCACTTCAACAGCTGCAAAAGACAAATGAATACTCGTGGAAAGCTGCAATTTACAATGTAACATGTAGAGACATGTACATTCCTTGTGCATGAGTAAATCACAGCTTCAACTAGTATTTAAAAAAAAAAGCTAAGTTGCCAGCTTGAGAAGATGCATGAAGCTAAGTAAAATCGTTGACATCCACCCATATATACAGACTTGTCCTTTACAGATGCCAGTGTCACATAAAATGTACTCATGCTGCTGTGTAAATGCACCCATGCCAATGGCACATAAAAAGCACCCAGCACACTCTGTAAAGTGGCTGGAAGTTGGAAAGGTACCCAGCTGTAGAAACCATGTCACAACAGCCAATTGGAGTCTGGACAGCTTCTTTACTGGCCAGCTTCTTTACTGGCCAGCTCCTCTCAAACCGTCCAACCCAAGCCAGCATGGGAAATGGGTGTTAAATGATGAGGATGGTGATGTTAATGACATATACATACAATGGGCTTCTTTCAGCTTATGCCTACCAAGTCCATTCACAAGCCTTTGGTCATCCCAGGGCTATAGTAGTAAGTAGACATTTGTTCAGGGTACCATGCAGTGAGACTGAATCGAGGACCATGTGGTTGACAAGCAAACTTCTTACCACACAACCACTCTTGCACATAAAAAACAATATTATTTTAATAATAATTTGAAACAATTAATTCAACTAGGATTTGAAACAGATCTATTGCCAACTATTATAGAAGACACAAAATAATTTCAACTGAGGAGAAAAACAGCTAGTTTTCTGTTATGTCTTGCTCGACACTGATATGTCCTGCGTTATAACTATGTACTTCATCATCTGCATGACTGGCCCGAACGGCATACCTCAACGACTGACTCCACTCCTCATAGCTGTCCACTATTTATTCTCTCACTCAGAGGTGTCCTCCACAACACCTCCCCTTTTGAGATTTTTTTTACACACAGCATTATTTTTTTTTTTTACATTTTCCATTTTTTGTACACACGGAATTATTACTTTTTCATTTTTTTCTACATTTTCTTTGCAGGACAAAAAAATTTTTTTTTTTTTCAATTTATTATCACAGGAAAATTAATTATTACATAGAATTCTCTGATCAGCAATTATTATTATTTTTTCAACTCTATGTATTACACAGAACAACAAAATCTTTTTTTCTCCAGAATGTCCCAGGTAGTACCGGCTCTACATTCTTACCAGTAGTGCTACAAACGCATAGCGACCTGACTGAAATCCTTCAAATAGACTTATATTATTTTAACTCCATGTCCCAGGTAGTACTTCAGAAATCCTTCTTCATTAGAATTTTTTTTTGGCATCATATTCTATTATTTCTATTTCACACATAAATAAATTATTACATAGAGTTCTCCGATATACACCTATTGGCAATTCTGTTTTTTTCGACTCTGTGTATTCCACATTCAAACCCTGCTGTTTGAATGTATGCCACAGGTAGTACCAGCTTTACATTCTTACGAGTAGTGCTATGAAAACATAAGTAACCTGACTGAAATCTTTCAACAGACTTGTATTATTCTTTTTCTCTGTGTCCCAGGTAGTACTCCTTTGTTCAACAGAATTTTTTTTCTATCATATTCTATTATTTCATAGATTTATTTTTGTCACTGAATTTTTCCTTGTTGTATCCTGTGGTCATTGTTGTATCCTACCTGCTTTTGAATTCTTGTCACCGAATTTTTTCTTATTGTATTCTGTCATCATTGTTGTATCCTGCATGTTTTCAACTTCTCATTGTTACATGTTATATCCTGCACATGTCCGAAACCTTGTCACCACTGTTATGTCTTGCTCAACACTGATATGTCCCACATTATAACGACGTACTTAGTCGTCTGCATGACTGACCCAAATGGTATACCTCACTGACTGTATTTCCTTTATTCGGCATGTAGGCCATAACACAGGGTTTAACAAGGACAGACAAAGCACCACAGTGGAGACAATAAACACAGAACAATGAATGAAGGATTGATAATAACAATGAGGATGAAATGGCTTGCCTACTCCCCACTCACAGGCAGTATCATTTAAATGTTTTTCGTTTAACATTTATAAATCAGTTTCTTTCCTCTTTTTTCCTCTTTTTTCATCTGTTTTTACAGTTTTTAAATATTTACTTACTTTTTTAAAAAATTTTTACCATTTTATGTACAGCAACAGGCCGTCATATTCTATTACTGATGGCAAATCGTCAAACTCAATGCACACTCCCGTTGGGTCTATCTTCTTTCCAAACAGTTCTCATAGTTTTTCACATCTTGCATCATCAATAACAACTGCTTTGGTGCTTTCTGGATAGTATTCCATCGTTAGTTTCACACTTATAACTGTTTTCATTTTTGTGATTTTCATCTCTATCTCTGTTCTTTTCACATATGCTACCATATGCCATTTATGTTTTGGTTCCTTTTTATTTGTTTGTTTCTGTAATCCCACCTGTTTTTCCATGTTGGCTTCCTTTGATGTTGTTGATATCTCATGTTGTGCTTCTTGTTTACTCTCCTTTTTTTTCTTTAGTGGATTCTTTGGCGGTGAGTCCATGTCTTCTTTCCTTTTCTTCTTCCTATCCACCACCGTATACTCTTCCTCCATCTTCTCTAGACACTTTTTACATACTGAGTTCATTGCTTCGGCATTTTGCTCCTGCTCGTCACCCTGCTACTGTTGTTCCTTTTTACTTTTATCATCATTCTGGGGACACCTTGCTTTCATGTGTCCCCCTATGCCACCTCTACTCTCAATTTCATGTCCTCTGGTAGTATTACCTCCTCACTATCTTATGCAAGTCTTGTAAACTGACTTGGATAGCCACTTCGAGGCAATAGCCCCACCAGTTTACCTCTTTCGTCCTTGTCACTTTCAACACATTCACGTACTCCTCAATCTCTGGGGGTACTCTGCTAATCCTTACCCTGGCTACTCATTTGTCACAGTAAGTCAGCAGAAGTACCCACTCTGGTGTCCTTAGCACCACAGTGGAGTGGTTTATCGTTTCTTGTTCACTAGCAAACCTCATTTCCACTGTGCCGTGTTTCCTCACTCTTGTGTAAAATGTTGTGAGGCTTTTTACCTCCTTTGAGCATTCCTCTATAGCCTCTACTGTGGCTTTTATTTATTTATTATTTTTTTTTTTGATGTCATGGACAGTGTTCTATACACCACTGTCCACTTCATCATGCTCACTGTTAAATTTTCTGGCGGTGTCAACCTCAAAATGGTTCCATCTTTCTCTGTGAGTCTGTTGAACTCCTACAACTTCCTCTGCTGCATCTTTATCTCTCATACCTGCAACACGTCAGCTGTCAAACGTCTTCCAGTGGCTGGAGCATAACTGCCAGCTGGAACTGGTTCCCACTCCATCCTCTGCTTCTTGTCTACTTCACCCATGAATGGGGAAGAAAACAATTGTAATTTCACAGACAAAAATAGCAACAACAATTCAACAGTTTAACAATGATATTCAAAAGATAGTTTCACCCTTACAGGAGACCTTCAATGAGTATATAGCAATTTAACTCACAATTTCACTCACAGGGATCAAAAATGATTTTAAAAAAACACCAAAAATAGCTCTGTGACTGACTACACTCCTTGTAGCTGTCCACTATTTATTTGTAGTGGAACAGCCCACTTCTCTCACTCAAGGAGGGTCCTCCACAACATTTACCAACTGTTTCTTGGGAATATAAACTGTTTTGAATAAAAACTGAAAGTGTTGTGTTGCCTATTGTAAATCTTGAAATTGAAACAGCTGGGTTGTCAAGTCTTACATAGCAAAACAAAGTAGCTTTGAATTGGAACTGAAATAGTTAAGTTTACAAGTCCTGCATGGTATTTAAAAAAGCTTCACATGGGAGTGGAAGCAGCTGGATTGCTCACAATAACTGAATGGGAAAGAAAATACTTTGAAATGGAAATAGAGATAACTAGGATATCAACAACATCTTGAGAATAAAAAGGTTTCAGATAAAAATTGAAACGACTGGTTTGCCAACTATTAACAGTAAGTGGTATCTGAATGGGTTTGGTTGTCAATGCTTACATGAAAACCAAATTAACAACGCTGAGAATTTAAACCCTTCAGTTTCCATCAGGGACATAAGAAACAAAACGTTTTCTTTAGGGCTTCCAACTGTTTCATAGGAAACAAAATAGCTTCAACATGGAAGTAAATCAGCCAGATTATTAACTATTATATGGGAAACATAAAAAGCTTTTATTAAGAAGTAATTCAGCCATCTTGCTAATCACTAAATGGGGAACATAGCAGCCTCAAGTAAGGAGTGAATCAATAGAAACAGAATAGCTTCAACAAGTTCAGGTTTTAACTGGATTGATTAAAAAAAACAAAAAGCATTTCTCACATAGCAGGCTACAAATTTAGTTGGCAAGTATAGTCAATTATTTCTTCCTTAGTACATGACAGGGATATTTAGTATATCCACAGTGGAGCAGATGAGAAAGCTTCTGCATAGTTACAGAAAAAACCTGAAAAAGGGAAGAATGCATTGAACAATGTACTTCTAAATGCACTATATCTGAAAACAGACAGGATGTATAACTTAGAATGGTCATAGGTCTACAAGATAAAGACTGACCCTGAGCTAAACAATAGCAGCAAAATAGATAGCTTTCCAGATTACAAAAGATTCCATGGATGATTTCTTTTTCCCAATTTTCTACTTTCAGCTTCATGTGCAATTGGACATTGGCAATGCAAAAATCTGAAATGCATCAAACAAGAACTTCGCTGTGATGGTAAAAAAGACTGTGATGATGACTCTGATGAATTCTATTGCTGTACGTAGAAAAATTTACTCGCTCTATATAAATATAAGTATACATGTGTGTATGTGTGTCCATGTGTTTGTAAAGTATATATGTATGCTTGTGCCACGTAAAATGCACTACTCACCTCACCTGTCCTTGTGCCACCTAAAAAGCACTAAATCCACTCTGCTGAGTGATTGGTGTTAGGAAGGGCATCCAGCTGTAAAAATCCTGCCAAAACAGTCACAGAGGTCAGGTGCAGGCTTCTGCCTGGCCAGCTAATGAAACGGTCCCACCCATGCTAGCATGGAAGGTGGATGTTAAACAATGATGATGATGATGATTTGTGTGTGTGTGTGAGAGAGAGAGTATGTGTGTCTGTGTGTATGTATATGTATGTGTAAACTGCATGTGTGTGTGGTTTGGGCATGTGTGTGTGGTGGGGACAGGGATTAGAGGATCAGGCTAACAATCATTAAGTAGTGAGTTCAATTCTCAGACCATGTTGTGTTGTGATCTTGAGCAAGACACTTTATTTCCCATTACTCCAGTTCACTCAGCTGTAGAAATGAGTTGTAACATAACTGGTGCCAAGATGTATCATCTTTTGTCTTTCCCTTGAATAACATCGGTGGCGTAGAGAGGGAAGACTTTAATGAATGGGCAACTGGTGGTCTTCTATAAACTACCTTGCCTGAACTTGTACATTGGAGGATAATTTTCTAGATGTAATCCCATGGCCATTCATGACCAAAGGGGATCTTTACCCTTTACATATATAAATGGCATGGTCTTCGGCCTCATAAAAATTTCTTGATTATGACACTAACATTATCTTGAGAAGAGAATTAGGAGGGATCTTAGATTGATATATATTCAATCTTCAATTCTTGAATACACAATTCCTACTTTAAATTACTTTTCCAAAACTATAATTACACCTTTCTCAAACAATTCATTTCCTCAGAATACAAAATCATTCACATGCCTTGCCAGAATACCAATCAAGTTCCTATTTTAATCATGTCTGAAAAATAAAATGTAGTCATATACTCACTGGTCCTCTTACTTTAGTGCAGTGACCAGCAGTACAATAAGTAAGGTGCATTGCTCAACATGTAGATGCATCTCCTCATCTTCCATCCCTTCAATTTTTGACTCACATTATGAAGTACATTAAGGAACATCTCTCTTCAGTGTACTACTCTGCAAAAATGTTGAGATGAATTCAAGTGTCATCTTGTTTGAATAGTTTTATGACAAGTGAAGGATACATGTTCATATATATATGATGAAACTTTATATTTGGTTTTACTTCTTTATGCTTAACATCAGTTATTTCTTTTACTTGTTCCTTTTTTTACCAGCAGAAATGATAGCACTTGGGACTTTTACTCTGATTACTATGTTTCCAGAATATGCACTTCCTCTGCTGCTTAGGTCATTACAATATTCCTATGTAAACCAAGTGTGCAGTTAGAGAATACAAATATCTTAACATTAAAATTGCTAACAATTTTGCATTGATATGTTCAGCAAAGTGTGCATAGATGAAAGGCTATATCCTATTTATACATACACATGTTTGCAGTTTTATACACATACATACACACATACACATGCCAGCACACACATAAGTAGAGTAGTGGCAAACATTGGTGTTGAGTGTAATCGTATGTGCATAAGCTGATATTGGTTATAGATTAATAAAATTAAAATTAATTTTTTGCTTTGTCTTGTATTGTTCTTTTGTTTGTTTGTTTTTTCTAGTTACATACATAAACAACACAATTCTAGTGTCCCACAATGGTTCATATGAAAATATTTGTGAAGACAACTTGAACAGTGAAAAAATTGCAAATCATTTGTGTTCCTCTGTTGGAAGAAGGTAGGAAAACTGAATAACACATTTTTCATTGTCCACTTCTTTGAAGGTGACAGTATATCATTTTATATAATCAAAAAGACTGCCATATGATTGATAATGCACCATAATAATATTATGTTGAGTCATATGGCATAGTGGTTAAGAGCGTGGGCTACTAACTCCAAGATTCCAAGTATGATTCCAAGGAGGAGGACGAAGATAAAATGTCTTGTCCAAAAATAAAACAAAATGTTTTGTAGTGAATATCAACTTAGAGAATATACCGCTATGCTTTTGAGGTGCAGGATTTGCATAATTTTCCTGAATGTATAAACTAAGTCATTTCACTTGCGAAAGTATACAATATCAAAATTGATTATCTAAATATATCTTATATCTTTCCAATATGTTAACATGCCATTCCAATATGTTAACTTTTTATATTTTTGCTTCAATCTATCTGTGTTGCCCTCTTTGTTTCTTTTATCTCTTTATCTTTCTGTATCAATTGATCTATATTCTTTTCTATCTGTGACTCTTTCTTTCTCTATTTATGTCTCTATTGATTTTTCTACATTCATTCTTATTTTCTCATAGTAATGGAACATTTGGTAATTCAATTGAGGGATTTGGTGTAAAATTCACACAAAACCCTTCAGACAGCAATATGGGACTGATTCCAGGATTCAAAGCAAATTCCTTTGAGTAAATATTTATTTCTGTTATTCAACATTTATGCCATGTTACAGTATGTTATATGCCATGCTGCATTTTTTCCTGTTACAGTAACCAAGTGGAATAGCAACAACTAGAAATGGAGTCCAAGTTTGTCACCTTGGCTCACTGAAAGTTTATGCTTTACTTAACAGAGAATTTATTTTTTGGTGATGGATTAAATTTGACTTTATTGATTCCAGTGATCTTTTGTTGATCCCAGATGAGTGATCCAAGATTTTAATGCAGGTTGAAAAAGGACATTAGTAATTATCACAAAGTATTTTGCTATTGCCCTATTAATTTTTCCAAATCATTGATCTCTTTGCCACATCAAATAATGATACCCATATTTGGAAAAAGTGAAAGAATTGGTTAATGCAGAGATGAAAACATGATAGATACTTTTATCATGGATGAGTTGTATAGATGGCTTCAAACTCTTTTCCACTGGTTAAAGAAAGCACTCATTGATTATATATTGCCTCTACTACTTGCAACGGTTAGTTGTGCTTACACATAATGTAAAATATCTCCTCCAAAACAAATGTATTTTGTGAGTGGGTGTTTATCTCTCAGCTTCATGACGTAAAACATGAAAAATCCACCCTAGATAGAAGGTCTGTTTATCACAGACAGCTTTTCCAATTATCTATTCCTAATTTGATCTATTCTCACTTCAGCAGATTTGAATTTACAATCTATGAGAAGATAGTCTATTATCTTATTTGTCTGCTCAATGCCTATTTGAAATTAGATGACGTGAACCAATTGATATTTTCATTCATGTTAATTTTGAAGTGACTGTGATAGAATTGAAAGCATCATCAAGTTATTAACATTGTTACCACAGGCAAAATCCAAATAAATACTTTCAGGCTAATGTGATACTCATCAGTTTTACAACACACCCACTGATTACAATGATGAACAGTTCTACTATGTATTAACTGATTTAACTTAGATGGTCAACATCATTTACAAAAAAATGCCTTGACAATAAACACAGTGCAGTTCTATAACTTATCTAGATGTTACTCTCTTACAATATGATTTGGTAACAGTATAAAGAAGTGATTTTAACATTGAAAAATATAATAATAAAACTTTTACTCTTCTCTGTAGGAAGTGCAAATACATGGTATTGGAATGCAGTAAAGAAGGTAAGTAACATATATATATAATACTTCCCACAGCATGGTACCTTAGGCAGGAGTCTTCTACAACAGCTCCAAGCTGACCAAAATCTTGTGAGTCATCACCATCATCATCACCATCATCATCATCATCATCATTATCATCATCATCATCAACATCATTATCATCATCATAATTTGACATCCGTTTTCCATGCTGGCATGGGTTGGACAGTTTGACAGGAGCTGGCAAGCCAGCAGTTTTGAACATGAAAGAATGTTTATAAAAGTCATGAGAGTTGTGTTTTCTTATTTTTGTAAGTATGTCCTCAAGTATTAGACATATGGTATGCAAAAATGTACCCAAGGTTGTTGTTGCAAAGATGATAAATAATCTTGTAGGTGTCTACCAAGTTACCAGATGTAGGAACTTTAATGTGTCCATGCCCAAGGAAGCAAAATGTTCAGAGTATTGTAGATACCTGGCAGCAGGTATTCATCTAGTTGCAGGATTTTGATATGCTGGGCAAGATAGAGGTTCCACACCTGTGATGCAAACTCTACATGCAAACATTTCATCGACATATACAGCTTTAAATAGATAGCAGGAGAGTGTCCAACAAAGGTCTTACTGAGTGATGCTAAGACACATGCAGCTTTCTTGACAGTTTTAGAGATGTGGTTTGTCCAATGCAAATCATTGTTGACAATGATGTCCAAGTCACATTCACTAGCAGACTTCTTAGGATTGGTGTTGTTGAGGGAGAATGTAAAGCTTGGGTTTTCCCTCACAGAATGCATGGTGGTTCACTTGTCCACAGCCAGCTCGAGTTGCCAATCAGTAATCCATTGCTACATTGTGTCCAGATCTGATTGCTGGAAAGATCTCTAGCATACAGGATCTGTTCTTTTTTTTTTATCTCAAGGTACAGTTTGACATCATCTGCTTATTTCAACACTGTAATAAAGTTGGCATCTAAGACATTAATATATCCTGCTAAAAAATACAGGGGTCCGAGAATAGATCTCTGTGATACTCCAGATGTCATCTCATAGGGCAAAGAATGATGCCCGAGAACTATGACTACTTCTTTTCAGCTTCTTTGCATACCCATTGCAAAGAGTTTTGCCATGAGTTGTTTGTGTGGCACAGAATTGAAGGCTTTAGCAAAGTCAAGATAGTTAATATCCAACCTATGAGTTAATAAATTGTAATAACATTTGGATTTTGGAAACACAGAATGACTCTCAGCTTCACTTAATCATAGTTTACATGTTTAAGTGAAGTTGACAGTCTTTGTGCATTTCTGAATGGTTAACATGTCTTCCACACTGCAATCCCTTTAGTTTTAGCACATGAACTCAGATCAAAATGCTTGCTATGCAAGTACATTTCTGTAATCTGTGTTTTACTTCTATAAAAGTGCTGTAAGCCCTTTCATTATAACCTATCATGTAAAGAGCTCCATCACTACTCACCTATACATAACTGCCAGTGATAATTCCTATTTTCTGATGCAGTTATTTATTTAAAATATCAAAAATTTCTTTATATTTTGTAGTGCCAAAACTTTAATCATTTTATTATTTAATTTTTATTAAAACCAACAACTGTGCTTTGTTGGTAGTTTCTGTTGACTAAACAACTCACAAAACAAAATTTGAATGCTTAAGCTTATCACATCATATATTTTCCTTGATGACAATTACAAAATACAACTGCAAATTATATCATTCAAGAGAGGATTTTATTAATTTCTTGTTTTGTGATTTCCAAGCATTGTCCTAAACAATCTTCCAGCATGCAAGCAAAAATAAAGGATTTTGCTAAAGCATGAGACTTCAAGTGCTTATATTTTAGATATTTCACAAGATGCAATTTAAGCCATTTCTGAAACTTTTTCCTACTTTATTTGTTGTTCTGACAACCTTTCAAAAAAAATTAACCCTTTCCTTGAAAATGGAAATGTTTAGTTTTTAAATATCTATTTAACTTGTTAGGAAGCATAGATTTGTCATTTTATATCCACGCAGAGTGTAGAAGAACAAAACTTTAAATAATGTCATTTGGTTGAATGTTTATATGATGGGTATAGAAATTAGTTACATTTAAAGCATCCTACATTAGAGGATCCACATTAATCAAGTATATATTTCTTATTTAGAAATTTATCCATTTATCCAATCAAAAATATAACTGTAAAAGTAAAGTACCCCTAGTTATTATTTATCAACAATTGTAGGTTTTCTAATGAATGTCAATGGTAATCATGTGTTCAGTCATGAAGGCAGTAACCAGAAGATTGTGATGAAGCAAGTGTACATTTCACATGCTTTCATAAATACATACATATATACAAGTATGGCTGCAACCAAAACCAGAAGAAAACAACTTAAATAAGAAGAATTTTCCATAAAAGTGTGTTTGTGTGTGCGTGCATGTGCATGTGTGTGTGTAACACAGTGTATACAAACATTAAAAAAGTAATCAATACATAAAGTTAATAATAATTTCTTACATAGACACAAGGCCAGAAATTTGAAGGAAAGAGAACAGCCACTTATATTGGCTCCAGTATTTGACTAGCACTTTGTTTATCAACCACTTAAGGAGCGGAATGCAACCTGAATCTTAGAGTGATTTGAACTCAGAATATAAAGAACCATAAATAAATGTCACACAACAACTTGCTCAAAACTTTAGAACTGAGATTTCTCAATAGATTCCTCTGAGATTTTCTCTGTTTTTTACTCAAATGAACAAACGTCTTTATTCTTAATTTATAGGTTGATGCATGTAGTTATGTTTGACAACCACATGGGTCCAGGTTCATTCACACTCATGGCATCTTGAACAAGTGTCTTTTACTATAGCCTTGGGCTGACCAAAGCTTTATGAGTGAATTTGGTAGACAGAACTGAAAGAAACCCATCACATATAACTATATATATATATATATATATATTTATATATAGAGGGCATAATTATACATACATGCCAGGAGGCATTATATATACCTGCCAAACGCTAAGAGGGACAATCAGTCATTTCTACCAAAAATATTACTAATCCCACCGAATGCAATTTTTCAAAGTAAGACATTTAAAAATATATAGGCCTGTATCACAGTGATTTCATACTTACGTAATCATCAGCAGGCCTGAATGTATTATAAATAAACAACGACCTTGCCTCGCTTAAGCCGAACAGCTAACTGATCAACATCAACGAAGCACATGGGTGAGTTTATATATATTACATCCGGGTGAATGGCAAACTTTTACAAAATTGCATTTCGGGAGAGGAAAAGTTTTTTCGGAATAAAAATTTTGCAATTAAGGACAACTACTTAATAAGGAAAACTTAACAAGAAATTGTCAGGTAGATAGCGTAAAAACCTCATAAGAGAAAAAATTTCGAAAATAATTATTTCTTATTGAACATATTAATTTATATATAGAGGGCATAATTATACATACATGCCAGGAGGCATTATATATACCTGCCAAACGCTAAGAGGGACAATCAGTCATTTCTACCAAAAATATTACTAATATTACTAATCACTGTGATACAGGCCTATATATTTTTAAATGTCTTACTTTGAAAAATTGCATTCGGTGGGATTAGTAATATTTTTGGTAGAAATGACTGATTGTCCCTCTTAGCGTTTGGCAGGTATATATAATGCCTCCTGGCATGTATGTATAATTATGCCCTCTATATATAAATTAATATGTTCAATAAGAAATAATTATTTTCGAAATTTTTTCTCTTATGAGGTTTTTACGCTATCTACCTGACAATTTCTTGTTAAGTTTTCCTTATTAAGTAGTTGTCCTTAATTGCAAAATTTTTATTCCGAAAAAACTTTTCCTCTCCCGAAATGCAATTTTGTAAAAGTTTGCCATTCACCCGGATGTAATATATATAAACTCACCCATGTGCTTCGTTGATGTTGATCAGTTAGCTGTTCGGCTTAAGCGAGGCAAGGTCGTTGTTTATTTATAATACATTCAGGCCTGCTGATGATTACGTAAGTATGAAATCACTGTGATACAGGCCTATATATTTTTAAATGTCTTACTTTGAAAAATTGCATTCGGTGGGATTAGTAATATTTTTGGTAGAAATGACTGATTGTCCCTCTTAGCGTTTGGCAGGTATATAATGCCTCCTGGCATGTATGTATAATTATGCCCTCTATATATAAATTAATATGTTCAATAAGAAATAATTATTTTCGAAATTTTTTCTCTTATGAGGTTTTTACGCTATCTACCTGACAATTTCTTGTTAAGTTTTCCTTATTAAGTAGTTGTCCTTAATTGCAAAATATATATATATATATATATATATGTCAGTGACTTCTAGAGAAAGTAGTGTGCATATGTGGAAGATACAGAGGAGCCATAAAAACTACAGATACTCAGGAAATTGATTTTCTCAAATGCTCCATTGACTCTTTAGAGATAGTAAATAATTTCTCCTACCTAGGAGACCAAATTAGTAGTGGCAGAGGATGTACAGAGAGTATAATAGCTATAATAAGAATAGGATGGAGAAAATTCAGGGAGTTTTTACATCTGTCTGCAACCAAAATAGCGGTAGTGAGACATTGGCCTTGAATGCAGAATACATGCAAAGGCTAGAGAAGAATGAGGCTAGTATGATCTGTTGGATGTGTAATGTAAGTATACATGTATGACAGAGTGATAGTGCATTGGAAAGAAGTTAGACATAAGAGAAATGAGATACAGTATGCAAAAGGGAAAACTGCACTAGTTTAGTCATGTGGTGCAGATGGAGGCCAACAGTTCCATGAAGAAGTGCCAAGCTCTCGAAGTGGATGGAACTTATGGAACAGGGAGACTCAGGAAGGCATGGGATGAACCACTGAAGGATGACCTCAGGACGCTGAACCCTTCAGATGAGATGACAGAGGACTGAGATACCTGGAGTCTTGCTGTACTCAAGATGGCCTATTCTCCACAGCAAATGTATTAAGGCCTCTTCCACTGGTACCGACGATTGGCTTGCAAGAGTCCTGTGCCAGTGTCACCTAAAAATCACTTGCACCACATAAAAGTGCTTGTGCCAGTGCCATGTTAAAAACACCCATCACTGACTGTAAAGTGGCTGGTATTAGGAAGAGCATCCAGCCATAGAAACCAAGCCAAATCAAATCAAAACCTAGTGCAACTCTCCTGCTTGCCAGCTCAGATCAAACCTTCCAACCCATGCCAGCATGGAAAATGGACATTAAAGGATGATGATGATGATGATATACAGGGTGCTGTGAATAAACTGTTATCTAAATTACACGAAAATGAAAGTAACACTGACACCTCATTTTAACAGATATATTTACCAAAATTACATTAAAATATCTTGAAATACTAAAGAGTAAATTTATTCAATAAAATCGCCATTGACTTCAACCACAGCCTCCAGACAACTTCGGAATATCCTGCAACTCTTCTGGATAGTCTCCTTGTTTAAGTTGGTGAATGCTGCCATAATCCTAGCTTTCAGTTCATCTTTGGTGTTACAAGGAAATTTTTGGGGCTCTTGCTCAACTGCATCCACACATAACAATCAAGGGATTGCAGTCTGAGGAGTTAGGTGGCCAGATTAACATCTGGGGGCGGGGGTGGGGGGGGGGTGCAGTTGCAGAAATTGTCTGACAGCCGTGACTAGGTTCTCCTGCTTGTGTAGCATGGTATAGAGTCCTGTTGCCAGATATAGGGTCTTCCAGCAGCCACCCTCTTGACCCAAGGTAATACTACTTCCTCCAGTCATTTGATGTAGGCCTTCATGTTGAGTCTGAGGTTGTGATGTTGACTGGATGTTTGATTTTTATAATTTTTGGGTACGTGTTTTGGGGACACAGCAAACACTCAGATTGACACCCAGACACTCTGAAATGTTCATATTGGAGCTTCTGGTGTAAATGCCAAGCAGTACAGCATGTCATTTCCAAATTTCTGGCAGAGTGAATTGCATCGTGGTGCTGTTTTTATCACAGACGGTGCCCAACTGATCCTACTATATTGTGTAGTCAACAAAATCAAAAACTATGAGCATGCATAGAATTAATGATATAAAATGGTGATAATTTATCCATCGGACCCTCTGTGTGTGTGTGTGTCTGTGTTTGTCACCCACCACTATTTGACAACTAGTGCTGATGTCCTTATGTACCCATAACTTAGTGGATTGGCAACAGAGACTGGGAGCAATTGACTCATTCCTGCTTCTGAAAAGGTGTGAGCATCCAGAGAATCTATTGTGTAGACATCTTCTGCATGTGCAAATGGTCATGAATGATTTTTTTCCACAGACCCTACATTTATCTTCACTTCTTGGGCTAATTACCAAATATTTAGGCAGTGATCCTCCAAAATTATGACTTCCACTTTATAGATGGTGTCATCATCAATAACAGAATGTGGTCATTCAGTAATAGGAACAGTTTTCACCAATGTCTGGCTACAGTTGAACTGGCAATACCAGTGCTTGTCTACATCGTTTCATGGTGCATCGTCACCATAAACTTCTTTCATCTCACCGAAAGTCTCTTTTGGTGTACAACCTTTCAAGTATAAGAACCACACTACTGATCTGCATTCAACTGCCTCCATTATAACAACTTGGTCCACTTCAGAAGCTGTAAAAGACACACAAATACTAGTGAAAAGCTGCAATTTACAATGTGACATGTGGAGATATGTATGATTATACCTCTACAGTTCCATTTCCTGCAAAAATCAGAAGTGGGTCAGTGAAAATATTTAATGAACACTCCTTGTATGTACATAAGGTTAGTTTACATTGCATGGGGGTGAGGAGAGAGTGAGAAAGGTTTTCTAGCTCCTACTCATCTTCTCTCACTTTGTGTAGTAAATTAATCTAATATTGTTTGGTATTTGGTGTGATTATACCTATATTCATACATGATAAATATGCAAAATCTGAATTTCTCATTTTTTAATATGTTCATAAAACAATAAGATTTTTCAGCTTTGAATTATATTTTAAAAGTCTATGGAGTACCTCAGTGTTACAGAATACCATCAAAGAACCACTATGTTAAACCCAATTCATCTATCCATATAGGATGCAAAAACATGCATGGACACTTGATCTTTAGAAAGTTTTGTCGTTGGGGTAGAAAATGTAGGGAAATATAAAAGTCCTAAATATATTATAATTCTAAGAAGAAAGGTTTATGACAAAGCCTTTTTGTAGATCAGTGAAGCTTAAAGAGAGAAGTGCTATAGAGGAAGGTTACTTTAAGTGTAGACAATAAGTTGCAGATGTAGAACAATGACAAGTGCAGTACCTCAGAAGAAACAAGATACAGTGGATCAGTGATAAGTAACAGCTAAACAATAAGTGGATTTTTTTTAGTTGGTAGTAGAATGTAGTCTGAAAAGTATGTTATATGATATAGAGATTGATTTATTACAGTTGAATAGATAAGATGTTAGACCAAGCATATGAAATTTGTAATTTAAATTTAGTCTACACCCTTGTCAAAATACTTTATTCTGCTTTACTTTTGTGAATCTATCAGAGAACAAATACCAGTTCAGTTTAAGGTTAAGAACCTGTTGTAAGACATAAAATCTAACTTGACTTTTCATTCTAATTGCTCCAAAAATTCGTGCTATTTTCCAATATTTTATAATCTTACAATCTACATGAATTAGAAAAGTTGTTGATAAAAGTTGCTTATGAAAAAACTTTATGTTGTGTTCTATTAGTAAAACTACCATTCTTTATGGAAGCATTTGTTTTCGGTTTTGTTTTGCTAGATAGTCTTTGTTATGTTATTGCTAATCAAAGATTTTTTGGTTTTAAGTTATTGTCTTGATTTTGTTCTTAGTTTTCATTATATTTTTGTGTGTTTTCAGTTTGTGGTACTCGAAAACGAGATTTGATTGAACCCAACATTCGGAATGGACATGATGCTTTACATGGTGAATGGCCATGGGTTGTGGAGTTACTCAGAGGAACCAGATTTGTTTGCACTGCCTCATTGATCAGCAGATATTATGTGCTTACTGCAGCTCACTGTGTAAAGTAAGTACTTTCAGTATACTAATCTCATATGTATATGTAAGCAATATAGGTATTTTTGTATTGTGATCAAACTGCTTTATTCCCATATCAACACTTATTTATCTATGTAACCCTTTAGCATTTAAGCTGGTGAAAATATTCTATTTGTTTTATGTTCAAACTGGCCAGACCCAGGCTCTCTCACCTTCCCTACAATGGCATTATAAAAATAAACAACCACATCATCGAAATTTCAATGCTACAAGATAAAGCATGATTAATTCAAAACAATGTAAATAAATAATTTACATTATTTACGTTTGATGGATATTTGTCCTCATCTTATTTGTTGTTAACACAACATTTCAGCTGATATACCCTCCAGCCTTCATCGGGTGTCTTAGGGAGATTTTGAATCTGGGTTCTCATTCCTACTGTTACCAAAATGACCGTTGCTTTGTGCTAAAAGTAAATATTATAAGTGCACATAAGGCGTAATGTCAAACATTGGCACTGAATGTAAAAGATCTGGGTAAAAGACTTTTTTTGTGTTGTTTGTGGATAGTATCTGTAATATCTGTAGAAGATGAAGGCTGATAAAGATACAAGAAGTAATGTGTTTAGAACTTAGGATACTAGATTAAAACAAATAATGATATAATCTACAGCAATCCTTTCCACCCCATCCATCATGAAAATACTATGAAAATGATGGTGATTATGATCAACGTAAACTCTGATCATCATCATTATCATCATCGTTTAACGTTCGCTTTCCATGCTTGCAGGGATTGGACAGTTTGACTGGGGACTGGTGAGCCAAATGACTGCACCAGGCTGCAGTCTGATCTGGCAGAGTTTCTACAGTTGGATGCTCTTCCTAACGCCAACCACTCCGAGAGTGTAGTGGGTGCTTTTACATGCCACCAGCATGAGGGCCAGTCAGGCGGTACTGACAATGGCCATGCTCAAATGGTATTTTTACGTGTCATCTGCACAGGAGCCAATGTTAAAGATATCATCATTGTCATTATTATTATTATCCTCATCTTTCAATTTTGTTTCCATTTCTAAGTGTCGTCCCAATACTTAGGGCAAAGAAACTCCCTATATACATTGGTAGGCCATTAAAATAAACATACCAGATTGTTCATTTACAAAGTCTTGCGATAGAAAAAGGAATGAAGAAATAAAAGAAAGAAAAAGGAAAGAAAAAACAAAAAGGTAGGATAAATGAAAACAAGAAAACAGAGGAAATAAAGGGGTGAAAGAAAAGAAATTTCACAGTGACAATACTCTTCTCCATATGTGTGACATACCAGTTAAAACAATCTTTTGCATTCTTGCATGGATGGTAAGCCAGGGATCATCCTAACAATTCTTTCCAGTACATAGACAGAACCATCAAAGCTAATAAACCAGATATTGTTGTGAAAGACTAAAACAATAAAGTCTTATCGATTAGTAATTGATCCTTCATTCCTCTGATCTTACATCTACACCTTTTTTGTTCCACTGATAGTAGATCATTCTCATCTAGGTACTTATAGATGCTACTTGATATGATGCCCATCATCAGTTTCTGCATCAGTGGCAAACAAGATATTGGTCAGAAGTTTCCAACCGCATTCCCTTTACTTGGGTCTCCTTCTGGCATAGTACCATTCTTCCTTTTGTTAACCAGGATGGTACTTGGATAGTATTTCGTTCAGCTGTCTCGCAATTCTCCTGTGCAGAGCTGTCAAGTTTTTAAGTCAAAAACTCTGAACCCCATCTGGGTCAAGTGCTTTCTAGTTAGATATTTTCCTGCACTGATCTCTAATCCTCTCCCCGGTTATTCTTAAATCCTCCTGCTGATACTCTCCACTCTCCTCTTTAACCACTCTGCTACTGTTTCATGTTGTTTCTCCTGAGACCATTTGTTTGACCAGAATCTTTTGCTTTTCTTTTCCCATCCAGTTCCCGATAGACTCCTTTCTGATTTTGTCCAAAAAGTCTGTTCAGTCTGTACTGCTCAATTCTCTGTTCATATCATTTTAGTTTATGTGCTTTAGCTTTCAACCTCTGTTTTAATTCCTCACTCACAACATTGATTTCCTTTCTCTTCACCCTATACTTCCTCTCTAGCTCAAAATATTTCTCTTACTGAACTTCATTTCTCTTTTTCTGTTCCAGAATATTAATATGCTTTCTGGTCTCATTAATAGACTGCATTATTCTCCTTTTCTGCCATGGTTCCTTCAGGTTATGTTGACAGTTACCTTTGGCTTTCAAACCTAACTTCCAGGTTATAAAGATCGAGATTGCATTCATCAGATTGTTGGTGTCCGTGATGTTGTCAGTCATGATATCACCAGTGACATCATTTATCTTCCTGACCCATTCATTGTGTTTCTTTCTGTCTACTTTTTTAAACACAAAATGAAAGCTCTGTTCACCAGAGGTTCAAATATCAATGATTTCATTTAAAATGGATATCTGTTCCTCAGTTCTCTCATCGCTTTCCTGATCAATAATTGTAGCCTCATGCTCCCTTTCTTCCTTTAACTCCACTGCCTTAGTTTCACTATCTGCATTCTCTTCCTCCTCTTTCCATTCACTGCTGATCTTACTATCCCTAAGCACCTGTCTCTTAATGCTTTCTAGTTCAACTGGAGACAAACATTCATTCTTTCTGATGGCTCTAACTTGGTCACACAGATTTTGTTTACTCAATTCAAAAAGGCCTCTGTCACTCTATGCCCTGTACATTCTTTTCCTATGTCCCCTAACAGGTACTTCATTAGCATTTCTTGGATTACCCAGAAAGTAGCACTCCATTACAACTACATTCATTTCTTTCATCATTTCTTTATGAGCCTTCATGCATGTCATCCTTAGATCTACTCTTGTATTGCCTTCCCATGCTTGTTCCGGCTCATTTTGATAGAATCTTTCAGTTTGTCTCATTTACTTTGCATTTTCATTGTATGTCTTTTCATCACTCCAAACCTTTTCCCAAAAGTTTTCAACTTCTCCCATGGGAGTGGGGGAGGGGAAATCTTCAGCAGTTATTCTCTCCTGCCCTATTTCTCTGTAGAATTCTTTTGCATTGGATGTGAACAGATTATTTTGTTTGTAAAACTTATTTCTTTTCTCAAATCTTTGTATTCTTTGAGTTTTTGTTTGGACTTTTTGTTTCAGTGTTTCTTTTGTTGAAAGCAGTTCTTCTCTTGGTGAGAATCTAGATTTTCTCTTCATCTTTCTTCTTTTTCTGGATCTTACATCATTTCCACAGATTTGTTCATTTAATATTGATATTTTACCTCTCATTAATTCAATCTCTTTTTCAATTTTACTTCTCCAGTGTAGATTTCTTCCAATATTTAGTTTTCTTTGTCTTTTTTGTGGGGTGGCTAGGAGGCATACAACTGGTTTCAATTGACTTAGCAGATGTGTAAATAATTTTATTTAATTCAGTAAGATCAAATTTTAATTCTTGTATGACTTCTTTTGTCACATAGTTGCCAATTTCAATTTGCTTTTTATTTTGGCTTATATTTGAGAGTTTATGAAGTGGCTCTCTATCATGCATACTCGCAAGTCTTACAACTGCAAGCTTATTCAGAATTTTCTGTTTCATTTCTATCATAGACTCTCTGTGTTCTTCAGCAAATGCGATTTTCAAATACTGTATCTTTACTACTTTCCTGGCTATCTCTAGCAAGTTCATTACTATTTACTTCTTCAGGCGTTTATATGATTTGGTCAGATGGTAGTCTTTCAATTAAGACATGTTGGGAACTGTTCTCTTCATCTGATTCTACATTTCCTTCCTTGTATTCTACATTTCCGTCTTGTATTTAGGTCATGTTCTGCTACATGCTTGATCAGGATTATTTCACTATCTGTGAGTCTATTATTTCTAAAGGTGTCCCTCCTAACATTTGCTAACTTGTTTTCATCCAAATAGGGTCTGCTGTTTTGATTTCATATTCTCTATATTTTATTAGAGTTTGAAGTGTGTCTCTCTTGAGATGCCCCACCTTATACATAGTAATAAGCATATATTACTTCTTTATACTATTCTCAGGTCCATCTGATTCTCTTACATTTTTCTTTCTGTGGTGGCTGTGGTGGTGAACTTGAAGGGTTTGAGTTGGGGCAGTTCCTGTTCAAGCAGCCACCCAGTTTCATATATGGAGAAGAGTTTGTGCCAGTGGGTGACTTTTCGACCCCAGGCTGGCTCTCTCCTGGGGAACACACTTCCAGATTAATAATAAAATAAGCGATTTGGTGCACTGTTTTAATTTTCCCTTTTGATTTGTAAGACATTTTTGTGTGGCCGATGTAGAAATGGTTATTATCCCTACCATTATTGTCACTCCACCATTATTACCATTACAATTACCTCTACCTTGCCATTACAGTAGCAGTGGCTATCATTGGTTACCACCACTACTGTCCATAGTCTCTGTCCTTGCAGCCACCCTTTAGAGCCATGGCAACAGCCATTATCATCATTGTTATGTGCTGGTACCAGGGACAGGCAGAATTAAGTTAATTCTGCCAGCTTTGCTACTACTACTGTGTAGTATTTATTAAATGTTGCTTAGTTTCAACTTTTGCTTTGTACTTAACAAAAGGGATCAACAAAGGGGCGATCACACCCATGCAGTCAACAAGGGTCAAATATGTGTTTATTACAACAGGGATTAATGAGAGCAGTGGGAGACCTTGGAGAGAAGGAACTCATCCTGCCCTGTTTTAATAACTGATAGAAAAAATTATATATATATATTAATATGTACACAATTGAATTTACTTTTTTCTTTTTACAAGTTTTGCTGTACTT
This sequence comes from Octopus sinensis, assembly GCF_006345805.1. Lineage (NCBI taxonomy): Eukaryota > Metazoa > Mollusca > Cephalopoda > Octopoda > Octopodidae > Octopus > Octopus sinensis. Next base: position 74,115,630 of record NC_042999.1, on the reverse strand, counting down.
AATAGTTTTTGTAATTGTACAGTTTGTAAATACTGACAGTTGCTTATCTCCTGCACTTTTATCAGTTCTGGGAAGTGTTTCGAGTTGTTACAGTTTTTCCAGGATATGAAAGAGAGATGTTTGTGTGTTTGAGAGACTAAAGGAAACTAAAGAATTATGTAATCACAGAGAGTAATATTTTGAAATTTGCATAAGCTGGAGGTGTTTAAGAGTGTTCTTGCAATAAGAGGGATGTTTATATTTTTAAAAAGTCAGAGAGAAAACAAATAAATATTCACAGACAATTGTGGACGTTAAAGATTTTAGAGTTTTTAAGGATGATCATTGTGTTTCCAGCCAGAGAAAACTATAGATAGTTAAGTTTTAAAAGTTATTTTGAAGGAAATTTTAAATAATCATAGAAAATTGTAGATATTATTATCATTGATTTGACTCATGTTCGTTCTTATTCCCGATAGAACTTATGTATTATTATTATTATTATTATTATTATTATTATTATTGGGTGAGAGAGCCATGCATGCCATCAAAGTGACACTGAGGTACAATCATACGAAGCTCAATATACCATTATGAAAGGCAGCAAGCTGGTAGAAACATTAGCACGCCAGGCGAAATGCTTAGCAGTGTTTCATCTGCCTTTATATTATGAGTTCAAATTCGACTTTGCCTTTCATCCTTTCGGGGTAGATAAATTAAGTACTAGTTGCGTACTGGGGTCGATCTAATTAACTGGACCCCTCCAAAAAAATTTCAGGCCTTGTGCCTAGACTAGAAAAGAATATACCCATCATGACTACACGTCTGATAAAGGTACACTAGGAACATGCATCACAAGCATATGTGCACGACATGGTGATTTTATATCAAGATAAACAGTGCATGACCTTGCAGGTGGTGTCCAGATAGTATTTTGTTCAGGTTGAGTAGCCCATCCCACTCAAAAGGTCCCTCAATAAGGTTTGTTTAAGGACAATGAACGACACACCCATGTTTCCAAAGGTGAATTATTCAAACCCAAAAGAATCCCTCTCAACACATGGCTATGATGCTCCCCCACTACTTCTGTTCATGATCAGAGATGCACATATCATCAGCCACCAAGGGACATTCTCAACTGCGTATGGTCAAACAACTGACAAGGAAATTTGTGGCATTGAGCAGAATATTTACTGTATCACATCTGTTATACCAAGACAATACAATGTGTATGATAACACTTGCAATTGGTTAAGATGAGAAGCCAGGAGAGCCACTGCCTGATACAGCTAGAGTGTTGATACCTATTATCTTGTTTTTAGCATTGAGCTTTGTTTTCAGTATTGATCTAACTCGTCTATAGCACTCTTTCATTATTTTCTCTTTCAGTTGTATGTTGTATCATATCTAGTTCATTGATTCCTAAATATTTATATGTCTGGCTTTGGTCTAATTCTCTTATTTCATTGGCTTTATCTAGTGTGATGTTGCTACTCTTAACTAGTTTATTATTATTATTATATGAAAACTCGCAGAGTATTTCGCTGGGTATGATGGAAGGTGTCGGCTGTCCACAGCCAACAGACAAGGCTCTGGATAGCTGACACTTTCCATCATACCCAGTAAAATAAGCTGTGAGTTTTCATATAATAATAATAATAATAATAATAATAATTATAAAAATTTATTTCTTTATTGCCCACAGGGGGCTAAACATAGAGGAGACAAACAAGGACAAACAAAGGGATTAAGTCGATTACATTGACCCCAGAGTATAACTGGTACTTATTTCAGGATGAAAGGCAAAGTCAACCTCGATGGAATTTGAACTCATAAGATAATGGCAGGCAAAATACTGCTAAGCATTTCGCCTGGCATGCTAATGTTTCTGCCTAAATTCTATCAGAATAAGAATGAATCTGAGCCAAATCAACAATAATAATATCTTCAGTTTCCTATGATTATTTAAAATTTCCTTCGAAATAACTTTAAAAATAATATTATTACTATTATTGAATGAGAGAGCAGTGCATGCCATCAAAGTGACACTCGAGTAAAATATATGAAGCCCAGTATACCCATCATGACAGCCTGTCTGATATGGGTACACCAGATACATGCATCACAACCATATGTGCATAACATGGGACGATGCAGGTGGAGCACAGTTAGAATTTACTTCAAGTCGAGTAACCCATCCTGCTCAAAAGGTCCCTGAATAAGGGTTGTTTAAGGATGTTGAACAAAACACCCATGTTTGCAAAGGTGAATTATCCAAACCCCAATGAATTCCTCTCAGCACATGGCTATGATGCTCCCCCACTACTTCTGCTCATGATTAGAGATGCACATATCGTCAGCCACCAAGGGACATTCTTAACTGGTTAAGGTCAAACAAGTGACAAGGAAATCTGTGGTATTTAGCAGAATATTTACTGTAGCCCATCTGTTATACCAAGACAAAGCAATGTACATGATAACAATTCCAATCAGTTAATATGAGAAGCCATTAGAGCTACTGCCTGGTACTGACTCAATTATTACTACCACTACCATTACTACTACTACTACTACTACTACTACTACTACTACTACTACTACTACCACTACTACTACTACTACTACTACTACTACTACTACTATTATCATTATTATTGTCTAGTTTTTTAATCTGCATGTATGTTACAATCACTCAACAAGACACCCAGTGTCCTTGAGTGAGTGAAGGATAAGAGATGTTAGAGTATGACTGAAAGCTTGGGGAGGGCAAGTAGCAAGGGTAGTAGCAAAATATTTTCATGTAATACAACACGTACATTTAAAATGATAGGGTTTTTCTAAGGATGTTAGCAGTACTTGCTAGCATAATCTTTTAGATTTCTCTGAGACATGATTCTCCTGGGATATTATCTAAGATGTTTCTGACATCCCTTTCTTATCATACCTAGGCACTCCCAATAACAGGAACGGTTCTTACTTTAAGATACCACAACTTTTTTATTTCAATTTCCAGGTCCTTATATTTACTTAATTTGTCAAATTCTTTTGCAGATATATTTTTATCATTGGGAACACTTACATCTAGTAGTCTACAAGTATTTTCTTCTCTGTCTTTAATGACTATGTCTGGTAAATTATTATTATCATCATCATCATTATTATTATTATTATTATTATTATTATTATTATTATTATTATTGCCTTTGCACAGCTTCTAACGCTGGAGATGTAGTACAGTGTCAGCTGTTCACTACCAGTGAACTAAGGTAACACCTCTTATTTTTCGAGCACCTTCTGGAGTATTCGAGCAGTTCCAAGCAGTGCTGTTTTCTGCAAGTGCTCCACCCTTATTGCAGCCCCTATTTGTTCCCTGCACTATTATTATTATTATTATTATTATTATTATTAGTAGTAGTAGTAGTAGTAGTAGTAGTAGTAGTAGTAGTAGTAGTAGTGGTAGTATATGAAAACTCACAGCTTATTTTGCTGGTTATGATGGAAAGTGTCAGCTGTCCTCAGCCAGCAGACTTAAGTGACACTTGATTACTGGTCATTGTTCAAGAATCCTGCGATGAATTCTTGCAGTTCCAAGAAATGTTGGTTTTACAGGTGTTCTACCTTCACACTTGCACCAATCTTTTTCAGCCATGTTAGAAGTTGAGAGCTAATACTTCCAAGTACGCTAATTACTATTGGTATCATGTCTACCCTCCTCATTGACCAGAACCTTCGTATTTCCCACTTCAAATCGTCATAGTTGTTCATTTTTTCTTCTTTTTCATATTGATCTTGTCACAAGGGCATGCTATGTCAGTTATCATACATGTTCTTTCTTTTTTATTCATCACAACAATGTCTGATTTCTAATGTCTGGTCAGGTTATTGCACTGGATCATTGCATACCACCAGATTTTGCAATTCTCATTTTCGGTGACTCTTTCTGGAGTTTGCTGATACCATGTCTTTGCTTTTTGTAGGCCATGGTTTCCACAGAGCAACCAATAGATTATTCTTGCCACATTGTTATGGCGTCTTTGTATTTACGCCATGCCAATTTCAGGCATTTGCTTACAATGTACCTACCATTTCACACCTCTCACCACACATACTGCATTTATCGCTGTCAGTAGTGTTATCTGTTGCGCACTTCATATAGTTGGTCCTTAGTGCTTGTTCCTGAGCTGCACATATGAGTGTTTCTGTTTTTACCTTCAGGTCACTTCTCCACATCCATAGCCACCAGTCTCTGCATCTGTCTTGGCATACACATCTCTTCAAAACTAACCATACATTTTCTTTTCCTTCCAGGCTTTTTCTTTTTTTTTTTTGTTCATTTCTTGTTTAAATTTTTCTTTAGTCACACAATTTTCAGTGTTGATGACACCGGCCTTCTTCATGTGTTTCAACAGTGACTCCATGGCATTTTTTTATATACTATTCTAGGCTGTTTTCCTCATCTTCGAAACAGTCCTGGCAACTGATTAAACTTCTCCCACCCTTTCTTCTGGTTAAGTACAGCCTATTGATGTCACTCTTTGGGTGGAAGGCTCCATGTACTGTCAACTTTTTTCTGGTCTTAGTATCTATTTTCGCCCAAATTTGACGTCAATGTTACTTAGTTTGATTTGAAATAAGAATTTGATCAGCTTAATAATCCGAACTTAATCCTGAGCAAAGCCAAGTTATACTGCTAGTTATTATTATTATTATTATTATTAAAATTATCATTATTATTATTATTATTATTATTATTATTATTATTATTATTATTATTTCATATGCGTGCAACAGATTAGACTGTTGGAAAAGACAAATTCCTAACAGCGGGCTACAATAAGTAACTTTAGATGCCAAGAATCTTCCTAAATATCCTGGCTGTCCCTAATAACAATGTTTTTGGAGCTGCACTAAACTAGGTTTTATGCCTATTTCCTCTATCCATTTGTTCAAATTTTTAGGGATAGTTGCAACTGCACCAATTAGTAGAGAGGTACATTTTACCCACACTTTCCATAGCCTCTGTAACTCAATGACTAGGTCCTGGTACTTTACTATTTTCTCTATACCTCCCATATTGACTGGGACTGTAACGTCAATTACCTGGCACTTTCTATCCTCTTTGTCTTCTACTACTAAATCAGGACTCCTAGCTTTTATTTTTTTGTCAGTGTGAATTTAAGAATCCTATATTTTATATTTCTTACTTCCTATTACTTTAGTAGAATAATGTTTATACCACTTATCAATATGGTCAAATCCTAGCTTTCTACATAACTACCAATGGATTATTCTCCCTAAGTTGTTATGTCTTTTCTTGTATTTTTCTGTGTCAGCATGTGACATTCGTTTACTATATAAATAACATCTTCTTCTTTTGATTTACATAACCTACATTGGGAATCTTAACTGGTTTTTGTCTACCTTGGCTTTTATTTAATTAGTCCTCAATACTTAATCTTGTGCTGCTGCTACTAACAAGCTTTCTGGCTCCTTTTTCAGCCTCCCTTTTTTCAATCATAACCATGTCTCACTATTACTAATTTCAGAAACTATCTTTTGGAATCTATCATGCAAAGCCTTCCCTTGCTATTCAGATCATCTTTCTTCCTTTTTCTGCTTCTTACTTCATTTGGCTCAAGGTTTCCTTGTGCCCTGTTACTCTAATAACTCTTAATAAACTTTCTTCACTATTACTTACAGGATAATATATCTACTTTAGCTTAGCTAACTTCATAGTCTGCCACTGATATTAAACCGCAACATCTTTCTTTCTGGATAAGTATAGTCTTGTAACTCTTGCTCTTGAGTGAATCCTCCATTCATATTAAATTCCTTCCAAGTTCTCTTGTTTCGATTTTCTTATTCAGGTTTTGTCCAATGTACAAAAGCTACTGAATATCTAAATAATGATACTGCTCAAGTATTTAGAGACTTCACTAGCTCCTCACCCTTCTGATACACTCCTCAATTTTCATTCTCATTTCTATAGTTAGAACTTTATCAGATTCTAATACTTTTAGATACTTATAACTCTCTCTTTCTCTCTGTGATTTTATTGACTGGTCATCTGATAATTGGATGCCTTCACTGCTGACTACCTGACTCTTGTTACGACTAATATTGCATGCTTATCTATGCCCAATTCCATACCTATATCTTTGCCAAAAAGCTTGTGATTTGTATTGAGGAATTTATTTCTTTTTATTCTTACTAAAAAGCTTCAGATCATTCATGTAGAACAAATGGTTAATTTTTCCTTTACTATCTCTAGAGTGATACCTCGCCATAGTACTAAACTGAGGTGAATTAAGAATAACACAAATATTAAAGGGGATAACAAGTCACCTTAGAAAATTCCTCTCTTAATATTGACTTACCCCAAGGCTGTGTCACCTGAGTTGAGATCTACTTTCCATTTCTTCATGCTATAGCTAATTAACTCTCCTATATCATCTGCAATACTGAACATACTCAAACATTCACTTATGCATGAGTATGGAATAGTGTCATTGGCTTTCTTATAATCTATCCATGCTATAGTTAAATTTTTCTTTCTACATTTCACTTCTTTTAGAATTGCTTTAGCTAGGTATAATAGATCCTCTAATCGTCTTCCTGCAACCTTTCTGCTCTTCTGGTATTAAATTCTGGCTGTTGAGGTGCTCGTAAAAGCTTTTTCAGAGTATTCGTGTTAATAGCTTCCACACTGATGGTAAACAAGTGATTGGTCTATAATTACTTACTATATTACTCTTGCTCTTGTTTTTCATAGTGTGTACTATTCTCTCTCGAGTCATCCAATTGGGGATGACTCCTCCGTTTACATAATCCTGAAGTTGTTTCCGACTAAGTTTCTTTAACCAGTACCCCTAGGCTCTTCCAATTCGGTATTCTTGCTAGCACTTTATTCAGTAATGCACCAGTTAGTTTTAAGATTTGGCTGCCTCTAACTAGCTACTTCTTCCCTTACTTTCTTTAACCATGCTGCATATCCATTATGATTAACTGCCTTATCTCAAATATCATTCCAGAAACTTCTAGTGTTTTCTGCATTAGGCTTCTCATCTTCGGTATTTTCTTCTACACTTTTTATCTCAAAGAATCTGATGTGCTGATACTGATCTATTCTTTTTTGATATCTGGAAAGATTACCTATAATTTCTATCATACGATGTTTCAACTCTTCTATGACTATTCCAAACCCTTTTTTTCTCAAGAGAAGATTTAGATCTTGCGTTTACTAACTTATTCAGTTTCCAGGCATCTATTCTACTCAGATCTTGTATTAAAAGCTTCACTTTATTTTCTAATCTCCTTTTCCTCATTTACTCCTTCCTAATCTTTTTTTGAGGAGTATCTAATCTTTTAGTAACTACTTCTCCTCTTCCTGTAGAGATCAATAAGTTAGTGTCACCTATATTTTTAGTATCTATCCTACTGATAACAGAATCTACTTTCTTAGTCATATCTAGCAACTTCTTTCAATTGATACTTTTTAATATCACATTTTTTCATTACACATTTCTTCCTGCAACTCATCTAAAATCTTCTTCACTTAAGTCATTGGTTCCAATTGCCTCTTCCTGATCGTTAGTACTATTATTATTTTGGTCAGTCTGCCTCTGTACTGAACCACTGCTGAGCCAGAGACCTTTCCTTAAAGGTCTAGCCACATTTTCATTGTTACCACCTGAGTTTCTCTGCAAACACACGTCTCTCCTAAACTGAGGTAAGGTAATGTTCATCACCATTGTCATCACTACTATTATTATTCGACATCTGATAGTTTCAAGTAAGTTTCAGTTGGATCACTTGTGACATTTTTGTGCCGCTGAGGTGCCTGCAACATTTTTTTTAGTCATATGGGTTATGTTCTATTGCAGTAGTATGTTTTGTTATGGGGGTTTGGTTTGAGTCTTCTGTTGTATTAGTGTTTGTGCTGTGCGCTGTGTGTGTAGTGCAAGTTGTCTTCTTGTGGGTATTGAGCCTGTGTGGATCATGTTGTTAATGTTGTTCATTTTATTGGGTATTACATTGTAGTCATCGTCATCAGTCCATCATTCTTTTTTGTGTGTGTGTGTGTGGGGGGGTTGTTATTCATTTTGCTAGTAATATTAAGATATGGACCAGCATTAAACTTTTTGAGAGAACGCTGCTTCTGAACGTGCATTAAAGTTTCTTTCATAACGCAGCTGCCCGAGACTCACAGAATCAAATTCACCACTATTCTTTTCACTTTTATTCTTTATTCCTTATTTATAACTATATCACCGAACACCGATCATTATTGTTTCACTGTTTAGAAGGAATGAAGCCTGTTGCTTCTTTTATGAAAGTCATTTAAATTCCATGCATTCAGTGTTTGTTTAGTACGTGTCCACGTGTGGGTTGTATAAGCATTATATCCAATGACGTATAAGCAAGAAACCAAGAAATAACAATCTTCATATTTATAAAGAATTTGTAAATATGCATATGTGATTAAAAATTTTATCACAGTTTCGCAGTTTTGGTATAGTAGTTCAAATGTTCTTGGGAAAATGCAAACACATGGATTTCAATATATGTGAACTGTTCACATTTTCATGCACATTTTCCTGTTGCAGCACATCTGGGAGAAGTTATTATGTATATACTTCATACATGAAAGAAAATCTTTCAGTTTCTTGAAATAACTTACATTAAAACATACTTTTCTTTCATTGATTTTGTGGAATCATAACTCCTGCTTCTCGATGGTTTCAGATTTCATCTATCTTCCCAGGCATCTTGCTGTCACATGTCAATGATATTTGTTATTCACTGTGATCCTTTGTTCTTGGCGGCTGCTGCTGCAGTTGTTGTTGCTGCTGCTGTCGTTGTTGTTGTTGCTACAACAGTGTTTTTCTTTCTTTTAGGAGCTACTCCTCTAACTCATATTATGTTAGAGTTGGATCCATAAACAAGGGTGAAGGAAAACGGTATACGGTGACCCAAGTATTGATACATCCTGACTATAGTTATTACGGACATGGTTATGACATAGCACTTCTTTATGTGAAAAGTGGAATTACATTGACAGATGATGTGCAACCAATTTGTCTTCCAGAAAACCCTGCCACCTTAGAAAGAGACTACTATATTACTGGTTGGGGTCAAAATGAAAATGGTAAGGAAATAATTTCTATTTAAAATATTTTATTATCCAATTATTTCACATGTTGGTGTGCATGTGCCTGTGTGTTTCATGAGCATCTATATTTCATGCATGTGTGTGCATGTGTTGCAGTATATGTGTATGTGTAATTTGCATGCATGTATTGTATGTGTGCATGTATTGTATGTGTGCATGTGTTTGTAAGCACAGGCATAGCTGTCTGGTTTTGCAGTTTGCCATATGATCACATGACTTCAGGATCATTCCCACTGCATGGCACCTTGGACAAGTGTCTCTTACTGATCTATGGTGAGTGAATTTGGAAGATGGAATTTTGCAGAAGCCAATTATATATCACTTTGCAACCAAATGACTTTGAGTTCAGTCCCACTGTACAACACTTTGGGTCAAGTATCTTCTTCTATAACCTCAGATTGACCTTGTAAATAGGTTTGAGACATAAAAAAACTACATCAGCCCTATAATATATATATAGACATGTGTGTGCATGTGTGTTTATGTGTGTGTGTGTGTGTGTGATTGTCTGCAAGTGTATGATCCTGTTTCCTTGCCTTGATATTGTATGCTAAGTATAAGCAAACATCTGGAGCCTGGTGCAGCCTCCATGGCTTACAAGACCCCGGTCGAACCATCCAACCCATGCTAGCATGGAAAATGGACGTTAAATGATGATGATGATAATGATCTCCATCATGTAATCATTGTCATTTGTTTGCAATCTTCGATGGAAATATATCACGCCATTGTGTTATTCGTGCTCAAAGAACTAAGGGAAATATTATCTTGCTTGGAAACAAGTATGGCTTGGCATGAGGTAAAGAATCTAGTCATGGTAAATCTGCCTCAACAAATTTCTTCTGACCCAGCAAATATAGCAAAGTGGACATTAAGAATACACACACACACATACACACACACACACATACACACACTCACACACATACATATACATGCATCTGTGTAGTTATAAGCTTGCTTCCCAACCACATGGTTCTGGGTTCAGACCCACTGAGTAACACCTTGGGCAAGTGTCTTCTAATATAGCCTCAGGCTGGCCAAAGACTTGTGACTGGATTTAGTAGACAGAAACTGAAATAAGCCTGTCGTATAGATGTGTGTGTGTGTTTGTGTATGTGTGTGTGTGTGTGTGTGTGTGAGTGTGAGTGTGTGTGTGTGTGTGTGTGGAGAGTGCATGGCCTAGTAGTTAAAGTGTTACACTTACGATTGCAAGGTCATGCTTTCAATTCCCGAATGGGATGTTGCATTGAGTTCTTGAGTAAAACACTTCCTCATGTTGCTCTGAGATCACTTCGACATGTGATCTCTGAAACACTGGGCGCCTGTTCAGGCAATGTTGATTTGATGGAGTGAGCAAGCCAATGTACAGCACACACATTTGATCATGTTGAACAACTCATTTCTGCAGCTTGTATTGCAAGAAATTTCAGAGCTGTCGTCCTTGGACTAAAAGAGACTGCCATCAGATATATACATATATACAAACTTTCTGTTTGTCTCCCTTCGTTTTTACATTCAATATACATTACACCGTTTATTTATGCAATTTTTTTCATTTATCAAATAATAGAACGCAACACACACCAAATTTGTATTAACATATAAGTTTTATATATATGTGTGTGAGTATATAATCAAGGTAAGCAACAAGATATCAAGTAGTGATGCAATACAACTGTTTCAAGTGGCTCCATTTAATTGAACAATGCAATCCTTTATTCAAAATAGACACAGTTTTCTAGTCTTAGATTTAGTAGTTGATAAAGAGATAAATGAATTAGAAATGAATTACAATCCATTACAATGCTATGACCCCAATAGGCTTCATGTGATTCTTGGAGGTGTAGTCTATTCTCAGCCACAATAACAACAACATGAATTTCCTCCATCTTCTTGCTCTGTTAAAATATTTGAGAAAAATTATATTAACGTGTCCTATTAAATAAAATTCTATTTATTTATTTGTGCAGCTGAAGATGGCACTGCTTTTAAATTGACGTAATGATTGCATTGTTCAATTAAATGGAACCACTTAAAACGGTTGTACAGTATTACTACATGATATCTTGTTGCTTATTTTGATTTTATTCACCTTACTTCGAGCTGTGCGGATAATACCGGACTGACTTGGTACTTCAACTTAAGTACTTATTCAACTGAATCTTAATTATTTCATATATATACATACATACACACACACATATATATAAAACAAACAATGGGTATGTTTGTATTTGTCTATAGTTGTTGTGTATGCACTTTAATTTTAACCCGACTTGGTGTCTTACCATTTACGTGCCTTATTTACCTGAATCTTAACATAGCATATATATGTGTGTGTATAGTGTGTATATATATATATATATATATATATATATATATATATATATATATATATTATGTGCATGCACATAAAATATGAGAGAAAGAAAATGGTATTCACTATGATCGTTTCTACCCATCATGCATCAGAGACGCTGTACAAACAGTTGTGGTGCATCCTAGGTGCATATGTGTTTTGTCAGGTAGCTTATCAAAAGATTTTTTATCTGTTTCATTTGTTTCTATTAGAATACATTTTGGTAGTTGCAGTTTACTACTTACCTATACGATAAACTAGGTTATAATGTAGAACTCTTCTCATATAAACAATAAAGTGACTTACAACAAATAAAAAATATAAGAAAACGTAAATTAATATTTTACACTGATAATGAAAAACAGTTAAATCAAAACCATAAACAACCATGCAAAGGGGATAGAACAAGAAGCACAAAATACAAGACACAATAGAACATTCAAACTGACTTAAGCCAACCTTTATCTTTTCACAAAGCAAATAATTTAGGGTACCCATATATTCATATCTATATTCACACATAGATGCAGAACATAAAAGAAACATACTCACTTATTTGCATCTTGCGTCTACTAAGACATCCATTGACAGAGCTATGTTTGTGTAGGAACACACATCCAAGGCATCGAACATGTGTAGTTTTCTGTTCTTATCTGTTTAGTATTTAAATTACCCCTTTGAGTCAGTATATGTTGACATCTATTTCATTTCAACCCGTAGATATTCAGCCAGGGTTGATTTATGATGACACACCACAGACTAATTCATCCACAAATACAGATTCAAACACTTATATGCATATACACACATATACACGTCTATATGTCTTTACACATACACATATACACATATGGATGCTCATACCTACCTCAGTGGATATAGGTGTATATATATATACACATACATCAACTTAAAATCAGGTTTCTGTCTCTCTACACACAGACATACATGCATACATGTATATATTTACCTATGCATACTCATGCCCACATACACACACACACAAATACTTATATATACTTAAATGGGACAATCTACTAAGGACTGCATACTAAATCTGTGGCTAGCGCAAAGTCCCACCAAGACCACGGGTGACATAGTGGTGGGACAAGGAGGTGGATAGCACTATAAAAGCAAATAGAGCTGGAAAGACTGGAAAAACAGTGGTAGCAGAGAATTATATTGGGTAACTAGAAGAGAGGCTAGGTGAGTGGTTTACATAGCAAAAGGAATAGCTGAAGGTAAGAAGTTTGCCAATGTTCTACAGAGTGAAAATCAGAGGCGTGAGGTGTTCAGGATTACAAAGCAGTGTATCAGAAAGAATAGAGATGTGGTGGGTGAGAAATGTGTGCAAATGGATAGCAGCTTGCACTTAGTGACTCAGAAAAGAAAGATGCGTGGAAGTGCCACTATAATAATAATAATAATAATAATGTTCGTCTCACAGCCATATAGTAGGGTGGTAAGCACGACTGCCCGGTAGACTTTCAGCTTGGTGTTGAGGCTGATTCCTCTCCACTCCCAGACTTTCTTTCGCAGTCTCCCAAACGCGCTGCTTGCCTTGGAGATTCTGTTGATGATTTCAGCATCTATGTTGGCATTGCAGGAGAGAGTGCTGCCCAGGTAGGTGAAGTTTTCCACCGCTCGTAGGATCCATCCGTTCACCTTTATCTGAGGCTCATGGTATTGTTTGCCGGGGGCTGGCTGAAACATCACTTCAGTTTTCTTGGCACTGATGGTGAGACCGAAGTTGTCACTGGCTGATGAGAACCTGTCCATCCCGAGCTGCATCTCCTGCTCATCGATTGCGTTATGGGCGCAGTCGTCAGCAAAGAGAAAGTCTCTGACGACTGTCTCCCTCACCTTTGTGACGGCCTGCAATCTTCTGGAGTTGAAAAATTTCCCGTCCGTCCTGTACTTGATGTCAATACCGGACTTGCAGTCCCTGAAGGCGTCGGACAGCATTGCCGAGAACATGATGCTGAACAGTGTTGGGGCCAGGACACAGCCCTGCCTGACTCCGTTGGTCACCTGGAAGACTTCAGATGAGTTGCCATCTTCAAGGACTCTGGCTGTCATTCCGTCGTGGAACTGGCGGACAATTGCAATAAATTTACTGGGGCAACCAAATTTTCCCATGACCTTCCAGAGTCCCTCCCGACTGACTGTATCGAAAGCCCTGGTGAGGTCATCAAAGGTCATGCAGAGGTCAAGGTGCTGCTCCATGCATTTCTCCTGGAGCTGGCGGGTGGTGAATATCATGTCAGTGGTCCCTCGACATGGATAGCAGCTTGCACTTAGTGACTCAGAAAAGAAAGATGCATGGAAGTGCCACTATAAAAGGTTACTAAATGTGGAAAATGAATGGGAGAAGGGGAGTCTTTCAAATATCAAGCCAATTGAGGGACCAGACATCAGTGATGATAGCAGTATAAAAGATAAAACAATTAAGGATGTGAAGACAGGGAAAGCCCCTGGACCATTGGATATCACTGCCAAGATGATTAAAATATCCAAGCCAAGGCACTCACATAGTTAATCAGGTTTTCAGAAAGATGTCATCCCTTAAATAGAAACAACTACAGAGGTATTGAACTGCATGACCAAGTCATGAAAGTTAAAGAGAGAGTTATAGCCCAATTGATTAGAAATAGAATTACACTAGATGAGATACAGTTTGGTTTTGTATTCAGGAGGTGTAGGACTGATGTCATCTTCCTAGTGAGACAGTCACAGGAAAAGTATATGGCCAATAGTAAGCATTGACATCAGTCATGCTCAAATGGTGCTTTTCATGTACCACAGGCATGGGTGCCAGTCAGGTAGCACTGGTATCGGCCACAACTACAAATTCACTTGACTCAACAGGTCTTCTCAAGCACAGCATATTGCCCAAAAACTGAAGGGTACTTTTAAACAGGCTGGTTATGTGACACTGGCATCAGCTACGTCTATGATCTCACTTAGCTTGCATATCTCTAAAGGTCTCGGTCACTTGACATTGCCTCTGTGAGGCCCAAGTTCGATGGTCATGGTTCACCACCTCCTCCCTTGTCTTCCTGGGTCCATCTCTTCCACAGGTTTCCTCCACTGTTAGAATGTGACACTTCTTCACACAGCTGTCCTCATCCATGCACAACACATGACCATACCAGCACAGTCATCCCTTGCACACTACATCTGATACTTTTCTTTCCAACTTTTCTCTCAGGATGCTTACATTCTGTTGTGTATGTACACTAAAATAAAACACACATATTTAAGATGGAATGGGAGAAAAAAAAAGATATAAATAAATAGATAAATAAAGAAAAACTAAATTAAGGGAACAAGCTCAACAGTATCATAAGCAAACCCATATACACACACACCAAATACATAGATATGTACACATACATGCACACACACTCATGCACATGCGCGTGCACATACACACACACAGATTCAGATACAAACACATGTGCAAATAAGGATACACACCATAGAAAGACAGAATGGATGAAACAGAGCAGGAGACACATGAGATGGAGAATCACTGAAGAGGTCACATGATATGTGATGAAAACGTCTCAGACAAGGAACAATAAAATGAGAACAGTAACAAATCTGAAGTGAAGGGTGAATATATAGCGCATGTGTTTATTTGGAAAAAAATCCCAAAATATAACAATATCTGTTTCAATACATGATTTCATATCAGGAATCTTGCAAGACAAATATGTATATGGGATGGTACCCAAAAGAAACCAGAATTTTGCATAATGTTTTATTCACTTAGTTTTACATGTTTACACTTTTATCACCTTCCAAGTATTCTCCATTTGAAGCAATGCATCAGTCTATATGCGTTTTCTGCTGTTTGAAGCAGTCCTGGAACTCTTGTGAATTGATGCAATTTAACTCTTCCTTCGTTTTTTTTTTTTTCACCACTTCCACATCTGCAAAACATTTTGCTTTAAGGACTTTTTCATTCAGGGGAACAATGAATGTTGCAAAGAGCAAGATCGGGTGAAAGGGGAGGGTTGGTAAGTGGGATCATTCCATATTTAGTCAAAAACTATCTCACACTCAAGGACATGTGCACAGGTGCATCGTCATGATCAAACCACCACTCACTACTTTGACACTGGTCGAGGTGGTTTCACCTCACTGCATCTCACAAATGCTTCCAAACTACCAAGTAAAATGTCTGGTTAACAGTTTGGCCATGAGGAATGAACTGTGTGAGAACAATTCCTTTTGCATCAATGAAACAAATCTGCATCACCTTGACACTGGATTTCACTCGATGCACTTTTGGTGGTGGGGGGTGAGATTGACTGCTTCCATTGACTTGATTGCTGCTTCAATTCCAGGCCATAGCCACTGCACCACCTTCCATTACCAGTGATGACCTTTGAATAAAGATCTGGATCAACTTCCATCTATTCTTACAGTTCATGACATGCATTCAGTCATTACTGTTTTTTATCTTCAATGAGCAAGTGAAGCTCAAATTTTGATGCCTAATCTTTTCATTTGCAATTCTTCACTCAAAATTCGTAGGCAGGAGCTCCAGGACACACCAATCATATCAACAAGTTCATCAATTGTTCAGTGATGGTCCTCTAAGATCAATTCATGAATTTTCATAATGCTTTCATCTGTTTGGGAGGTTGGTGGTGGCTTTAAACGAGATTGGTCTTAAAGTGACAAATGACCATTTCTAAAGCATGAAAACCACTCGCAAACTTGTGTTTTACTCATGGCAATGTTCTAGTAAGTTGTTTGAAGCTTCTGTTTTCACCAGTAGAATGCAGAATTTTATGGAAGCTTGCTGTTCCTTTGTTTCAGCCATCGCAAAAATCGATGAACAGGGGCGATGCACTGCAAAACAAAGATGCACCACATGACAGTACAACTCTACAAGACAATACCAGTCATCAGACTGATGCCTGAGGGTTGTATCAAGCAGATTCTAGTAACGGAAGCCTGAACTACAATGGGCTTGACCTACATAGAACGTTTCCGGTTACTTTGGGGTACCACCTCATGTATATATATATGTGATGAGTATGGATGAGGACAACTGCATAAAGAAATGTCAATCACTTAAAGTGGAGGGAAGTTGTAAAAGAGAGACCCTAGAAGACATTGAATGAAGTACTGAACAATCTCAAAATGAAGTACTGAACAATCTCAAAATGAAGTACTAAACAATCTCAAAACACTAAATCTTACAAAGGAGATGACAAAGGAATGAGATATGTGGCATATTACTGTACTCAAAAAGACTCATCCACCACAAAAGAACTGGGATCCAAAAACCAAGATGACACATAAGAAGCACTAGCTGGTGCCACTTTAAAAGCCCCTCTCCTATGATGGTGTCATATAAAAAAGCACCAAGTACACTCTATGGAGTAATTGGTATTAGGAAGGAAGGGCATCAAGCTGTAGAAAGCAAGCCAAAATAGACTATGGAACCTGGTGGGTCCCCTGGCCTTACCAGTTCCTGTCAAACCAGCCAACCAATGCCATCATGGAAAAGGGACATTAAATGATGATGATGGTGATGAGTGTGTGTGTGTAAAAGTTGGACAAAATAATTAAAGCATTTTGTTAAACTGAATTTTTTAATTACATGACATGGAGTATGATCAACTTTGGTATCAATATCAGCTTTAATACTTCAAAGAACTGATTTGTACAGATTCTGAATGGTTACTAGGGGAATTCTGAGCCATTCTTTAAGAAAAACTTGCTGTAGCTCTTTCACCAACAATGATACAGGGAAGTGGCTCCTTACTTGCTGCTCTAAAGTATACTATAAATGTTCAGTTATATTGAGATCTGGTGATTGTGGCCTACTTCACTTTTGTGCTATTCATACAAATTTTCAATAACACTAGCCTCTATGAATCTGTACATTATCACCTAGAAAGATGGCACTACTAACAGGGAGTAATGTTTGTGCCATAGGATGGCCATAATCAGCTGAACTACTAAGAAAATCCTTTTGCATTAACTCTGCCATGTAGAACAACTAAAGTGCCAAGAGAATTCTGCCAAATGGTTGCCCAAATCATCACATAGCTACCTTCATGCTTTACAGCAGGAGCCTGTCAGGGTTGAGGGTTTATTTGAACTCTATCTGAAAATAAACTCACCCCCAAAGTGGGAAAAATGATGAAAGATGATTCATGTGTAATGATATTGGTCCACTGAACTATTGACTTCGTTTTTTATCTGTTTATCAATGTTGATTGGGTATAGGAGAGTTTCAGCAAATGCAACCCACCCACGGAATCCAGGTGTATGGATCTCATAACAAATGGTTTTCTTGGTCACAGCGTTGGAAATAGAGTGGTTTAGATCTGTAGGCAACGCTATTTGAAACAGCTTCCTAGCTCGCAAAATATCCGTTGGGAATCAACAACAGTTATCTCCCTTATCGAATATTCTAAAACATAAGAAGCGAACTTGGTCAGCTCCCCCTTCGCTAGCTTACAAGGCATAACTGCTAAACGACACACAGGAGGGCGTAAGAAGCATATTCCGATTGAACTTGCTCTCTTTTTCTCTATGACACAAGGTCAACTTCGGTGGGAGAGTCAAGCACATGGATTCGATTTTCATTTCCTATCAGCAATGCGCTATGGTATTCTACATATAGTGCCTGTAGAGAAGTAAATTTTGTAGCTTGAATTACTTCTATTTTCTCATTGTCATCATGGAATGTGGCAAGATGTTCAGAACTTCATTCCAGACAACTTTATTAAATATTGTGTACTCACTGTATGAGTTCGTTTGTTACGCATCTGAATAAAACCTTGGACACGAAGTTGTTCACGCATGGACACAAGTGTTATTGTCTCTGCATCAGAGGCTTTTCACAGCCGTTAGATTAATGACTCAGTCCAATTTATTAAAGTGTTGACATTTTCATTAGCGATATCCCTCGCTAAAGTGGTGACCCCGTGAAAAAAGATCTATAGCTTTCGCTTCAACAGCCATTGCCTGCTATATGATTCACGACGTTCAACTTCATGATTGCTTCTACATTATCAGCTCTATCACGTGTGACAAGCTATGAATTTTTTTCAGCTGTCAAGTTCTCCTACACCTGTGGCCAACTCACTAAACTAGTGAATCCGGTCAAAAAAAAAGGACATACCTCTTGGTTATGAGAAAATTTCTATGCCATTTTGGGAGGGAAAGGTTCCTCCTGAAACAGAAATGGCACAAAGCTGTTTTACGACAAGAAATGCATAACCTGAGTCGATCCCACTTTGAAACTGCCCAACACGTGGAATTTCTCTATGGAATGTTTCTTTGACCCACCAATGATAGCTGTCACGACCATTTTTCTCTATGTGCAATTTTCTCCTAATGGTGACCCCGAGCTGTGTTGTGTGTCGATAGCTGCTAAACACTTGTGTCTGTGTGTTCCACGCACGTAAACCTTTTATGTTGCGAACTCCATATTTAATTGCCTGACAAATTTTTCCTTTGTCAGGTACGACTTTGCATTTTCATTTACCCTTGTCCTTGACTCCTGACATTTTTCCTCGTTGGAGGACATTATCCTGTTTGCTCGCTACTACATGTTAAATTTTCTTCGGCGTGTTTTTCTGGGTTTTGGTCACGTCCAGCTCGTTTTTCCTTCTTCAAGACGTGTGTTAGATTTTTCCCACCGAAGATGAGTCTCATCATTCTTCTCTACTATCATGGCTATCCTAAGATGTGGTTTGCCCAGCTGGAATCATATTTTGTATCGAATAACATTCAGTCGGCTCAACAGAGATAGCACATCGTATTGAGTGAGATTCCTTCGCCGTTAACGCTCACCGTCAGAGACCTAATCATAGACACACCACCAGATGCTTCCTACAACAGTATAAAAGCCTCATCATAGCCAGTAACACAGCTGAATAACATCAACACCTGTCTCAGCTGTTCCAGCGTCTCCAGTCGTACAATGGCAAGATTAACCCTGCAAAGTGTGTGTTTGGTACAACTTCGTTGGAGTTCCTGGGACATCTTATAGACTCTGAAAGCTTTCGGCCTCTGCCGGCGAAGGTGGAAGCGATTCAGCAACTTTCACTTCCCACCTCATTGAAACAGTTGTGTCATTTCCCAGGGTTAATCAACTTCTATCGTCACTTCATTCTTCACTGTGCGGCAAGTTGTTTTTCTTGACTTAGCTTTTGAAGGACAAAAAAAAGTAAGATTCTCCTATTTCTTTTTCTTCCAACGCTTTGCAGTCTTTCGAATCCATCAAATTTCATCTTGCTCAAGTTTCCTTTCTCGCTCATCCTATAGCGAACGCAGAACTGTCCTTAATCTTAATGCATCAAATTTTGGTATTGGTGCTGTATAGCAACAAACGTTCAACCACCAGACTCAACTACTAGCGTTTTTCACACACCAACTGAAACCAACCGAACAACGGTATAGCACTTTCGATAGAGAGCTATTTATCTTGCTGCGAGACACTTCCACCACCTCCTTGAAGGTCAGGTGTTCATGATATTCACGGACCATAAACTGCTCACATTCACGCTACAATCCAAGTCGGACATACGCTATATTACTGGATCTGCCAATATACTTGCTGATGCTTTGTCTAGGCTTCCTCTGTGTTCCCTTTCGTCTCCTGCTACGATTGATCTTGTCGCTATTGCTTCAGACCAGCCTTCATTGGATTCACTCGACAGTTCTTCTGCTCAGTTTTCATACTGCAAGTTTGAGTATCTGCCACTTCCGTCCGCTGAGAGGAACATCCTCTACATGGACACATATTTTATTGCGGAATGTTGTCCTGAGAGGTCCCCTCACACAACCCTACTCAGGCCCTTTCCGTGTGCTTTCACACACACCAAAACTTTTCCCCGTGGACATTAACGGTTGGAAAGAGACTGTAACTATTGACAGAGTAAAGAAGGCTTTCTCTTAAAGTCTTATTCCACTGCCTGACGCAGCTGTTACACTCACTCTGCCAACAACGACCTCAAACGTCTTTTCATGCTTCTATAAAAATAGGATCACATGCGGTCGCATCGTATAGAATATACCATCGCACGCGATCCCATTCTTAATAATTTGGTTACTGACTATATAATACATGCAGCGGCAATACACATAAGTTTGGAATGACAAGATTTCTTTTTAAGATATATACATTATTTATTTTACATATTTTACAATCATGCTTGATGTTGGAAGTTTGTAAGTGTT
This sequence comes from Octopus sinensis, assembly GCF_006345805.1. Taxonomy (NCBI): domain Eukaryota; kingdom Metazoa; phylum Mollusca; class Cephalopoda; order Octopoda; family Octopodidae; genus Octopus; species Octopus sinensis. Next base: position 74,094,898 of record NC_042999.1, on the reverse strand, counting down.
AGCATGTTTTTGTGTCTGTGTGTTCGTTAGGCGTAAAAAGGTACTGACCAGTGAAATGACGATGGAATTTGATTCACAGTTCATGTTGTTGGTATCGGCCTGGCAACAGGTAATAACAGATGGCTTAAGGTAGTTCTTAGAAGAAACTAGAACCCAAGAACAGATAATTGATTTACCGTTTATGAGGTACAGCGTAAGAGTTCCATATCAAGATATTGCGTATCGCAGTTGAGGTTAATTGAATCACTCGTTGTGTTTACCTTTCTCTTGATATGAACATACTTCCAGATATGTTACTGTAGCCGTTTTTTCCGTGGCGAGAATTTCACCTAACCGCTATAGCTGAATCTGTAGTCGTCTTGTGTACAAATCAAATCTTCGATGTTTGGCGCTTGGTTTTCGCTGCGTCTTCATCATATGTTCTGCTTGGTTATTTTTCTCTAGTTATAGATATCCTGTAACCGTTCTTCATGGTGATATTTCACACTAACAGTATAAGAGGTATCTGTAACATCTTGTATTAATGGTGGTCGCCTGCCTTTCGAACTGGAACTTGGTCGAGTATGCTCTGTGTGGTCAGAGACTTAGCTCTTAAAAGAACTAAAAGCCTAAGATGTTTCTTTATTACCCACAAGGGGCCACGAAGAGGGGGACATTACAAGACGGGACATGGGGTACATAAAATAAAAATAAAATATGAAGTAAAAAATGAATTATATGTAATGAGATGGAACGGCTTACGAACCCCCAACTCGCAGTTCCGTTTAAAATACAATTTTACATTTCATATATTCCAATACAATTTCACAGTTACATATATTTCAGTTCAATTTTACAATTTTACATGTTAACATTATACAATTTTACAATTAACAATTCTACATTAGACGCTCGTCCGTCATATAATCCAATAGGTCCATTTGGTCTATAACATCTGGCAATTTATCGTACCGCACATAATGCGTTATATGCATAGCATTAAACATCTTTTTTAATTTTATATATGTCTCTTTGTCTATAATGACGCCTTTCACGTCGTCACCATACAGTTTTGGGTTCACCTTCACCCTGACCAACCCTTTCTTACCTACAAGTCTCTTCTCCACTTCTGTATTCTTGATATACATTACAACTGCCTTCAAGTTTTTTCCTGTAGGCCTTCTTCCATATTTGCACGATTCCAGTTGCTCGTTCACTCTTGTCTCCCATTCTTGTTCAAACTCTGTCCTTGGCCGCTCTCTCGCCTTCTCTTTTACTTCCTGTTCTTTGTCTTCTCTCTCTTCTGCTATCTTGCTTTTAATTTTTTAATTTTTTTGATCTTTCGGTGGTGATTCCACCCTTGATCTCTTCCTGTCTTCCGTCTTTTCCTCTTCTGCACTCTCTCGTTCTTCCTCACTTAACCGCTCCTCCATTCGTACTTCCTCCGCTTTCGCCTCCTCCACAACCTCCGGTGCTTTAGTTTTTTCTCGCGGGCACACATCCTTCATGTGGCCCCTTGATTTACAATTGTAGCAAATTGGGGGTCTTCCCTCTACCACAACTCGGAGCCGCGTCTCGTCAGGGTAGACCAGCTCCTCCGGGATGTTGTACAGGTCTCGCACGGTAATGTGTGCGAGAACCTGCACCGTATATACCCACCATTTCACCTCCGCTGACTTCTCCACCTTCAGTACTTCTACATCATCCTTGCAGTTAAACAGCACTGCTGCCAGCAACCTTTCCATATTAAATTCGGGTGATATTCTATTGATTCTCATCCTCACTGCACTCCTTCCGCAGTAACTTGGTAGCAAAGTCCACTTATCCGATTTCAAAAGTCTTGTTGCGTTCTTTTTTGCCTCATTTTCTGTTTCAAAATATACCACTACCGTGGCATACTTCTTTCCTCTTTTGAAAAATGTGGGTTCACCCTCAATTTCCTTCAGACACCTTTCTACTTCTTCCATTTCCGCTACTTCAATTTTTTTCGACTCCACACACCACGTCCTGTACGTTATAGTACGCTTCTCTGCACTGCTTTCCTCCTCCTCGGACGGTGTGACTCTTACGCAGTCACCCTCCCTCTTTAAACTGTCGAAATACTTCTGTAGGGTCTTCTGTTCGACCACCACCTCCTCCATCTCCAGCTCACCGGCAACCAGGCCTCTGCTTGCCGCTCGCGCGTAAGTCTGTTCTTGCATTTTCAGGAAAAAAATTATTCCACGTCACCCAACGAATTCGAACTCACCACCTCTTCACTTGAAATAAACACACCAGAATAATCACACCTGAATAACTCCAAATAACTCACTCAAAGACTAAAAGCCTAAGCATTTCTTTATTACCCACAAGGGGCTACGAAGAGGGGGACATTACAAGACGGGACATGGGGTACATAAAATAAAATAAAATATGAAGTAAAAAATGAATTAGATGTAATGAGATGGAACGGCTTACGAACCCCCAACTCGCAGTTCCGTTTAAAATACAATTATACATACAATTTTACAGTTACAATAATTTTACAATTCTACATGTCAACATTACGTATAATCAAAATACAACTTTAAATTTTACAATTCTAATTCTTTTACATTAGACGCTCGTCCGTCATATAATCCAACAAGTCCGTTTGCTCTATAACATCTGGCAATTTATCATACCGCACATAGTGCGTTATATGCATAGCATTAAACATCTTTTTTAATTTTTTATATGTCTCTTTGTCTATAATGACGCCTTTCACGTCGTCACCATACAGCTTTGGGTTCACCTTCACCCTGACCAACCCTTTCTTACCTACAAGTCTCTTCTCCACTTCTGTATTCTTGATATACATTACAACTGCCTTCAAGTTTTTTCCTGTAGGCCTTCTTCCGTATCTGCACGATTCCAATTGCTCGTTCACTCTTTTCTCCCATTCTTGTTCAAACTCTGTCCTTGGCCGCTCTCTCGCCTTCTCTTTTACTTCCTGTTCTTTGTCTTCTCTCTCTTCTGCTATCTTGCTTTTAATTTTCTTCTTTTTTTGATCTTTCGGTGGTGATTCCACCCTTGATCTCTTCCTGTCTTCCGTCTTTTCCTCTTCTGCACTCTCTCGTTCTTCCTCACTTAACCGCTCCTCCATTCGTACTTCCTCCGCTTTCGCGTCCTCCATCACAACCTCCGGTGCTTTAGTTTTTTCTCGCGGGCACACATCCTTCATGTGGCCCCTTGATTTACAATTGTAGCAAATTGGGGGTCTTCCCTCTACCACAACTCGGAGCCGCGTCTCGTCAGGGTAGACCAGCTCCTCCGGGATGTTGTACAGGTCTCGCACGGTAATGTGTGCGAGAACCTGCACCGTATATCCCCACCATTTCACCTCCGCTGACTTCTCCACCTTCAGTACCTCCACTTCATCCTTGCAGTTAAACAGCACTGCTGCCAGCAACCTTTCCATATTAAATTCGGGTGAGATTCTATTGATTCTCATCCTCACTGCTCTCCTTCCGCAGTAACTTGGTAGCAAAGTCCACTTATCCGATTTCAAAAGTCTTGTTGCGTTCTTTTTTGCCTCATTTTCTGTTTCAAAATATACCACCACCGTGGCATATTTCTTTCCTCTTTTGAAAAATGTGGGTTCACCCTCAATTTCCTTCAGACACCTTTCTACTTCTTCCATTTCCGCTACTTCAATTTTTTTCGACTCCACACACCACGTCCTGTACGTTATAGTACGCTTCTCTGCACTGCTTTCCTCCTCCTCGGACGGTGTGACTCTTACACAGTCACCCTCCCTCTTTAAACTGTCGAAATACTTCTGTAAAGTCTTCTGTTCGACCACCACCTCCTCCATCTCCAGCTCACCGGCAACCAGGCCTCTGCTTGCCGCTCGCGCGTAAGTCTGTTCTTGCATTTTCAGGAAAAAAATTATTCCACGTCCTCCAACGAATTCGAACTCACCACCTCTTCACTTGAAACAAACACACCAGAACAAACACACCCGAATAACTCCAAATAACTCACTCAAAGACTAAAAGCCTAAGCATTTCTTTATTACCCACAAGGGGCTACGAAGAGGGGGACATTACAAGACGGGACATGGGGTACATAAAGTAAAAATAAAATATGAAGTAAAAAATGAATTAGATGTAATGAGATGGAACGGCTTACGAACCCCCAACTCGCAGTTCCGTTTAAAATACAATTATACATACAATTTTACAGTTACAATAATTTTACAATTCTACATGTCAACATTACATATATTCAAAATACAACTTTAAATTTTACAATTCTGATTCTTTTACATTAGACGCTCGTCCGTCATATAATCCAACAGGTCCGTTTGCTCTATAACATCTGGCAATTTATCATACCGCACATAATGCGTTATGTGTATGGCATTAAACATCTTTTTTAGTTTTATATATGTCTCTTTGTCTATAATGACGCCTTTCACGTCGTCACCATACAGCTTTGGGTTCACCTTCACCCTGACCAACCCTTTCTTACCTACAAGTCTCTTCTCCACTTCTGTATTCTTGATATACATTACAACTGCCTTCAAGTTTTTTCCTGTCGGCCTTCTTCCATATCTGCACGATTCCAATTGCTCGTTCACTCTTGTCTCCCATTCTTTTTCAAACTCTGTCCTTGGCCGCTCTCTCACCTTCTCTTTTACTTCCTGTTCTTTGTCTTCTCTCTCTTCTGCTATCTTGCTTTTAATTTTCTTCTTTTTTGATCTTTCGGTGGTGATTCCACCTTGATCTCTTCCTGTCTTCCGTCTTTTCCTCTTCTGCACTCTCTCGTTCTTCCTCACTTAACCGCTCCTCCATTCGTACTTCTTCCGCTTTCGCCTCCTCCACACACGCGTCCTCCATCACAACCTCCGGTGCTTTAGTTTTTTCTCGCGGGCACACATCCTTCATGTGGCCCCTTGATTTACAATTGTAGCAAATTGGGGGTCTTCCCTCTACCACAACTCGGAGCCGTGTCTCGTCAGGGTAGACCAGCTCCTCCGGGATGTTGTACAGGTCTCGCACGGTAATGTGCGCGAGAACCTGCACCGTATATCCCCACCATTTCACCTCCGCTGACTTCTCCACCTTCAGTACTTCCACATCATCCTTGCAGTCAAACAGCACTGCTGCCAGCAACCTTTCCATATCAAATTCGGGTGAGATTCTATTGATTCTCATCCTCACCGCTCTCCCTCCGCAGTAACTTGGTAGCAAAGTCCACTTATCCGATTTCAAAAGTCTTGTTGCGTTCCTTCTTGCCTCATTTTCTGTTTCAAAATATACCACCACCGCGGCATATTTCTTTCCTCCTTTGAAAAATGTGGGTTCACCCTCAATTTCCTTCAGACATTCTTCTACTTCTTTCATTTCCGCTACTTCAACTCTTTTCGACTCCACACACCACGTCCTGTACGTTATAGTACGCTTCTCTGCACTGCTTTCCTCCTCCTCGGACGGTATGACTCTTACGCAGTCACCCTCCCTCTTTAAACTGTCGAAATACTTCTGTGGGGTCTTCTGTTCGACCACCACCTCCTCCATCTCCAGCTCACCGGCAACCAGGCCTCTGCTTGCCGCTCGCGCGTAAGTCTGTTCTTGCATTTTCAGGAAAAAAATTATTCCACGTCCTCCAACGAATTCGAACTCACCACCTCTTCACTTGAAACAAACACACCAGAACAATCACACCTGAACAACTCCAAACAACTCACTCAAAGACTAAAAGCCTAAACCCAATATTTGTCTGAGAAACCTTTTATAAGCTTTCTGTAGCTCCCAATGAACTTCAGAAATGGAAAGCTGTGATTGGCTGCTTGGAACTATGGCGCGAAAATAAACGGAGGCAAATCGCGCCAAGTGATAACCAGCAGTGCGAACGTAGTAGAGACCAACGTGTCAGCCAATCGAATTAGTGTTTACAACAATGTTGAACTAGCCGAAGATGTTTGTAATCTCGACCGAGGTTATTCTTAATACTCTTCTCAAACAGTGAAGATAGCAATGAGAGACGATATCGCTACACTTCCAAACAACATTCGCAAACACCACATTCCACTCCACCTTATGTCACACGATGTGGTAGAACAGTAACATGGCCACATAAACTGTCCAAAACTATCTATATCTAATCGCCTTTTCATATTAGCATAAACTGTACTTGTTGAAGCACTGTTTTGAACAAACTGTTTTGTTGCATTTTCTCTTTGCACATTTTATTACATGCATCTCGTATGTTATATGCATTTGTTTTTACATGTTTCTGTGCTTTTAATCGCATAATCTTGTGTTTGCATGCATTGTATACATTTTACCATCTTCCAACATTTATCCATTTTCCACACTCTTTGTGTCTCTGCTCCTCCTTGTGTAACACGAGCAATCACCTGTTTCATTGCCCACCGTTTAACTCTTTGCTTGTTTGACCTTTTTCATTCCTTTCGGACTGGGAAAGTATTCTAGAACATACCAAGCGAACTTGGTTAGCTCCCCCTCCACTAGCTTACAAGGCGTAACTGCTAAACGACACACAGGAGGGTGTTAGAAGCATATCGCCTACTTGAGAGCGTATTCCGATTGAACTTGCTCTCTTTTTCTCTACGACACAAGGTCAACTTCGGAGAGAGAGAGTTAAGCACATGGATTCGATTTTCATTTCCTACCAACGACACGCTATGGCATTCTACATCTAGTGCCTGTAGAGAAATAAATTTTGTAGCTTGAATTCTGTTTTCTCATAATCACCGTGGAACATGGCCAGATAACTTTATTGAACATTGTATGAGTTCGTTTGTTAAGCATCTGAATAAAACCTTGGACACGAAGTTGTTCATGCATGGACACGAATGTTGTTGTCACTTACAGCACCAGAGGTATTTCACAGACATTAGATTAATGACTCAGTCCAATTATTAAAGTGTTGACGTTTTCATTTAGCGACATCCTTCGCTAAAGATCTGATGTCAGTTTTGCTGTTGTAGCTTGATGACTTTTAAACACAATATGTTTCAGTATTCTGCAATCCCACAATGTGAGCTTTACTTCCATCCAAAATTATAATTGTCAGAGATGGTTTTAGATTTTGGAATGCCAACATGGATTTTCTAGACCGTACTTCTCAAAATATTATACAAATCCACAGCTTTAGTAGCTGAAGCTCTAGTGATCCATACTCCAACAATTTGTCCTCTTTAGATAGCAAATAGGTCATGCATTTTAACTTGTTTGATCTTTTGTTTATGCTCTAATTTCTCATCACCTGTCACAAAGCCACCTCCCTCAATACTACTACTCCTTTAGTTGAGAGGTTTTGTCTTGCTAAGTGACTTGGTTACCTAACTGATGCTGGTACTATTTGAAAGCACCCAATACACTCTGTAAAGCAGTTGGCATTAGGAAGGGCATGTGTGTGTGTGAAAGAGTAAAAGTTGCCTCAGCTGATTTAGGTGTATTTAAGAGAGGGGGGGGTTATGCCAGTTTGCGAAAAGTTAAAGTATGATAGAAAGAGAAGTACAAGTGTTTTGCTATATAGGAGATACATGGCTATCCTGCATTGTATAAGGGTAGGTAGGAGTAGCTAGAAAGAATGTAGGCACAGATGTGACATTGTGGTTAAGAAGCTTGCTTCCCAACCACATGGTTTTAAATTCAGTCCCATGGTGTTTTACCTTGAGCACGTTTCTATTCAACCAAAGCCTTGTGAATAAATTTGAAAGACAAAAACAGAAAGAAACTCATTGTGTGTGTGTGTGTGCGCATGCATGTGTGCGCATGCATGTGCACGTGTTTTTGTGTACTGTTGTCTTAACAACGTGATGGTTGTAAATGACCATCATACAAGCAATATTGTTCCTTTCTAGTCTAATATGAAAAACATGATTGACCATGGGTAAATATTGCTTGGAAACAGGTGAGGGTAGATGATAGGAAAATGTCAAGGCTGTAGAAAGTCGGCTTTGACATTCCATCCAACTCAAGAGCAGGAGATGATGATGATGATGATTGTTGAGAGTTCTTAGAGGATCTGTTGACGCCAGGGTTCACTTGATGTTCATGAGCTCTAGATGAGCTGCAAAGGAGAGAAAAGAATGTTGCCAGAAAATTGTCAAAAGCTACTGAAAAAGCAAGCCATTACATCTTGCTCAAGAGGGAGAAAAATGTTTTCAATAAGATAGAGCACTGAGAATGATAGAAACATCTGGCCCATAGTCATGAAACAAATCTCATGCTGTTGTTTTGTTGCCTACGTAAGTCGGTGGCCTTTGGTAGCTCTGGTGTCAGAATGAAAGGGGTCAAAATACAGAGTGACCTCACTGCCTGATGAAACATCAATTCCAACATTCAGAAACCGAGTGCAGCAGCATCCTCAGCACACAAGTGTTTAGCTTAAAATAGATATAAATGAATGAATGTATATATGTATACAAGTACACACATATATTATTATTATTGTTATTATTATCATCATCATCATTTATGGTCTCCTTTCATTATAAATTTATTTCACTGGGCATCCTCTGGAGGCCAAGAGTAACAAGGACACTTTTGTTTTGCTATACATGCTAAAATCATCGCCACATTTATTCCATTTTAGATGGAGAGTGCTTTCCGTAGTATATGGGCTGTACCCATCAAGGTTATCTTTTTGTAGTTCACGGAGATTGGAGTTACCAGGGAGTTGCTTAATATACTTCTCAGCTTCCTTCTTCATCATTCCCAGTGTACCAATTAGTACTGGTATTATCATAGTACTATGCTTCCACATTTTTGTGATTTCAATTTACAGATATTTATCGTGAGAAAGCTTTTCATATTCCTTTCTTGAAACATTTTGATTTTATAGGAGAGACATATTAACAGAAAAGTTCCTCTGTTGTAGTCCTTGATCACAATGTCTGGTCTCTGTATTAGGAGGTTCCAAAGGATAGAAACGCCCTCGATATTTCCTACATCCTCTGGATGGTGCCTGTACCACTTTCATTGGATTTAATTTTGTAGTATTTACAAACATTCCAGAGGATGTACTTCCCTAGTCTGTCATGTCTTATGAGGTACACCTTTCAGCGAGGACTGGTCAGCCAAAAACAACATGATCAATTGTCTCTGAATTTTCCACAAATTCTGCAAGGGAGTGGGGTGTCAGAGCCATCTTTAAAGATGTTTGCATGGTAGTGTCTGATAGGTAAGCTCTGGTCTTGCACTGCAATAACAAAACCTTCTGTTTCCCCTTTCAGGCCTGTCACTTGTAGCTATTGGCATGTTAGATTTTGATCAATATCTGTCTTGGACAGGCGGTTAGGATATTTTCCATTCAGGAGTTTGCCTTTCCAGTTGTCTTCGATATTATTCATGCAAACCTTCTTTGCTTTTTGTTTGATGTTTTTTGCATCACTGATAGGTTTGTCACCATTTGGATATCATTGGTCTTTCTGATTGCTAATTTCTAAATCAGGAGAAGCAATGATAGTTCTGTCAGTATTTGGGTGTCTTTGATCATTCTTATTGTTAACTTGTAGGCCAAGAGACTTTTTAAATTTCTGATCAAGTTTCATGTCTGAATTGGAATCTTCATGCTTCAGCGCAGTTTGTAAAAGCACATTACTTGTTTCAAGGCCTTTTATTGCTGATTTGAAGGATTGTTCGAGCTGTATCAGGCATCTTGCACCTATATTATTTTTTTTTTTTTGAAACGGCTAGATTCAGCCCCATGCAACTTATACTTTTGAAGGCTTCTTACAGAAATCTGATGCTCCATTCAATGTTGAGAGTTTCTTTCTGGAGGTTACAAAGTCTTCACAGGAAATGAGACAATGGGGTGGAATTCTTTCTCTCACTACATCTAAACAAATGCACATGCTACATGTACTTTCTCTTCAAGTCATAGGCCATGATGCCCATGTAGTGCTTTGTGATACCATTGGATGGTGTGCGGGTGGCGCTGTAGACTACAGCCCCTGAGAAGCAGAATCTTCCCAGAGGACAGCTGCTAGGGTTTTGGAAATTACCGGTTCGGGTCAGCAGTTTTGAAGGTACATGTTTGTATTTGTTGTAATCTACAATGTTAGAAGCAATGTTGCCTAAGCAGAAGTATCTTACCTTGATAGTACATAGGCTGAAATGCTTATATTGGGTTGTCCAGAAAGTTCGTGCCGATTTTTAAAGGAAAGAAAAAGGTCAATAAATACTTGTCATTACATTTTTAATCAACCAAATATGAACCATTTTGTTGCAAAATGTGTCTCCATCTTTCCTTTAACTTGAAAATACCCTCTTCCAGGAATTGAGGTGGTTTCATGGCAAAGAATTCATCAAGGTATCTTTTTACGTCATCCAAGGAATTGAAATTTTTACAATTAAGACTATTCTGCAGAGACCTGAATAAGTGGAAATCCGAAGGACCAATATCTGATGAATATGGAGGGTGGGGTAACACATCCCAGCTGAGCTGCAGCAATTTTTGTCTGGTTCCCAAAGAAATGTGCGAACTTGCATTATCATGTTGGAAAACAACACCCTTCTTGTTGGCCAATTCTGGACATTTCTTTTGAATTGCTGCTTTTAACTCGTCCAGTTGTGTGCAGTATTTCTCAGAATTAATTGTCTGGCTACTTGGGAGAAGCTCATAGTACAGAATTCCTTTCCAATCCCACCCGACACAAAGCAAGATTTTTTAGGATGAAGACTCGCTTTTGGGGTGGCTCATGTCACTTTCTCTGAACATTTCGGTAGATAATCCATTTCTCATCACCTGTCACAATTTGCTTTAAAAAAGGCGCGTTTTCATTCCGTTTTTTAAGCGAATCACATTTGAAATGTGACCCAAAAGGTTCTTCTCACTCAACTCATGTGGTACCCAAACATCGTAGCGATTTGTGTACCAAAGCTTTACCAGGTGCTCATGAATGATGGATTTTGATAGGTTGAAGCTTTTTGCCAATTCTCGGGTTGCTCAATGTGGCTTATTCTCAATTAATGACTTGATTTGGTCATTATCTGTTGTGAATGATCTGCTTGATCGCTCTTTATCTGGTTCGGAACCTTTTGAACCACTTCCGTACAGTTCTTTCGGATAAAGAACATCACCATAAACTGCGCATATTTCTTTGGTTGCTTGTGAAGCATTTTCCCTTTACGGAAAAAGAAAAGCATCAAGTGCTGTAAATGAACTTTCTCATCTTCTATTTTAAAGGGTTACAGAATTAACACAAGTTATAGGAACATAAACTTTCTTCCACAAAAAAATAGCTTAAACTGTGCTCTAAATGGAGATGTAGTCAAATCCTATTTTATGGACTCAACCATGTTCTAAAATTAGTCGAAAGGTAAGCTGCAATAAATCGGCACGAACTTTCCAGACAACCCAATAGTACTAATGTACCCAGGGGAAATGCTTCTTAATCGATGACAGGAAGCTTCTAGCGATGTTGGTGAAAACTTCTCAGTTAAAGGGTGGGTTGGACCAGATTATCTTTTTCTTTCTGGTTCCTTGATAGCAGGGGTGGATATTGGCGGAGGAGGAGTCCTCTATACATGCTAACGTCTCAGAGAATCCACTCCTCTAATGCGTCATTGTAATGGAGTGAGGGTGGTCCAGTTAAAGATTTACCTATTGGCATTAGATATTCTTCTGCTAAAACCTGAAACTAGGCTTCTAATTACAGCAGTGGGGATTTGAGCTTCAGTACATGTACACAGTTTTCTCACTGAACTTCCTATAAGGGTTGTACTTGCCTGTCTTCAGGTTTAGGTCCATGTCTTGGAAGTTAACCATGACCAAGTTGTTGGTGACTGTTATGGATGGCTGAATTCTTTGAATATTTTTATCAGATCCTTCCTAAAATTTTTCCATAGCATAGCCATTCAAATGGCTTGAGATTGTTAGGCTATCATCCTTGAAAAGGGCCGACCTGTGTGGGTGTTTGCGTTTTTTGTGGTTTTCCAAGATGAATAACTCAACATGGTCAGCGATCTCAGCTCTATCATAGCTTCCCATAAAGCATTCAATAGTGTATCACCTTTTTTCTTCACCCAGAAGAAATTATCTTGATCCACATTTGACTTTCAAGCATTCATGATCATTCTGAAATTGATATCACATATACTGGTGAATTGCTTAGCAAAATCTGGGTGCCTTCAGAAAAAGAGGTTTTGATATAGAAGGGTAGAGGTTGGCAATGTCACACTGCATGAATCTGCAGGCTAATATAGTCTCGATGCCACTGAGCCAGTCAGTCACAGCTGCACTAAAATTTCATTGAATCAGCCCTGTGACCCTTCAAATAACTGAGTTGATAGCATCAAGTATGTGCTTACATACAATTGGGGTGGGAGAAGAAATTGGGTTTGTGATCCACAAGTGTAATATGGGCTGGGTTACAGAATGAAGTGGTCCATGCAGTCCTCTATACCAAGAAGGATGGCTAGCTCCTTTGTTTTTTTATATTTATGTCATTGTACGTGGAGGTACTAGTTTTCCTCTATGTCTTGGTGATCATGTTTGTGAAGAGTCTTGTATGTATGGAAGTACTTGCTTAGTAAATATCTTTGTTTTGCCTGTGAGGATGTGTACATTGAGCAATTGCTTAATTTTTGCTGTATAGTTATTTAAAGGTTTGAAGAAGGGGTTAGAATGATACCAAAACCTTTCCTTCTTCACAGTGTTCCATAAGTCAGCTTTGAAGCACTCAATGCACTTTATCTGGGGAGAGCACTTTCAGGATTTAATGCTGAACTTGTCTTTGGGTTTAGTGGTAGGTAGATTCTCAAAGGAGAAAGTAGCCCAGAGCATAAACTTGATGCCACTTTTGGTCTCCTCCGTGAGACATGTTAAATAACATTTCTTTGGTAGTATCTGTATGTTTTTCAATGAGCACAGCAGCAGTTGTCTCTCCATTGTAAACTGTTTATCAGACATTTGTGGATCAAACTCAACAGAGTCTGGAGCAACTTATACAGTGGATGGAAAAACAAAAGAAAGAAGCACTCTACATATTTAGTAGGAGTTACATACATTATCTAAAACAGTTTGATTAGACTACATGAAACACAAAGTTTTCTCGGCTTCTTGCAGAAACAGCTTATCAGGCTCAGTTGGCCAAATAGAGATGTCCAAGAAGTCCAAGGTTGTTACTGCATTGTTCAAGGTGGATCGCATGTTATTAGAAGAAATTTAATGAAACATGTAATGCAGAATAAATAATACTAAAAATTTTCCAGTCTTCTGTTTTGACATACTCTTCAAAAGTATTTTATAGTATTCCCCAGTATTTGCAACTCCCATGAAAAATATATCATCTACAAATATACTTTGAAATAATGTTGTATGCAAATGTGCTTGGTGAGGATGCATGCTATAAAATAAATTTGTGGGTGTGTTTGTACAAATTTATTTTTCAGCATTTAAATTTTAATTGCATCAAGATTTATATCCCAAGTATTACAGAAACATATCATTTCCTTTCAGTTTTCTTTGTCTTGAACAATTAAATAAGTTAAATTTATAATATTAAAGTAATTGTCTTTCTTTCTGTTTTTGCTTAATTTTCAGGTGAAAGGGTAACAACTTTACAAGAAGTCAAAACTGAATTGTTAGACTTTTATAAATGCAAACAGCATTATAAGTTTATCACAGAGGCTGTTGTGTGTAGCAATAACAAAGAATTCTATCAACCAACCTGTTATGTGAGTAATTTACTATTCTCTCATGCAACTTAGAATTAAGTAATTTCTAATGGACTTCTAATTTTAATGCACATATGATGAGTTGTTGTTTATTAGTGGGTATGTACATAATGAGTATACAAGACCTGGTCATACCATCTAGCCCTGGTGAATACCAATGGCAATGTCATCGTCACAGAAATTGCTTACCTTCAATGCTGGAAAGAGCACTTCACCCTACCTCTTCATCATCCACCTGTCACAATCAGTCCCAACCTAACCATCAATGCTGGCACAGCCACAACCAAGGACACCTGCAGACACAATCCTGTCGCTCCTGACAAAGTCAGTGCTGCCTCAAGAAGCTCAACAACTGCAAAACCCCTGGAGTCTTCACTATCACCGTGGAGATGTTGAAAGCAGGAGGAGAAAACATAATCTAGAGTAGTTCACTCACATCATCAACTATGTTTGGATGTCAGAGTGGCTCCTAAATGACTGGATCCAGAGCATCATTCCTGCCTTCTGGGAATGAAAGAGTGACAAATTCATCTGCAGCAACCACAGAGGCATCACCCTTCTCTCCATCCCAAGCAAGATCTTCACCAGGATCCTCTTCAACCATGCTCTTCCTGCCATTAGAAGCAGATGTCACTCATATCAAGTCAGATTCATGCTAAATTTATCTACCCTGGCCATATTTTTGCCCTTCACTTCATTATTGAAAGATCTTGGGAGTTCTGTAAAGATTGCCACCTCTGCATTGCTTTTGTCAACCTCAAAGCAGATATAAAGTAGTCGACCATGCATCCCTCCATTCTCCGCTATGGACCAGAAATGTGGCCCCTCACAAAAACCTTAGCAAAGAGGATCAATAGCTTTGATAGCAAAGTCCTGAGAACCATCAAGAACATCAGGTGGCACCATCACATTTCTAACGAAGACCTACATGCCCACATACATACATAAACACATATATATCATGAACTTCGTAACCTCGGTATGAAATAGTTTTTTCCCTAGGTTTTTTTTTTCGGGTGCATTCAACATTATTTCATCTCCAAAGATTTGGCTGCTATTTCTAGCATGCCCTACTACTACGTAACAGGTATTTGTGTTAAAGGATCCAACAAACCTGTTGCGTGGTAGCAGGGCGTGCAAGGAATAGCAGCCAAACCTTTCCTATTCTAGAGGAAAGGAGCTGTTTACGCATGATTTCGATGTCACATTCGTTGAAAGCATGCAAAATAACCTGGAAAAGAAAAGACCCACAAAACAAAACTCCATTGCTGGGAAACTGAGATTCCCAGTGACCCAACAGGTCATGGGTAGTCTAGTACATATATATATATTAGATTGGTGCATAATTATTGCAGCTTTTTTTCAATAAATTTTATTTAACAAAAAATTTAAACAAAATGCCAAGCAGAAATTGAAGTAGATGGTGAATATGCTCCTGAGTAATCGTTCAAAGATGTTTTTGTTAAATGTTGATAAAATATTTTTAAGGATTTAATATATAGGTAAGAAAAATGGAATTAAAAAGCCCAGTAGACACACAATGTAAAGGAATAAGGTTAAATTTTAATGAGTAGATACCAGTAAATGTATGTAGAATACAAATCTCAGATAAATCCTTATGTATGACAGGTTAATGCAATATATTTGTTTTTTATGTTAGGTTTTATTTTTATTTTTCATATGTAGATTTCAAATTGTCAAAAGATATGGAATTAGTATGATAATTTTTATATTTTATTTTTATAAACTAAATTAGTTATTCAATGATGTCACTCTTGGTTGAATGAATGAATGTCTAAAGTTAAATTTGGTTTGGCGTTTCTTTTCGTTAGCATTTTTTAACAACTAAAATTCTTTCAGAGGTTCAGTTAGAATTTTACGAATTTGGATTACCATGATAATATTGTGTTGACATAAATTTTCATACTTATCATTATCAATTTTAATAAGATTAAGCATATTTATATGTGTATATATGAATACGTGTGTGTGTGTGTGTGTGCGTGCGTGCATGTGTGTGTATATATATCTACTATATATGTGAAAAATTGGTGTATGTTTGTGGCATTGTTAACTAACTCCACCTGTATCGTTTTATTGATTTTGTTGAAATTTGACACGTGAGTAGAACTCATGTCTGGAAACCTCGTGACAAAATCGATAATACGGCCCCTGGAAGATACCTTGATATCTACCACATATAAATAATTTTTTTAAACACCCAAGGGAAATAACCTATAGCACCTGTACAATATTTTTTTAAAACACTCAAGGAAAATAACCCATTTCATTGTTTATGTCCAGTTACTTTGAATATTGATTTTTTGTGCATCCTATTTCTAATTTTTGCAGACAATGTCACTTTTATACTTTATTTGACACATGAGTAGAACTCATGTCTGGAAACCTCATGACATACTTAGATTGTTGAAAAAAATCGATAATAGAGCCCTTCCAATGGATCCTTCTATCTACTACATATTACTAATACCTTATTTAAACAAGCCAAGGGAAATAACCCATACCACCTGCAGATTTTAGCGAAGTGATCAATATTTCATTCTTACGATCAGCTGACATAATTTTACATTTCACTACTCACAGTTTTGAACTGCTAAACATTATTATTGCACTTCCTTAAATTGAATCTTAAACCTTAAAAACTTCATTCATGCATTTCTATACATACATACTTTTTTGAATGGCCATTACTCCAATAATTCTGCATTTTTACAGTTACCCTTTTTCCATGACAGCTGATAAATATTTTATTCCACAACATATTTGTAGTGGCTTCGTGCAGGCATCGCAAGGATTGGATCCTCGATTGCCAAATTTCACTTAACACTTCAACAGCGCTTTTCTCACAGTAAAACAATAGTTTTTCTGTTAATGACAGCAGTAATACCTTTCCCAGATGCCTTTGCTAAGCAGAATAATGTCTTTGCCTCTTGCCAACCTCCAACAACCTTTCTCACCAAGCTCTCACAATCTTTCTCACCAACCTCAAAAAACCTCTCTCGCAAATCTCCAACAATCTCTCCCTCCTCCAGCTGACAGTTTTTTGTACTTTTTCATGATGGAAAATACACCTTTTGTGCAGTTATAACAAAATTGCTTTCTTATATCAGAGTAATAAGGCATTTCAATAGAACATCTTTACCCTTGAGAATTAGGTTAAATTCTTGATGATGAAATTTCATACAGAATCAGTAGGGCTAGCAGTGCTTTTGGTAGGCTTGATAGGCCTCTGTGGAAACAACATAATATATCTTCACAAATTAAAGTAAAAGTATATAACACATGTGTCCTCCCATCTTTGTTATATGGAAGTGAGGCATGGGTTGTTTACCGTAGACAGGTAAGGCAAGTGGAATGATTTCATCAATATTGTCTGAGAAAAATTTTGGAGAGAAACTGGAAAATGGCCATTAATAATGTGGAGGTGCTTGAGAGGAAGTGGCAGTTGAAGTATAGAGTCAATGATTTTGCAAAGACGTTTGAGGTGGGGAGGGGAACATTTGGGAAGGATGAGTGATGAGCAACTGCACAAACAGCTATTGTATAGTGAGCTGGAAGATGGCAGGAGACCTAATACAGACAGGAATTACAGCTGGTAATTGGGAGAGGGAGGCACAAGACCATGATGGTTGGAGGAAGATAGTGCATGATGGTTGTTCAAGGTTTGAGAGAGAGAAAGTGAGGTATGAGAGAATTAGGAGTGGGCTTAGAAGGGAGGAACCTGTGCAAAGTAAGAGAGTGTTGCTTTTTATGTGTGTGGTTTGTGGGCAGAGGAGTCATGCAGGACTGGTGAGCCATCAAAATTCTCATACAAATCGACCCATGATAAACAACGATGTAGATATTAAAATTCATTACAGAACGTGTGTAAAATGTGGATACCATTTTTGGTATCCTGTACCCATATATGCATGTATATATACATTTAGATGTAGGTATGTACATATATGTATGTATATATGCATATGTTGTATTTATTAATTTGTTATTACACGACAGAACACATGCATCCATTTCTAAGTAAGTTTGTTTCTATATATAATTATTTGAGGGAATATTATTCCTAACTTACAGGGAAAAATTCAATTTAGAAATACTAAATCAAATTTCACAAAATATAATATATATATATAAAAATTAGAAAAAAAACCACCTTTTATCAATTCAAAATGAACAATTAAATTACATCATCTAGAAAATTACATATAACAGAAATATTAAAATTAAAATAACAATAATATACCGACAATTAAGTAAATTTCAAAATAATAATAAAAACGTATATATTTGGTAGAATAACGACACGTGTTTCATGGCTATATTTAAGAAATGATTATACTAAAAAAAATTAATAGTAGTAGTAAAATCACTTCGATATAAATATAGCCACTCATCAAGTTGAAAATAAACTAGAATAATAAAATAATTAATTAATGAATATACTTCAATATATATATATATATATATATATATAAGATACTAAATATACATTAAGTGAAAACTAAAAACAATACTTAAATTATTCAATACTTTAAAATTAATCAATATACACAATGCTAGTACAAGCCATTAATATTGTAATCAAAATATGAAGTGGTTCAAATATAGACAAACTCATTAAATAAGCTAGCTATATAATTAATATATATGTGTAGTATCTATAGATTTAATATACCACTCTATAATATAGTTGACTAAATATCAATTAATATAATACCAAATTATCTTAAATTTAATGCTACTTAATAAATATACCACCTAATAATTAAATAATATATTGTCTAACAAAATTAATACTCAAATTAAATGTAATAAGTTAGATCCCTTTATAAAAAAAATCTAAATAAATAGATATAATAATTAATATCTATCTTAACTTATAACTATCAATATATATAAAAATGATATAATGGCGAAAATTATTTACTAATGGAAAGTAAGAAACATTTAAGCCCCAAAACTTAAAGAAAGGTGTAAAAATATTAGAACAAATGAACAATACACTATGAAGATATTCAACCACAACCAACAGTCCACTATAAATCCAGTCAATAGCAATAATATGATAACAACGATCAAAGTCAAAATAATACAAGATCCAAATAATATTGATAAACAAACTATGTTATGAAGTTCAATGATTAAATTAATCTATCTGGATTTTAAATGTATAAAAATATGTTTTAGCGTCTTATTAATATACCCAATGCTTTTACTAGTCATGAATAATACAATCAAAAATAGGAAATATTTCCTATTTCGTAACTTCGTAACATAGTTTGTTTATCAATATTATTTGGATCTTGTATTATTGCCTGAGGATTGCATCAAGTGGCTTCTAGTGGCAGAAGCATGAACTACAATGGGCATGTCTCACGGAGAACGTTTCTGGTTACTTTTGGGTACTCCCTCTTATAGACAGATAGATAGATAGATAGATAGATAGATAGATAGACAGACAGACAAACAGGCAGGCAGACAGACAAATAGATAGATAGATAGATAGATAGATAGACATGCGTACACATACATGCACATTCACACATACATATATGGAGGAGTTGGATAAAATAATGAAAGCACAGTGTGTAATTAAGTTTTATTGCATAGGTGCAGGAGTGGCTGTGTGGTAAAGAGCTTGCTTACCAACCACATAGTTCCGGGTTCAGTCCCACTGTGTGGCACCATGAGCAAGCATCTTCTACTATAGCCTCGGACTGACCAAAGCCTTGTGAGTGGATTTGGTAGATAGAAACTGAAAGAAGCCCGTTGTATAAATGTGTATATATATAAGCATGTGTGTGTATATGTTTGTGTGTCTGTGATTGTCCTCCCAACATCGCTTAACAACCGATGGTGGTGTGTTTACGTCCCTGTAATTTAGTGGTTCGGCAAAAGAGACCGATAGAATAAGTACTAGGCTTCCAAAGAATATGTCCTGGGGTCGATTTCATCGACTAAAAGGCAGTACTCCAGCATGGCCACAGTCAAATGACTGAAACAAGTAAAAGAGAGTACATAATATGAGGTAGGGTCAACTTTGGCATCAATATCAGCTTTAATACAACAAAACACCGACTTGTACAGATTTTGAATGGTTACTAGGGGAATTCTGAGCCATTCTTTAAGAAAAACTTGCTCTAGTTCTTTCACCAACAATGATACAGGGAAGTGGCTCCTTACTTGCTGCTCTAAAGTATACTATAAATGTTCAGTTATATTGAGATCTGGTGATTGTGGCCTACTTCACTTTTGTGCTATTCATACAAATTTTCAATAACACTAGCCTCTGTGAATCAGTACATATAATGGCCATAATCAGCTGAACTACTAAGAAAATCCTTTTGCATTAACTTTGCCATGTAGAACAACTAAAGAGCCAAGAGAATTCTGCCAAACGGTTGCCCAAATCATCACATAGCTACCTCCATGCTTCACAGCAGAAGTCTGTCAGGGTTGAGGGTTTATTTGAACTCTATCTGAAAATAAACTCACCCCAAAGTGGGAAAAATAATGAAAGATGATTCATGTGAAATGATATTGTTCCACTGAGCTATTGACCTCTTCTGATAGTCTAGACACCATTTTTATGTTTATCAATGTTAATGGGGTGCAGGAGAAGTTTAACAAGTGCAATCCTCCCATAGCATCCAGGTGTATGGAGGTCATGACAAATGGTTTTCTTGGTTACAGAGTTGACAAGGGAATGGTTTATATCTGTTGTCATTTTTGCTGCTGTAGCTTCATGGCTTTTAAACACAATATGTTTCAGTATTCTGCATGCCCACTATATGTGCTTTGCTTCCATCCAGAATTATAATTGCCAGGGATGGTTTTTAAATTTTGGAATGCCTACATGGTTTTCTAGACCATAACTCTCAAAATATTAAACAAATCCACAGCTTTAGTAACTGAAGCACCGGTGATCCATACTCCAACAATTTGTCGTCTTTAGATATCAAATAGGTCATGCATTTTAACTTATTTGACCATCTATTCATGAACTTCTCATCACCTGTCACAAAACCACCTCCCCAAATACTACTCCTCCTTTAGTTGAGATTGCATCTGGCTGTAAAAGTCTGTCAGCAACCTCCACCCAACCCATGCAAGCATAGAAAAGTGGATCTTAAAATGATGATGATGAATGCAGTAATGGCTTATATCAATAATCTAATAGTTTGTCAGTTTTATAATGATATCTAAATATTCATAATTTTTTAATTCTTTCCTAGGGTGACAGTGGAGGTCCATTACAAGCACTCAATGCCCATGGTTTTTGGGTAGTATATGGTGTTACCAGTTTTGGTATGTCAGGCTGTAAACAAATTATATCAAGGCCAGGAGGATTTTCTTCTGTTGATTATGTAAAAACATGGATTAAGAAATATGCACATGTATAAATTCCATTCAAAATATCTCTTACTATGTTCAAAATTATTCTGTACTTAAATTAAATTGATTTCATTAACTGCTTAATCCTGCAATAATTGTCAAAGCTCACCTGGTGACTTAAATTTGTATCTCATTAAATGCTTGCTTCCTTTTAATTCTATAAGTTTTCTTTATTCATATCTATTCTGAGTTTAAATATACAAATGTATTCTTTTAATACCTTTAATTTAAAAGACTGATTTGCACAAAAATACTTTCAAACAAATGTATTCCATTAGCTGAAATAATCATAATGAACATTAACTTTAAAATAAATGACTGTAATTTTTAATTTAGAAACCATGCTGTCATGAGAACACACATGTATGCACACATGTCTACACCCCTCTCCACTCACATGTACACGTACACATATGCCTGCATGCATGCACACATGCACACACACACACACAAACTTCTTTCTAGAAGCTGCAATCACCTATAAATTGTTAAAGTATGTAATTTTAGCTAAAACAGTGTCCATAAGCAAAATCAGTTAAATATTTGGCACTGTAATTAGTAGCCATGTTTGTTTGTTTGTTTGTTTTGCTTTTGCTCTGCTTTATGTTTTTGCTTTGCTCTTTGTTTTTTAAGAGGTTGTTTTTATTTCTTGTCAACTTTGGTTTTAACTTTTATTTTACATAAACATTTTTAGAATTAATCAATTCACTTGTTATATGATACTTTACGTAATTTCTAACATTTATATTCATTAAAATTTTTGCAAATTATTTTCAATGATAAATTATTCAAAATCTTAAAATTAACATTTGTAATGATTCAAGATCTTTAATAAAACTTAATCAGCATGATATTTGTGTTTTATCTTAACATTTTATTTTGTAACCATTTTTGTCCCAATGCTGAGTCATTTAGACATTTCTATGTCAGTTATTAATACTCTATGATCGTTTTTGTTGATGAAAATTGTCAGATTTACAGTGTGCTATCTGGTGACCTGTATATGTGTCGAAGTTCCAAATTATTTTCACATCATTGTTTTCTAAGACAGGTGGATATTCATATCAGTATAGCCTGGACCTATGAGGTGGGTGGAAATTAGCTTCTGCATTATTTGAGTCCAAGACCTGGACAACCAATGAAGAACCCATGAACATCTGATGCTCTTCTTTCTCAAAAATATTAGGTTGGCAACTAAGTTCCTGCCGTTTTTTTAATTAAAATTTTTTTAAAGGTTTAATAAAAAATAACAACTAATTAATCAATAATGTATTCACCCTTGTTGTTTACAACTTCTTCCCAACATTCAACAAGATTTTCAACACCTCGTTGGTAGAAATCACCCGATTTCAACGCGAAAAATTGATCCAACCAAGCTCTCATTTCTGCATCAGTACTGAACAAAACTCCACGCATAGCATTTGAAAGAGGTTGAAAGAGGTGGAAATCCATTGGTGCCAAATCAGAAGAATATGGCAGATGTGGCAGCACTTCCCAGCCATGCGTTTGAATAGCTTCCTTGGTCATATTGGTGATATGAGGGCAGACGTTGTTGTGGAGCTGAAGAACTCCATGCTGCCAATTAGGTCTTTTCTCTTGAATAACCATGTTGAGTTGTTCCATCTGTTGGTTCTGTTCAAGCAATTCGTAATGGATAATCCCTTCTCAGTTCCACCATACACACAACATTGTTTTACATGGATGAAGATCTTGTTTCATGCACGGTGTCGCTTGTTTATCAGGGCTAAGCCATTCCTTAAACTGCTTCATATTGATGTACAGGCACCATTTTTGTCACCAGTAACAATTCAGTAAAGAAATCATTGTTTGGGTCCATGAGTTGAGTGGTGATGAGCAAGTAAACCAGCGGAGATTGTTGTTCGTTGATTTTTGTTGTCACTTAAAGCATGCGGAACTCATCCTCCATACTTCTGAACCTTTCTCAACGAATGAAGATGCTTCTCTATAGCAGTGTGGAAACATTCCATTTTCTCTGCCGGTTCCCTTGTCGTTTGATGAGAATTTTCGTGCAAAAGTTGGTTTAATCACTCTTCATCGAACTCAACTGGACAGCCAGAATGAGGTGCGTGTTTGAGGTCAAAATTTCCATTTTTGAACTTGGCATACCAATCACGAGTGGTTATTTCAGTTATGGCACCCTCTTCATACACAGCACAAATGTCACGAGCAGCTTTTGTGGCCTTAGAACCTTGATTAAAAGCAAAAAGAAGGTGTCGAAAATGGTCGTTTTTCTTAACTTGACATTCCATTTTAATAATCTGAAAATATGCAAAAATTAATTAAAATTAACTAGAAAAAACAAAATAGATTCAAAAATGATTCAAAAATAGAATTCTCAAAAAAATAGATTCCAAAATTTGAAAAGCCAATAAATTCCAAAACGTGCAAACTTAATTGCCAACTCAATAAAAGTTTCACAGCCCTTCTACTGTATTATTTTACAAAGGTATTTTCTTAGTTTTTTTTTTTTTTTTTTTTTTTTTACCAAGGTCTGTCTATTTTTATTATGAGAGGAACAGATCATATCATTTTGTGAAAGAATAAATGTTAATGTCTATGAACAAGGCTACCAGAAATGTCCAGATCTGGACATTGTGTTTTAAATTTTGTAAATCTGATCAAATTTGAATTATTCACACATCAAAAATTATCTTGATTTATGATCAATTTAAGACCCTACATGAATTCAGATAGATAGTTCCAAAACTGAAAGTTCTGTCCACAAATCAACCTTCAGAAAACTATAGTTTCCTTAATTATATTTAACTACTAATTTTGGTTTCTTCTCAAATTAGGAAGATAGACTACATTTCAGTTACAATTTAGACTGGTCTTTATGTAGGAAAACATGTGGATCAAAACAGCCTGAATTTTTATGGGAAATGTCATTGTTTAAATTGTAAAACAAAAATAGTTAGTGCATTCAATTTTATTTTTATTTTTTCAATTTCAAAATGATATACAGTCTATTTGTTTAAAAAAAAATCAATAAAAGGTAATTTTGAGAATAAAAGTTGTTGATAAGTGAAAAGTGAGATTGAACACACCTTAAATTTGAATGCATGATTCATGAAACAATGTGATATTATTAAAAGTTAACAGTTACCTGTTGAATTTACAGTGTAATACGCTAGCATTACTATAGCTAGAAAAAAATTATTCTAACTGAGGCTAAAAATTCACTGCACACTAACAGGTAGAAATTTTTATCTAAATAAGGTTATAAGTATTTTTATTCTTTTAGATGCTTCACAACCATGCATTCATCATTTGATACATTCAAATGTAGGTTATTGTTACATCAATAATATAGAGAAATGTTTGTTAGTGACAGAAGTAGTATTAGTTCAGAATAGCATTCTGTATATCTTACTAAACATTGATATACTGAAGAAAACTACAACAGTGTGGTATTCATGTATGCATTCTCAAGATGAATACTATGATGTTGTAGCTTTCTACTGTATATAGGTAGGTAGGTTGTTTTGGTTGTTTGTTTGTGTCTGTGTGTCTATGTCTGTGTGCTTCTGAATCTCTTTCAACATTGAGATAATGCAACACATACTTTACAAAAAGACTCTCACTATAACAACAGGTATTTGTTGTTGTCGAGAGAGAAATTTGTTGTTGTTGAGAGAGTGTGTGTGTGTGTGTGTGTGTGTGCAAGATGGATAGATAAGTAGACTGTTGTCAACAGAATAACCAATGAGACTTACACTATACAACAGTTTACTATTAAAACAAGTTATGTTCGTGATTAGCAAATATTTTTACTGGTAACATAATAGGTAAAGACCTAGTGTAATACATGGTAGATTAGGTTAGGTATGGATAGATTAGTTTATGAATACACACAAAAAGCTTTTCTTTACTAAACTGGCGATTGTTTTTTGTTAATTTAGATAGAGGATTTTTTCTAAACTTTCTAAATTCCACTGCATGTAAGCATTAATCTATTAATTAAGAAAATCATTTTATTATTTTTTTTGCTTCTTCTTTCTTTAATTTGAGGCCTAATTGAACTAGAATAAAAGGTTAAAAGACTTTATGGAAAGTTTATTATATTTAATTTTTTTCTTTTTAAAGCCCTACTCAATAGTACTCTGTGAATTGTGTTTCAGATAGGTTGAAACATCTCTGCTATCCCATTGTAAATTTTAAGCACTTTATTTGCTCACTCTCAAAATGAGAAAGTGGAATACTAATGATGAGACAGGGCCAGCCTTAAGCCAACTGAACCAATTGCTTCAAGTCGGGCCCTGCACCCAAGGGGGCCTTATGCTCAAGGAGGCCACATCATATACTACGACATTTTATGAAGGTAGTCTCCTTGAAGTTTACAAAAATCTACATAAAAATACATACTTTCTACACTTTAGTAACACAAGATACCAAAAGATAAACCCATTCACCCAAAATTGCTTGGGTTAGCCTTACCTGGATTTTGAGTGTAAAGGTCAAATGTGTGCATGTATGGGTGTATGTAAATGTTTGGGAGCGTTTATGGGCATGTTTGGGAACGTTTATGGGCATGTTTGGGTAAAATATTCATGTGTGTGAAAGTATGTATGTGGTTGTTTAAGTGTACGGTGAATTGTATGTATATACATATGCGTATGTTTGTGTAAGTTGCTATAAATATACTTTGTATATGTTTAATTTTGGGAAAACTATATTTCAATAAAGTGTGTCAATGTCCACATTGGATTTTAATAGCCTACAAAATAATATTCATTATTTACATTACTTACAATTGACAGCTATTTGTCCTCATCTTGTTTGTTGGTAACACATTTCGGTTGATATACCCTCCAGCCTTCATCAGGTGTCTTGGGGGAAATTTCGAACCTGGGTTCTCATTCCTAAGGTATTTTTTTATATTGTTGTTGTTGTTCAGGTCACTGCCTAGAATCAAACTCGGAATATTGGATCAACACCTCTAAAACCAACCCTATGGCTGCGATATGTTGATGACACCTTCATACTCTGGTCCCACCAGGAAGATGTCCAAGTGCTGTTAGATCATGTGAACTCAATAAAGCCATCCATACAGTTCGCAATGGAAAAAGAAAATGACAATTAGCTAGCATTCCTGGACATATTAATAACACACACCATGTACGGATTCAGGACATCTGTATACTGCAAGCCGACCTTCACTGGACGATACCTCAACTTCAACTCCCACCATCCATACAGTGTAAAGAGAGGGATTGCTCAGTGCCTAAAACATCGAGCAATGAATATAAGTAGCAATCTTGATACCCACCATGAAGAAATGATCAAGCTCACTAACAATATATTAAGCAACAACTACCCCAAAAGCATACTCCACTCCAATTACGAAGAAAAGAAGGGATGAAACCAATAAACTGTCCGCAGTCTATCTACCCTATGTGAAAGGCCCCTCCGAAAAGATACAAAAGATATGTTGCCCATATGACATCAGGACAGTATTCAAAAATAAAACAACACTTTGCAAATATCCCCTTTGAGTAAAACCTCCAGTAGAAGAGGATATGACTAAGAACTATGTATACTCCATCCCATGCAGCTGTAGTAGGTTATACAAAGGTGAAACATGCCACCCACCTCAAAATATGTGTAGAGGAACATCACAAAGCTGTGAATGTGGAGTTATTGATAAATCGGGCATAGCTGATCATGTATGGAAAAATGGAGACCATCACCCCCAGTAGGATGAAGTTAAAATAATAGACAGAGAACACCACTGGAAAATATGAAAACTAACAAAAGTAGCACATATGCTAGGACACAACAACCTCCTAAGCAGACTGAGTGCAGATATGAACAGCATATGGGAACCAGTATTAAGGAAGGATAGGAGAATATTAGATTAATAAGCCCTAAAATTCACTTTGTAATTGTCCACGGGCATATGGCGTAGTGGTTAAGAGCACGGGCTATTAACCCCAAGATTCCGATTTCGATTCCAGGCAGTGACCTGAATAATAATAATAATAACATCGAAAAATACCTTAGGAATGAGAACCCAGGTTTGAAATTTCCCCCAAGACACCTGATGAAGGATGGAGGTTATATCAGAGGAAATGTGTTAACAACAAATAAGACAAGAACAAATATCTGTCAATTGTAAATAATGTACATATTTCCACATCTCTAAAATATAGAAGTGTATTAAAATAATAATCATTCCACGTTATAATTTTTATTGACGAAAATAGACCAATATTTCTCAAGATTTCACTTTAACTCAACTATCTATTGAGGATGCTTTGAAGCCCAAAATAGTGGAGGGTAGTCAGTAATAATTGAGTGTCAAAAACTTCTCGCACTCCAAATGACTCAAACTAGAAAATCAGTGATATAAAAAAACTCTGCATTTGAATTTCTCAATGGAAAAACTTTTGTGCACAGTATGTAACAGTAATTGAGACGACTGAGCATCAATATTCCTTCAGGATTTGTAGAAGGTTCATTGTTCGAAGATGTACTTGATCTTCACTATATGCACGGCATTCAATCATTGTGTAAGATGGCTGTCAAACATGAATAGTTATTACGATGATGCGTACGAGGTCGTCAGTTTTTGTGGGGGTTCAGGATCACCAGTTATTGTTCGAAGGTCTAGAATAGGGCTGGCCATCTTGAGGCCCGCAGACTGCATGCAGCCCACAGACCATATGCAGCCCACAGACTTTTATCTTATGGCCCAATTGATACTTTCTTATAAATAGGTTTATTTAAACAAACATTTTAAAAATTTTATCAAAAATTAAAGATTGTAATGAAAAGTAAAAAAGAAAGATACTACTGTTTTTGCAACGATAATATTTCATGTTGAAACAACGATCATTCGTACATAGGTGTCCAGTCAATGTCAATTCGTTGACCACAGTTTGTCATCGTTTAATTTGTCCCCAGTCAATACGTCATTGGTCAATTTGTCCCCAGGTGAATTTGTCGTCAGTCAGTTTGTCAAGATCATAGGAAAAATGGAAGAATGAATATCTGAACTTAAAGAAAAGAAACCTTTATTTTTAGTGACCCACGGTGTCGAGTTGGCCAGGACTGGTC
The DNA here is from genome assembly GCF_006345805.1 of Octopus sinensis. Classification (NCBI taxonomy): domain Eukaryota; kingdom Metazoa; phylum Mollusca; class Cephalopoda; order Octopoda; family Octopodidae; genus Octopus; species Octopus sinensis. The sequence continues at coordinate 74,066,744 of NC_042999.1, read as the reverse complement.
TAGAGTCACCCTCGGTTTTACTAAAGAGTGCTGTAAGTACAAACACAAATCACATACACATTTCTAACTCTACACATACACGCTCACTGTTTATACAAGTCACTCACAAACTAAACAAACACCAATCACATAGTATTTAAATTACTTAAATTAAATTAATAATAATAATATTGATGATGACAATGATGATGAAGATTTTTCTCCGTTGCTGCCCTTGATCTTTTGCAAAAGGCGGTAATGGTTAGCTTAAAATCTCGATGCAAGCACAGAGATTGGAGTGAAAGTAAGAAACAGTTTAAAAAAGATCTGATGTGACACTAATGAATGTCGGTGCTTATACATTGATTTATCTTTATATATATAAAACTGAGAATGTGTGTCTGTCTGTGTGTTTCCCTAAAACTTGAGAACTACACAACCAATTTCATTCAAATTTTACACATGCCTTACTTAGGGTCCGGGGAGTGTCATCGGCAAAAAAATGTTTAACTTTTTGCCTCGGGCGAGCCCACAGCAATATCATATCTTCTCCACTACGATTCCCTAAAACTTGAGAACTACACAACCAATTCCATTCAAATTTTACACATGCCAGGAAAAAATTTTAAATGCACCCCCCCCACCCCGAAGTAGAGGTAGGCTGGATTGTAGCCACGCTTGTATTTTATGTGTAGATGTATATATAGATGTACATGTAATATGTACACATATATATACACATATATACATGCACTAGCACTATGACCCCGCAACGACGGGTCTTTAATGCTAGTATTCTATAATTCTTGTAATCTTTATTCCTTTTCCTTCCTTTCCTCTTTACCTTTTTTGCCTCTCTTTTTTCCCTCACTTTTTTAAACTTTTGTAATTTTCTTCTGTTCATTTTTGTTTCTTCCGGTTTACTTATTTCTTTACTTTTTCTGCTGTTTAATTTTGGTACACCACAAATTCTTCAGTTTCATTCTTCTCTTCGATGTTTTAATGGGTGCTCAAACTTGTTTCGCCATGTTCTCTTGAAACTGCTGAAGAACATCTGCCTATCCAACTGCACCTGGAATTGGCATAAACTGTTTTTGTTCCTTTTGGCTTCCCTCTACGTAATGAATGGGAATAGTGGATCCCTCATGAAACGGCATTTCGAGCTGTTCATCTCAGGTCGGTCATCAGCTCAACACCGAACAATGGTCGACCACCTTACTTAAAGAAGCCTGTTAATGCTAAATTCAGTGAATTTGACATTAAAGGGGCTGTTCGCCTTCTTTGCTCTCTGTCCTCCTACATCTCGTGTAACACAGACTCCCTTAACCAAATGAAGGAGAAAAATCCTCCAGTCCCTTCACTTAATTACCTACACTGGCCCGACATACCAAGTTTTCTACAACCTATCGTCACCATTGACAATGTCAGAAAGGCAATTGACTCTTTTCCAGCAGTTTCTGGCACCGGAATCGATGGCTTACGACCTCAGTATTTCAAGGATGGTATCTCCCTGTCAACTGGTGATGCTGAGCTTGAACTCTTGGAGAACCTAACACAGTTTATGAACTTGTTCTCGTCTGAGAATCTCCTTGCCTATATTCGTCTCCTGTTCTTTGAGGCCAACCTATTTGGTCTCACCAAGCCCAATGGTGACCTCCGCCCCATAGCAGCTGGTTGTACTCTGCGACGGCTCACAGCAAAAGTGTGCCTGTCCTCAATTTCTAACTGCCTGACTGAGGAATTTTCCCCTATTCAGTGAGGAGTGGGTATTAAGCTAGGTTGCGAGTAGCCTACTACCCATGCCACCAGGGCTTTCACAAACTTGCCCCCTGAGTCTCCAAAGGTCATCCTCAAACTTGACTTCAAGAATGCTTTTAACTCAATCAGTCAAGACATCATCTGTGCAGTAAGGAAGAAATCCCCCACCACCTTTCACTTTGCTTGAAGAGAACTTCAGGAGCTCTCCTACCTCACGTTTGGTGACCACCACATCCCATTTGCTTCTAGATTCCAACAGGGTGATCCTCTTGTTCCTGCCCTATTTGCATTGGGTATTGATGATGCCACCAAGATGGGAACCAACCTAAACCTAAATGCTTGGTACCTCGATGATGCTTGTTTTGGAGGCCCTCCTGACAAGGTGCTTGCAACTGTGAGGACAATGATCGAAGAACTTGGTCTTAGTATTAACAGCTCCAAATACTCTGGCTCCTCAACCAGCCAGCTTCTCATGAACACACTATTAAACTATTTGTTGACACTCTCCCCTCACCCGCAATTCCTCTTTCATCAGAGTGGTGATCCTTTGGAGCCCTAATTACTGACCTAGCTTTTGAGTCCATCCTTAAATCCAAATTGGCTAACCTCGAGCAACTTTGAAAAAACCTTGAAGTAATTGAACCCTTCCAAGGTTTTTTTTTATATATTTGGGAATTGCTTGTCAATTCCTAAGCTATTGTATTTGGTGAGAGTTAGTCCCTCTTACAAATTCCTGTCAACCCGCCATTACTTTGACGAACTGATCTTCAGGAAACTCGAATGCTTGGTCAATGTCAAACTCTCACTGGACTCCTGCAACCAAACTACTTTACCCAAACGGTTTGGGGGTCTAGGTCTGCACAAGTGCTCATCTTTATCTCTTCCTTGTTTTATTTTCTCCATCCACTCTTGCTTCCCATTGGTAGGCAACATCCTCTCCTCTCCAGCATGGACTAATTCCACAGGGAGATAGATGAAGCTCTATCACAGTAGAGAGCAATGAGTATGTCATTTCTGGTTACAGTAGAGGATAGACAGAAACAAAGAGTATGGGACAATCTGATTTCAGGTGCCACTTTCAACTCTCTCCTTGATCAATCTGATCAATTTTCAAGGTGTTGCCTACTTTCAGGTTGTGCAAAATTCTCAAGGTACTGGATTGATGCCCTGGCTGTGGCCAACATTGGAGATCTATTCAGTCTAGGGGACTGAGATGCCGCTGTAGTAGAACTCTCAACCCCACAGGTCTTCATGGTCTGTCTTGCTGCCTAAATGCTGGTCTCTTTGCTCATCACACTGAGCTAAACCTAATCATTAAGCAGGCCTTGGCTCAAATTAATATCCCCTCAGTTCTGGAACCATTGGGGTTATCCAGAAGTGATGGAAAGAGTTCAGATGGTCTTACTCTCTGTCTCTAGGTTAGAGGAAGGTGCCTCATTTGGATGCCACAGTCTGCAACCCCTTTTCTCATTCCCACATCCTAGATGCTGCAGTTAATGGGAGGGTCACTGCTTCCATAGCCGAACAAAAGAAAACCATAACGTATCGGGACCTGACAGTAAACTATCTCTTCCAGCTTGTGGCATTTGAAACATTCGCAGGGACTAGGTCACTAACCGCGAAGTTCTTGTCAACGTTGGCAGCTCGCCTCACTGAGGTTCAGGTGATTCTTGACGTTCCAAACTCCTTAGCCTCGCCATCGCCCGCTAAGCTGCGAGTATGTTGGTTCGCTTCAGTAGGTTCTGTTAAACCTTGTGGTATGCGACCAGTTGCTGTGATAAAAAAAAATTCTCCACAAATGGTTTCAATACAGTTTTAACAGAAAGATTTGGAAGAATTAGACGAAAGCTTTCGGGTAATTTTCTTCCATGTAAATAAATGTTTATGTTAGATTAAAAATTTGCCAGCAAAATTTTATAAAATGACAATCTTCTAAAAGATATATGTGTTTATATGTTATATATGAAAATAAAATATGTCCATTTGAAACATTTATAATATAATGAAAAACAGAAAGGTTAAATATGTTTTAATTTTATGTGTGTATGTGTGTGTGTGCATGTGTTTAAAAAAAGCAAAAATAAAACAAAAATGCTAAAAGCAAAAGGAGACATTTGGTGTCACACAATGGTGCTAAACCCAGAACCATATAATTAAGAAACAGGCTTCTTGCCACACAGACAGGACTGTATTTTCTATAAAAGAGGTTATAGAAAAAAAGAATAAAAGGTAAGTATATAAACAATTTCCGAAAAATTCTAATTACTAATTTGCATTTTATGTATATCTCTTTCAGTGTAACATCATGCAACAGATAAAAGTTTCTTTGGATATCTTGTTAAATTTCTTTCCAATTTTTGCCAGAGTATTTTTATGAAGTGTAGTTTAGATGCAATTTCACTTACTGATTGTGAAAATTTTTGGTAAATTTATAATTTAACACCCAACTCGATTTTGGTGGGAAATACTGCTTTTCCTCTTTTTTTTTTTTTTTTAGCTTTTTTTTTCTTGTGCTATCAACCAATCTCATCTTCTAATATGCCGCAAATGATTTTTTCCATGGAAATTGGAGGGGGTTGGGGTAGGGTGGACCATCGGAAATTCCCCCTCACCTCACCCAATTGGGCCCCACACCACCTCAGGCCAGCCCTGATGAGAAATAGTATAACAATTGTAAAAGTCAGTTCAAGCAGCTTATGGATAATAATGATAATAAAGTTTGTAAATGTTGTTACTATGTACTAATAATTTGTAAATTTGCTGTAATTGAGGATGAAAAATCTCAAAAAACATAAAATATAAACAATTGTGAAAACTGAAATCTAATTTCAAATATGTTTTGAAGGCTACCACTGAAAATATAAGGTTGATTCAAACAGCATCTCATTGGGTACACTTCCTAATAACATTGCTATGAATTCAGTTCTACCACATGGCACTTTGCGATATTATAGTCCCAGTTCAACCAATTCATTATGAATGGATTTGGTAGACAAGAGCTGAAAGAAGCCAGCTATATGTTTTTGTGTGCATATGTATGTGTGTGTGTATATACATATATATATATATGTAATCTTTTTGTTCATTCCCTCGCATTCAGCATGTGTGTATATGTGATAAAGTAGTTTAGAGCAATTTGGCGTCTTCTTCTAGTGTGTGGCATTACCTCATAATTGTCCTTACTATAATTTTATAATTGTATTTGTAAAATTGTATACTAAGTATCAATTTTTACCTTAATTGGTTTTTACAGGTTAACTACTTGATAAAATCCTATATAGATTTTATCCTTAATTCTAAGTAATATATATATATATATATATATATATATATATATAGTCATTTCAAAGATGTCAAGTTCTCATTAGGGATTAATAAATCCAAAATTTCACTAGTTTAATCAATGATGTAATATATTATACATGTCAGGTAGAAATATAATACGCAATTTCTCGATATATAAATTAGTAATCTAAATGTTATGAATTCTAAATTTTTTATATTTTCTATTATGATATAAATATAGATTATAATTTTATCTTTATTTCATTCTATTTTGTTTATTCTTTTCTTTTACCTCTTCTTTTGAACAGCTCTAGAATTATTTACCTAAGTATATTTAACAGAGGCTTAACCATAAAATATACATATATATGTATATATATATATATATATATATATATATATATATATATGTATAAGTTCAGTAAAAATTTAGATTCATTTGAATATGGTACTTAAGTTAAAGGCACCAGAATTTGGTATGGTATTATCCATATAATTCAAAATGGGATGATTATAATCAAAATAAGCAACAAGGATATCCAAAGGTAATGCAGTACGATCGTTTCATGCAACTCCATTTAATTAAACAATGCAAGTATTACATCAGTTTTAAAATGTAGAGCAATCTTCAGCTGCATATAAATATAGAATATAGTTAAATTGACAAGATTCATTTTTATACTTATTCCATTTACCAACATCACAAAGAGGGTAAGTAAGTAGACAGAGAAACAAGTTTCATCAACAGAAACATGGTAGTAATTAATATTTTTTTATGGAGAAACTGCTTATCATTGATTTTACTTTGCTATTTAGATTTACTATTGGGGGAGGGGGGTTAATACTATTCTATCAGGTCTAGTGGAGACAAAAACAAGAATCTATCTTTTATAGATAGAGTAAGAGACAGTTTAAGTGGCAGAGCCATAAATCATGGATGAACTGAAGGCAAGGGTTATGGCAGCATTCACCAACTTAAAAAGGCGACCATTGTGATTTGATGTTGGTATCTCAGTGACAACAGTTACTTGGAAAATACCACATGGTAAACAAGAAATCAACTGCATGATGGACAGGAAATCGGTTGCGTAATTGTATCTAAGCTCTTGGTTTCCAGGGAGACCTTTAATAGGGCTATCACCCACTACAACGATGCTTTGTCTAGGAGTGGGTTTACTGAGAAGCTCACATATGTGGATAATCCCCAAACCCTCTCTCCTCACCCGCAAAAGGATTAGGTAAAAGAAAAATATCTGATATAACCCACCCCTTTCAGCCTAGAAGTTTCCACCAACATAGCCAGGGGCTTTTTGTCGTTAATTAAGAAACACTTCCCCAGAGGCCACAAGTATTACAAACTCTTCAATACCCATCATGTCACGGTGAGCTACTCCTGCTTAAACAACATCGCATCTAACTCTTCTAAATTAGGATTTTCCTTAATTGCTTTTTATTTTTATCATTTCTGTAGTTATTTTTATGATGTCTTGGCTTTCTATTTTTCTTAACCTCTCTTGGATTTCATACAGTCACTCCGTTTCATCATTATGCTTTACAGGTTGGTCCTATATCCCTCCCCATAATTCCCTGCTTTCGTCTGCATCTGGTATCATCGTTATGTGTAATTGCCCATCTAGGCTCTGAAACAGTTTCTTCTGATTTGCTTCAAACAATCTGTTTTGCCTAAACTGTTTTGTTCTACTGTTAGGTCTTTCCAGTTTTACCTTGATTGTTACTACTGCTTATTTCAATTCTTCCAATATCTCATTATAACCATTATCTCTTACTCTACATTTTCTTTTCAGTCTTATTCTTGTGTTTTCATTCTGACATTCTCATTATTATTATTATGAAAGCCTCTCAGATAGTTCTTAATTACTGGTTATTCTTTACTTGAAAGCAGGCAACAACAAATCACCAAAGGTTTCAAGTAGTGCCTTCTCTTGTGACTCAAAGAGACAATACTTTCCTTAGAATGCAAGCTGTACCCAACAATGATGTCTTCTGGATCACTTTGAGCCTAACAGCTTGTTCTCATCTTTATTCTTCAAGAACTGATTGTGCATTTTCATGTCCTGCCATATTTTTTTCATTTGCTCTCTCTAGTCTTTCTTAAATTGTATTGGATCTACAGCTTTGTTCACTTTTAAGGTTCCTTACATTTTTACTGCTTCAATCATTTCTTCCTTACTTCCCTTGACATACCAAGCCAGGCTATTCTCCTCTTCTCTTTCACAACCTCCACAACACACTAATCCCTGTCCCCACTCTCTCCTCTTTACATACAATCTTGACACATCACTCTTGGGGTGTAGTTCTTTGTTCATTTTCATTAGTTTACATGTTCTCCGGTCTATCTCTTGTAATTCATGCTTCTTCCAAGATACTATTCCTGCCCCATATCTCATCAAGGCAACAGCCCACATGTTAATTGCTCTAATCTTATAGTGGCCATTTAGCTTCAATTGGAGCACAAGCCAATTCTCTGCAAATACTCTTTCCTGAACATTTCTTTCATCTTGTGTTCATTCATCTTATCTCTTTCAGTGATGCCCAGGTACTTATATCCTTCCTCTCTGAATTCCATTTACTTTCACCACTTTCCAGCTTGATCCCTTGGCTTTTACTGATTTTCCCCCTTTTGAGAATCATTCACCACATTTCTTGATCTCAAATTCCATGCCAATATCTTTGCTAATCATCTGCACAGTTGCCATCAAACTCTCAATTTCTTTCTCAGTCTTAGCGAATAGCCTTAGGTTATCCATAAACCACAGGTTGTTTACTTTCACCCTGCCTAGCATGTATCCTACATGCATCTCTCTTAAAACGCTGGTTAGTGGCAGTATACAGACAACAAATAGGAAAGGCGACAGACTGTCCTCTTGAAAGATTTCTCTTTTGATATTTACCTCTCCCAGCGTATCTCCCCATGCTGTGAGTTCAGTTCACCACGTTGTCATTGAGTTTTGTATTAGCTTCAGGATATTGTGTGAGGCCTTAAGCAGTTTAAGGCATTCAACAATCCATGAGTGTGGGACTGTGTCATATGCTTTCCTATAGTCCACCCATGCCAACTTGTACAAATGTAAAGCGAAAGTCAAACATAAAATAATAATGGATGGAAGCACTCCGTCGGTTACGACGATGAGGGTTCCGGTTGATCCGAATCAACGGAACAGCCTGCTCGTGAAATTAACGTGTAAGTGGCTGAGCACTCCACAGACATGTGCACCCTTAACGTAGTTCTCGGAGATATTCAGCGTGACACAGAGAGTGACAAGGCTGGCCCTTTGAAATACAGGTACAACAGAAACAGGAAGTAAGAGTGAGAGAAAGTTGTGGTGAAAGAGTACAGCAGGGATCACCACCATCCCCTGCCGGAGCCTCATGGAGCTTTAGGTGTTTTCGCTCAATAAACACTTACAACGCCCGGTCTGGGAATCGAAACCGTGATCCTATGACCACGAGACCGCTGCCCTAACCACTGGGCCATTGCGCCTCCACATAAAATAATAATAATAATAATAATAATAAACTTGATAGTTCTCCACAGGAGAATTACAAAACAGCTAGATGCTGTCAGTAAGGTTAGCAATGAGTTTAGCAATGAATTCAGAGTACAAGTAGGGTTCACCGATGATTAGTCCACACCCACCCATCAAGGTCCTTCAGGCAATAACAGAGGAATTTAAGATGAGCTGCCCCTGAGGGCTCCTCCATGCTGATGATCTTGTTCTTATAGCTGAATCACTACCAGAACTAGAGAAGAAATTTCAGACATGAAAGCAAGGTCTAGAATCAAAGGGCCTTAAGAGTTAAGCTAATAAAAAGCAAAGTCTTAGTAAATAGGAGAGCAGACAAATCACAAATCCCTTCAGGTAGATGGCCTTGCTCAATCTGCAAAAAAGGTGTAGGTTGAAACACCATACTATGTACCTGGTGTAAGCTATAAACACATTAGAGGTGCAGCAATATTAGAAGAAGGTTAACAGGGAAAATAACTTTTGTTTGTGGAAGATGCCCAGGTAAAATTAACACTAAAAATGCACAGAAAATGGACTCCGTAAAATGCCAGTGGGGGAGAACTAGTAGTTGATAGCTTCTGTTACCTAGGTGACCAAGTCAGTAGCAGAGGTAGATGCTCCAAGAACATAGCCACTAGAATAAGAATAGGCTGGGCTAAGTTCAGAGAGCGCCTGCTTCTGTTCGTAACAAATGGCCTCTCCCTCAGAGCAAAAGGCAGAGTGAGACATGGGCTGTGATCACCAAAGACATGCAAAGGCTCAAAAGAAATGAAGCTGGTGTACTTCACTGGATGTGAAATGTCAGTGTGCATGCATAATAGGGTGTAAGTGTCTTCAGAGAAAAGTTGAGCATAAGAGGCATCAGATGTGGTGTGCAAGAGAGAAGACTGTGCCGGTATGGTCATGTGGTGCATATGGACGAGGACAGCTGTGTGAAGAAGTACTGCACTGCAATAGTGGAGGGAACCCATGGAAGAGGTAGACCCAGGAAGACAAAGGATGAGGTGGTGAAGCATGATCTTCAAACGCTGGGTCTTGTGAAGGAAATGAGAAGTGACCAAGACCTTTAGTGATATGCTGTGCTTGAAAAGACCTATCAAGCTAAGTGAAATCATAGTCATGGCCAATGCCAGTGTCACATACCTGGAACATGGCTTACTGTTTCAATGTGTTAGCCTCACAATTATTTATGGTAATGTGCATCTTTTGAATTACTTCTATTGATAAAGTTCTATGAATTTTATTACATTAGGTTAATTGGGAAAATAGGAAGGTTAACCAGGAAAATAGTTTTTGTGAGTAGCAAATGCACTGGGGCAATAAACACTGAAGATGTGCAGAAAACAGATTCTATCACATGCCAGGGGGAGAAACTAGAAGTAGTTAATAGTTTCCGCTACCTAGGCAACCAAGTCTGAGAGTGTAGTGACTAGAGTAAGAATAGCCTGGGCAAAGTGTAAGCACCCTGAAAGAAAAGTTGGACATAAGAAGCATCAAATGTGGTGTGCAAGAGTGATGACTGCGTTGGTATGGCCATGTGTTATGTATGAATGAAGACAGCTGTGTGAGGAAGTGCACTCCCTAACTGTAGAAAGAACCTGTGGAAGAGGTAGACCCAGGAAGACCTGGGAGGATGTGATGAAGCATGACCTTCAAACATTGGGCCTCACAGAGGTAATGACAGGAGACCGGGACCTTTGAAGATATGCTGTGATTGAGAAGACCCAGCTACTAAAGTGAGATTGCAGCTACACATGCCCGGCCCTGATGCGTCGGGCAATATGATATGCTCGAGAAGACCTGTTGAGTCAAATAAAACCAATATCATAGCAGTGGCCAGTGCCTCCTGACTGGCTCCCGTGCTGGTGGCACATAAAAAGCACGAACCGATTGGGGCCAATGTCAGTATCTCATGACTGGCTCTTGTGCTGGTGGCACATAAAAAGCACCATCCAAACGTGATCAATGCCAGGCCTGCTTGATTGGCTCCAGTGCCAGTGGCATGTAAAAAGCACCCACTACACTCTCAAAGTGGTTGGCATTAGGAAGGGCATCCAGCTGTAGAAACTGCCAGATCAAATTGGAGCCTGGTGCAGCTGTTGGCTCTCCAGACCTCAGTCAAACTGTCCAACCCATGCCAGCACGGAAAACAAACGTTAAACGATGATGATGAAGATGATAGTTCTATTGATTTTTGAATAGAAAATATTAATCTTTTGGGGATTTCTTTAGAATTCGCTATCACCAGAATATTTACCAAGAGTTGCCAGCCCAACCTACTCCACCTGAAGAATTGTCACTCTAGCTTATATTGAAAATAATTTGAATGGTTAGGAGAACGCGTGTTATTATGCATCTTTATTGTGGAAGTTTAAAGAACAAAAAAAAACAATAAAAAATACACCGTATTGCAAAATAAACAGAAGCTACAATAGCAAGTATATAAATTCTGCAATAAAATAAGTATATAAAAGCTAGTTATTTTGGTTGGTTCTCAAACTATTCTGCCAATCCAAAGCTTTTTAATAACTCCTTCTAGCACAGGTACGGATCAAGAAATTATTGTAAAATACGCAGTTCAAAGTACAAAAATTAAAGAGGAAAATAAAAATAACATTACACCGCGTTACTTAACAACAATTACTATAAGTACACACTGCTAAATACAAGTTTAAATTTAAAACAATGATAAACATGGAAACAAGATCTGAGCACTTTAACAAGTTTTACTAATGTTTTGTTAGTGGCTTAGCGACATATAGATCTGATGAATCATATTTATATTTCACTGTGCTGGTATGGTCATGTATTACGTTGTACTTTTTCAGTACAATGACAATGAAAGGGTTTCGGATTGACTCTTGAAAAATGTAGTTTACTTTCAAAGAACGCACAGTAATTTTTCAAAACTTATTTTCTTTAAAAATAAAAAGGATCTTTTCGGTTTGAACGGCAGTTTTTAACATAATTTCTAGGTAACTAAAAAATCTTAAACTTCGTATACTGATAGAATGTGTTTATAAAACATTCTTTTTCTCTTGGCTTTATTGAGAAAATTCTAGGATCTTTTCGAAAGTCAAGAGAAAAAATGTTTTATAAACACATTCTAGCAGTATACGAAGTTTAAAATTTTTTAGTTACCTAGAAATTATGTTAAAAACTGCCGTTCAAACCGAAAAGATCTAATAAAAAAATTAAAAACACTAACCTCGATGCCGGAAAATACAGCAGGTTCTGAATGAAAGGAATGTGTTGTTTGCTTACAGAGGTGGATTTCAATTTCTATGGCTATAGTCAAAGGAAATATTGATTCAGAAAAAGGAAAAGAAAAGAAAACGAAAATGCAAATGGATTGTAAGACTCATATTCATAACAGTGGAAACTGAAAGAAAATAAACCAGTGTTGTGGAAATAAGAAAAGTCTTCCCTCGATCACTCCTAATTCAGCTCCCATCAACTACTCTATTCTATATCATTAAAGACTGGTGTCCCCACGACTTCGTTTTCTTTTAACTTTCTGAAAAATGTACATTTATTAAAGGCTTTTTTCTGGGACACGTCTTCAAGAGTGTAGATTACGAGTTGTACCCATTATAGGTTGATAATAAGTACCAGTTGTTCACAGAGGTCGATGTAATCGACTTACCCCAGCCCCCGAAATTGCTGGCTTTGTGCCAAAATTTGAATTCATTATTATTATCTCTTCTTTTTAAGGATTTTTTTCTAATTCTCCCTCCTCTCACCTACTTTATTTCTACATAAGTTTTTTTTTTAATGTCTATTTTCACGTATTTTACAAAAGTATGTTTTCAAGCGTATAGATTACAATCATGTTGACAAAATTTAGAGGGAAAATAGGGTGGGAAAGTTTCTGGTCGTTCTTACTCCATTCGAACTAACTTTACTACCACCAATCTCCTTAACTTAAGCTTTCTTTCTTTCTTTCTTTTTTTCTCCCCAAGAGATTTGATTTTAAAAAGACTCCGCCGGTTACGACGACGAGGGTCCCAGCTGATACGATCAACGGAACAGCTTGCTCGTGAAATTAACGTGCAAATGGCTGAGCATTCCACAGACACGTGTACCCTTAACGTAGTTCTCGGGGATAATCAGCGTGACACAGAGAGTGACAAGGCTGACCCTTTGAAATACAAGTACAACTCATTTTTGCCAGCTGAGTGGACTGGAGCAACGTGAAATAAAGTGTCTTGCTCAAGGACACAACGCGTTGCCGGGAATCGAACTCACAACCTTACGATCATGAGCCGAATGCCCTAACCACTAAGCCACGCGCCCTCACAAGAGATTTGATATGTTGGAAGCGTCAATAGTACGTAATCTAGGGGTGGGGCAAAATGGGTAAGTGAGGCAAAACCAGTAATTTCTGATTTCTTTGTGAATGAGAAAGATCAGATCCCTGTTCCATCATCTTTAGAAATAAAAATTGGTCGACGCAATTGTTGAAGTTAAGAGTGTTTAAAAGATTGTTGGCTGGTAAGAACATTTTCTTCAAGAAATATTTCCTCAACTTTGACCCCATCGTAATTGAGGTTACTTATAAAAATTTGGTATTTAACAATTGATATTCTTTTTTCTGTTGGATTCCAAGTCCCTTTTTTTCCCCTACTCTAATGTCTAAATTGATAATTTTCTAAAATGGGGCAAAATGAGTAATGACTAATTTCAATAATTTCTTCCCTTTAATTGCATGGTCATACGCATATCAAGAAGAAAGCCACTTTAGCAGATCGTGAAAAAGCTGTAGCGAATATTTTATGTTGAGTTTTTGATTTAGTCAAGTTCTGTTAATTTCATATCATATGCCATTTTTCTATGATCCGCTTTCATTTGACCTTCGTATTTTAAATTTTTGTTGCATTTCTGATCTTTCTTATATCTAAGGATGTATATAGATGTGTATGGGTCTTTTTTCAAATGTAATTCAGGAGAATTAAAGAGGCAAATTCATTTATCTTGTCTCATCATTTTGCCCCAGTTAACTTTGTCTTTTAATGCCCAAAGAGAAGGGAGAGCATTTTCTGAAATAGTATTCTGAATTTTATAGTATCTTTAATGAATTTAGAAAAGATCATTTGCTTAGCTGATATAATTTCTTTAAGGTAGTGAAAATTTGTTAAAATTTTTTTGAAATAGTCAAAATGCACTAAATATTATTCATTGTGCCCCACCTCATGCTTATCCCTTACACTCTTGAATAAGTATTTCAGCAAAATATCATTTTAAAATATGCATATCAAAGAAACAGTAACAAAATTGGGAGGTGGGGAGAATAGTTTGAAACTCCTACAATGTGTTTATTATTATTATTATAATAACTGCAGCAAGTAAAAATAAATTAATAAAAAAATTCTGGCGTCAATACTTTCAACAAAAAATTCTTCAATGCAGTACCTGAACATGGCCACAGTCAAATGACTGAAACAGGTTAAAGCGGGACTTTTGTCCGAGTGGCTTTTGCCCACTTTCACACTTTAACTATGACGCTTTTGTCCGTGGGGGATTTTGTCCTACAGTCGAAGTGAATGGTAGGCAGGAGATGAAACGAAATATGTCTTACCTACACACTGGTCAAGTAGAAAAAAAGATGAGTGATAAAAAATTAGAGGGTCTTTTGGTACCAGAAAGAGAGAAAGAGTGGAGTAGAGAGGGTTGGAGAAGAGCAAATACGAAGAAAGAGGGAGTACGGAGAAAAAAGGAATAAAGTAGTTGACAGAGATGGAAAGAGGGAGAAATGGAAGGTAGTAAGGAGAGAAAGGTAGCATATAGGTAGAGAGAGAGAGATAGAAATAGATGGAGAAGGTTTTGCGCACAAGAGAGAGGAGAAGGATAGAGAAATGGATAGCAAAGAGACAAAATCTTGCACCAAATATTGAACATTATGTTGGGTGCCACTGAGTGGGAACAGAAGTGGGGTGTGTAACCTTATATTGACTAATAACCATAAAATGTTGCACAGAAAGTCCACACACACACACATACATATATAGAACACCTAACATTGTAGGTGTTCTAACCCCTTCTGTCATATCTAATGACAATTATAGCTTTCGTTTTTCGTGATTCATTGCTAAACCGCTGCCTAATTTAATTTTATATATATATATATATATATATATACTATTTATATTCTTCTACTCTTTTACTTGTTTCAGTCATTTGACTGCGGCCATGCTGGAGCACCGCCTTAAAGAGTTTTAGTCGAAGAAATTGTCCCCAGGACTTATTCTTTGTAAGCCCAGTAATTATTCTATCAGTTTCTTTTGGCGAACCACTAAGTTACGGGGGACGTAAACACACCAGCATCGGTTGTCATGTAATGAAGGGGAGACAAACACAGACACACACATACACACACTCACACACACACACATTTATAGTTATCGTATATTTTTGACTCCAATATTTTCAATTGTGAAGAAAAACCTGAAGAAACTAGATATAAACAAAAGTGATTGGGAAAATGATGTTCTAGATCGGGAAAAATGATGTTCTAGATCAGAACAAGTGGAGAGGTGCTGTTAGGACTGGTTGCAATGCCTGCGAGTAAAGGATGATTCAGCACTTTGAACTTGAGAGGCCTTGTCGCAAAGGAACAATTAGAACTGTAATCAACAGTGAACATTGGATATGTATTATATGTGACCGTGCTCTGTTGTCAAAAGCAGGATACGTGAATCATACGAAGTCACATGAAAATCGTAATGCCTGATAGGTAATAATCTTGGACACCAACCACCTCTTTCGACTTGTGTCATATGTCAAAAAACTTGTAAGACAATATCTGGACTTAAAGGACATGCTACTTCACAAAAACATTCCTTCAGAATTAGATTCCAAAGGGCAAAGATATTAAAGAAACTTGAATAATATCTGTCACTTGTGTTTTAAACCTTGTCAGTCAGCAGCTGGTCTTAAAAGTCATTTAAGGACTCATCAATGGAGTGATTGTGCAGTGTGATGGGGTGTGGTGTGTGAGTTGATGGGATGGTTAACATCTATCAAGATGAAGCAATCATCATATATATATACTAGCAGAAAGACCGCCCTCTGGGTGGTTTTCTGCTAGCCCCTTGATAATATTTTCACATTTGATTCCCAATTCTAATAATTTTTAGATTTCAAGTCAAATTATTTGTCTGTATCATAGTTCTCACTTGCTTAGTAAATATTGCTTTCATTATTTTATCACAGTCATAATATCTCTTTTTTAAACAAACATCATGGTAGTCCAACAACAGATGGAGCAGTTTGTCAAGTTTTACCTTCCCCTCAAAGCAACAGAAAGATTTCAGTTCAGCAGCCCATCTGTAGGCTTTGCAGAGTGTGTGTGTGTGAGAAAGAGAGGGGTGGGGAGAGAAAACATTGCAAACAATGAATGAAATAAACATGAAATGAAAAATCGTATAAATAAAAGGGCATTACTACAGATGTATACGCCCCCGAATCTGTTGCCTCATAACAACCAGAAAAATGGATACGTTTTAACAAATTTTTCTACAAATACCACTTAGATGTTGTGGCTTTAAAGTATATAGGGATTTATGGGAAATAATTTTTCCGAGGGGGTGAGAGAGGAGTTTCGGAAAATTCACACGATCTAACTTTTTTCCCTCATAACTTTCAGGAAGATGGTGTAGCATAGACTCTGGTGAATCTGCCGAGTATAACCAGTCGGAGTCCCTAAATACGATCACATATTCTCTACTCAGTTTTTAACCTACAATTCCTTATAAAAACTCACCTTCTACTCGTTTCGAAGTCTTTTGGTTCCAGACCTTTTAAGGTCTAGCCTCTGACCGCAAAGACACAGTCAGTTCCAGCGACAACAGCCACGTTGAGACTCACCAACTTCGTCCAACAACATTACGGCAACCTCTTTCTTCATTGCCACCATCACGTCCTTCCCAACGTCGTCAGCACCATCTCTCTACCTGCACATCTCAGCAAGCAATTCACCCAGGTTCCAACACTTCACTGTTCGTGAATTACTTCACCATGGATCAACAACGAATATGCAACCTACAAGAACTCCTGTACCAAGTGGCCCAGGCAGCAGCATCACAGCCACGACTTCACGTACGACATGTACCTGCAACCGACTCAGCATCATGGTCGCGACTTCTTGATAAAGTATTTCAACTACCGTGTATCTTTGACTACGAACCGGTATTCTCTTTCACGTGTCTATGAACTTATTTCTCACTTCGATGGCTATAGACTTTCACTGTCTCCTTCATCATTGCCATCCTTATATGTTCTTAACACGCGCATACTTCTATGCTTATACGCACACATACATTTTGTTCTTATGACGGCCTGTCTATTATTCTGTATACATGACACACGCACAGACACACATATTAACATATCAATATATGTTCTCTTAAAAGGCAACGAGCTGGCAGAATCGTTAGCAGGCCGGATGAAATTCTTAGAGGTATTTCGTCTGCTGCTACGTTCTGAGTTCAAATTCCGCCGAGGTCGACTTTGCCTTTCATCCTTTCGGGGTCGATAAATTAGGTACCAGTTATACACTGGGGTCGATATAATCGACTTAATCCGTCTGTCTGTCCTTGTTTGTCTCCTCTGTGTTTAGCCCCTTGTGGGTAGTAAAGAAATAGGTATTTCGTTTGCCACTACGTTCTGAGTTCAAATTCCGCTGAGGTCGACTTTACCTTTCATCCTTTCGGAGTCGATAAATTAAGTACCAGTTGCGTACTAGGGTCGGCCTAATCGACTGGCACCGACCCAAAAATTTCGGCCTTGTGCCTAGAGTAGAAAAGAATAACTGTTCTCTTAATCTTTCTTACGCGGTTATGTCTCCTTGGTCCATCTGGCAGGTAAATGGTTCTATTTTCTCTTCATTGTAAGGACTGTGTGAATTGGTACTAAAGAGCAATTCTCGTCACCTCGCATCGCACGGTCCTTACAAGGGGTGTCTTTTAATGAAAATCTATACAAATCTCTTTCACACGGCATAGACTACGATTATAAAGAAATTTATGGGGAAAATTTTTTGGGGTATTTTCTCCATTTTTGTTTTAAGCCACAGCCTTCGAAATGATGGAGTTGTGGCGGGTGCATCTATGTATGAAATCGTTTTGAAAACTCTCTTTCTTTTACACCCCCTTCCCTCATCACCCCACTCCGGACCTATTTTGGCCAATTCTTTTTGGCACTTCAAAACCATAGGAAGAACATTTTCGGTAAAAAAAGAAATTCCGATCTTTACCTTTTGACGTACAGATTTAAAAAATAATTTTTTGTAACTAAACACTTTCAAACTTCGGACACTGGTAGAATGTGTCATATAAAACATGTTTTACTCTTAGAATTTTTGAGAAAAACTTATATTTACGAAGTAATTTCACGTTAAAGTAGGCGTATTTCGGTAATTTCAACCAATCAATGACGTGTGTTCAGTTGAATAAAATTACTGCCATTGTTTGTCAACAAGAACTTCTGGCGGTGTATCTTTCGTTTGTCACTGTTATTTATGACAACCCTAACCCTAACACCCTAATCCTAAAACACTAACCCTAACCCTAAAACCTTAACGCTAAAACCAGTACAAACGCACGGACGATGTCATAAATAACAGTGACAAACGAAAAATACACCGCCGATAGTTGTTGTTGACAAACAACGGCAGTAATTTTATTCAGCTGAATACACGTCATTGATTGGTTGAAATTACCGAAATAGGCCTACTTTAACGTGAAATTACTTCGTGTTTCATATGACACATTCTACAAGTGTCCGAAATTTGAAAGTGTTTAGTTACAAAAAATTATTTTTTAAGTCTGTACGTCAAAAGGTAAAATTAATATTAAAATTAATATTTTTGATTTTGTTCCGTTATATGAATTTAACTCTTTTTTAAATGCTTCTGTCTATTGCTTGATAAGGAAATTGGAAAATCCTTACCAAAACAGAGAAATTCTACTTTAACAAAAAATATAGAAAGAGAAAGAAAAGGTTCTGTTTTCCAAACCCAAAAGATGTGTTTTTAGCTGGGGTATAATTTTATATTTAAAACAAATTCAAAATTTAAATTTCAGAATATATGACTTACCACGTTATCTGGTGTATAGCCGCAGTTCAAATGGGTACAAAACCTAAAATAAATGTGTGTGTGTGTGTGTAGTTGAGTCTTTAATAGGGGTCAATTTAAGTTCAATCGCAGATGGGTATTCGAAATGCCAACACACGCAATCATATACATACAAACATACCCATACACACACACACACACACACACACACACAAATACATACCTATCAGCCACTCCGAAAATCCAGTTTGATCCAAAATTCTGACCACCATTCTTTATATATTTGCACACAAACACATACACACACACATTCAGCTTTTCACTTTTATTCATTACTTTTTTTTTCTTTTAATCATATGTCACTATTCATCTGTTTTTAGTTTTTGTTTTTGTTTCAGGGGTTTCACTTTAGCGACACCATGGTACCAGGAATGTGCTTGGTGTCGTCAGAGTGGAAAAGGTGTTTTTTAAGTTTTTGAAAATTTGAAACAAAAAGGCATGGTTTTTTAAACTCACTGTCGCAGAGATATAAAAACATGGCTACTACTCGTTAATTTCAAATTAAATTTACCAAAGACGAGGGTCTTCTAGCGCCCCCTAAGTCTCTTAACACCCCACCCCCCACCCCCGTGCTCCATTTGCTCCAAAACGCCCTCACCTCGCGCTCCAAATGGGCCCCGTTGAGAGAACCTTTGGTTTAGATCACCTGTGAACTAAATCCCCATATTTTGTAAACGTGAGCGCGCGTGTAAACGTCGAACAACGAGAATGAGTACTCAACACTGCATTGGTGGATAAGATTTCTTTATTTATGTATTAAGGCTACCACTGGTTTGAGGTTAAGAAAAATATCTTAATATCCTAGCAATTTCTCAAGCCGATCACATGGAGGAATGGTATTCGTCTCCATTTTGGATGAAAATATAAAACGTCCAATATTTTGTGTTTTCATCCAAAATGAAGTCGACCACCATTCCTCACTGTGATTGGCTGGAAAAATTATTAAAATATTAAGATATTTTTGTCAACTTGAAACCAATAGTAGCCTTAATACACAAACATTTATATATATATATATATATATATATATATATATATATATATATATACAATAAGAGACTTCCAAATAGGAAATCGTTGTGCTAGAACACAAAAAAGGGATAAATTCACGAAAGGAATGAAATTAAAAACATTTACCATCTCAACTACATCCCAGACCGACGGTTTCTAACTATTTCCAGCAAAAAAATATTTGCCGAAGGCAAGTTTCTTCAGTGGGACAGCCTTAATAATCCTGACGTACAGACTGCTAGATCCACATGTAGATCTAACGGTTTGTAAATCCTAACTTTTCAAACCTCTGCACAGATGCAAATTATACCCGGCGACAGAGAGGATGCCGGTAAAAATTCTCGAACAAATTTGTCAAACAATATTTAAACATAATAAAATAGGGTAATAATAAATTATTATTACTAGTGGCCTAGTACAAAAAACGAATTAGTCATTAGACTATATATTATTCACATAGAAATACAATAAGAGGCTTCCAAATAGGAAAGCGTTGTGCTAGAACACAAAAAAGGGATAAATTCACGAAAGGAATGAAAATTAAAAACATTTACCATCTCAACTATATCCCAGACCGACGGTTTCTAACTATTTCCAGCAAAAAAATATTTGCCGAAATATTTTACTGGAAATAGTTAGAAACCGTTGGTCTGGGATATAGTTGAGATGGTAAATGTTTTTAATTTTCATTCCTTTCGTGAATTTATCCCTTTTTTGTGTTCTAGCACAACGCTTTCCTATTTGGAAGCCTCTTATTGTATTTCTATGTGAATAATATATAGTCTAATGACTAATTTGTTTTTTTTTGTGCTAGGCCACTGTTAATAATAATTTATTATTACCCTATTTTATTATATATATATATATAATATATATATATATATGTTCTCTGTCGTGGGGACTTTTGTATCTGGTTCCGCTGATTATGTGTCTTGCAACGACTTCACTGAAAAGCTCTAGATGATCACGCCATTGATCGTTGACAGCGAAATCTTAAGGTATAGAGTTAATTGCTCTATTTTGTCTCCTTTCATTTGTCTTGCTCGCAAACATTCTGGCATTTGCTAAAACTTTTGACAACGTCTTCTTCTAGAATATTAGGACTCTGCCTTGGTGGCTGTTCTTCTTATTTATATATGTAATATATATAAATATATATATCTTCTTAAATTCTTAGTCAAGATTCGGATTATAAGTGTAGATTTTTTCTGAGTCCCTTCCAATTGTTCTTGGCTTTTGTACTCAGAAATTTATGGTAATCAACTACCACACTTAGTTAAGTTCTGTTTAAGTGAACAATCTTAGGTTAAATAATGTTCAGACAATATAATAGACAAAAAGGCCTTTGTTCGGCCTGACCTAATTTAGCTGGAAAAAAATACAAATGCTGAACACAAAATCGTTTCTACCTCTTTCGCTTGACCCCTAACCAAAAGGAACATTTTACGTATGAATTGTCACCGCGTAACTATACAACTTTCACCCTCTCTGCTCGTCTAAATTGTTTTACTCTTACCCCTCACCTTCTTCTCTCTGTTCTTCAAGCAGCCAACAAAAGATGAACTTAACTATCCCCAGAATGGATAACGGAACTGCAAATAAACTGGGTACAACAACACAACTCGAAGTTGCTTCTTACAATGTAACGATGATAAATACAAATTCAATAATTGTTACATCGGTTATTTTTCTCTTGTCATTCATTTGGCGCACACAAATCGTTACAAATATATATATTTAAAAGTTATCTACTCGATAACTAATACAACTTAATGTATGATACGTGTTTTAATATACACACACTGTTCGTTGTCATTTATTAAATAGGGGAAAGTTATTCCCTTCTGTGTCTTTCAGTCCCACATCTACTCAAGGCGGCGAGCTGGCAGAACCGTTTGCACGCCGGGTGAAATGCGTAGCCGTATTTCGTCTGCCGCACATGTGTTCGTGAAGTAAGAATTGCTGTTTCGTGGTGTTAATATTGTTAACAACTGTTGTTTCTTGTTAAACTGTTGAATAACTTAACTGTTGGAGTTTTCAATTGAAAACACTTAGTGCTTGTGGTAGCACGCGTTGTTCATTCCCCCTTTGGGGGGAAGAATGTCGACTAGCGTGGAGCCTACAGTTGGAGCAGAAATACTTGTTTCTCCTGTTGAGAGGAGGAAATACATGTCCGGCGAGGAGCCAAATACAGACAAGGAAATAGGGGTTTCCCCCGCTACAAGAAGGAATAGCAGAGAGGATAATATATTTGATTTTTTTGGAGATGTGTCTGAGAGCTCGTCAGAACTTTCACCAGAAGAGTTTCCGACTTTGCCAGAGAACAAAGGCATTGTGTCGAAGAGAATAATTGATGTGCCTAGCATCCAGATAGAACCAAAAAATGGAAAAAAAAGTTTTGCGTTGGCTGCTGGGGGTGGAACCCAGATACTGTCGACGAATAAAAGCGAAATTATGAAATACAGCAAAATGATGAAAATAACTGACAATGGTGTGAAAATTGAACCTCCGCAAAAGTTATTACAGGAAGAAAAGCAAAAAACAATAATTTTCAAAACATATTGTCTACAAAAAAGAAAAATTGAAAGAATGTCAGAAGAGAAAATAGAAAAGTGCTTAAAGCCAATATTGGGCGACATAGTATTTCTGAGAAGAGGCAAAAAATTCGGAACGGTGGAAGTAAGGTTCACCAATAAAGAAATAGCACACAAGAACTCAGTTGAAACGTTGAAAACGAACGATGTGGAGTTAATCCCCTATTATATGGGGATGAGGACGTCCAGAATAAAAATTACAAGGGTCCCACCAGAGGTCGAACCTAGGTGGTTGTTGGCGGCAGTCCTAATCAAAGAGGTAGAAAAAATTACTCTCCTCCAGGCTACCGCTACGGAAAACCCACGCTGGGATGGTCAAACAATTAATCTTCTCATTCAAGCGGACCCTAAAATAATTCAAACAATTCCTGAGACAATTGAGGTAGGGGAGGAGAACCTCGTGGTGTTTGTTGAGGGCCGAAAACCTCGATGTTTTTTATGTGGTCAATTAGGCCACATTCGAAGGAACTGCAAGGAAAATGAAGAAGAGGAGGAAAAGGAGAAAAAAGACAAAGAGGAAGAAGATAAAGAAGAAACAGATGAGAAAAAAACAACAAACAAAAGAAAAATACAACCAGCAACCCAGCCGAGAGCGGCGACTACTACAGAACAACGACCAAAAAAGACTGCCAGAAGAGAAAAAGAAGAAAAAGGCATAATAGCCGTATACACTAAAGATACTGAGCTCATGAGAGACATTCAACTGATAAAGACTGTAAAAAAAATAGATAACCTTTCAGAGGAATTTATCAATTACGACATATATGAAGTCTCAAATAAGACTTATAGAATTCTACAAAATAAATACAGAAAGACAGTATCTTCATTGAGATTAGATTTTAGCAAGTCGATATTTCATGGATTACCAGCCCCGATCCCGCGAGAAAAGGAAAAGGTGGAGATTCCCCCTCCACCTGATAATTCTGTGTCGGTGGTGAGACGGGATTTTGACAAATCTATTTCCCAAGACCGTCCACCTCCGACCCTGGATCAAAAAAAGGTGGAGGGTCCCCCTCCACCGGACAATCCTGATTAAACAGGTAAGTCATGTCTATTCACATTGGTTGTTTAAATGTTCATGGCCTGTTGTCAAGCTGGAAGCAAGGACGCTTTCTGAATGACATCAGGTCGAGAAATTTGGATGTAATTGTTGCAACGGAAACCCGGGTGAAGGGGCCAAGAGATCTGCTCCCCCTCCTGAACGGCTACGAGAAAAACGTTTCTCCGAGTCGGGCGGGAGGTGGGGGTGGGGTGTTGGTCCTACTAAAAAGAAACCGGGTAGCCGAGAAAAAGTTGGTTTTTTCTGACCCAGAAGACAGGCTGGTCGTTCTCGACTTGACATTCAGTTGAGGCAAGACAATCAGGCTGGTCGCTATTTACGCACCAAACATTATTGGCCCGCAAACTGAATATTTTCGTGGCCTAGGAAAGTTCCTAGCCACGTCGCATTCACTAGTAGTGTTAGGAGGCTCTAATACAATATGTGCAGCACACACAGATTGTGTTGGCACAAGCTCGAACATGAACAGAAAATGTAACCCAGGCTTTCGGGATCTGCTAAATCAATTTCAGCTAGCAGATCCATATAGGTTGGAGCACCCGAACACTCCACAGTGGATGTGGTCAAATAGTGACGGGTCTACCAGAACATATCTAGATAGGATTTTAATTAGAGAAAAAGATAAGTCCATAGTTGAGTGTCCACAGTTTTTTTCTAGTCAGCTACAGTGACCACAAGATGGTTACCTGTAAACTGACGGTAGATAAGTTGCATAGACAGGGATCTGGCTACTGGAAACTCAATACGTCCCTTTTGGCGATTGAGGAGTACAGAAAGCGGATCAAGATGTTAATACAGAGGGCATTAACAGGTACCATCATTAATAACAAATGGTGGTACGCCCTAAAAAGAGCCATCAAATATGAGTCTATTAGGTTTAGCATAAGTTTAGCTAAGAAGGGACGTAAAATAGGAGATGGTCTAGTTAAGGAACTAGAAGAAGCCTGGAGGACTGGTAATACAGACCAAGCGAGGGTGAAAAGACTGGAGTTAAATCAGCATCTTGAAGCCCACCACATGGGAAGTATTACCAGAGCTAAGTTACGTGCAATGGGAAGTGAAGGAATCAAAGCCGCTGGATGGACCCGAGTGGTGGAAGCTCGGCAAGGAAATAGTTCCTCTATTCGGTCTTTGACGAATCAAAATGGTGTCTTGATAAACGAACCCGAGAAAATGTGTGAGGTCTTTCGGGAGTACTTCGCCCAGCTGTTCGGGGGTGACGGCGGTCCTGGTGGTGGGAGAGCCCTCGAGGACTTTCTTACCGGGCTGCCGTGCCTCTCGGGGTCGGATGCGGAGTCTTGCGAAGGGCCAATCACACCTGAGGAGGTGATGGAGGCTTTGGCCGATTGTAAAGCGGGTAAGTCACCGGGACTTGATGGTATTCCGTACGAGCTGTATAAATGTATGCCAGACTTGTTCGGGCAACTACTGACTGACGTGTACGCGAACTGGAAACAGAATGGGTTTATCC
Source organism: Octopus sinensis (assembly GCF_006345805.1). Classification (NCBI taxonomy): domain Eukaryota; kingdom Metazoa; phylum Mollusca; class Cephalopoda; order Octopoda; family Octopodidae; genus Octopus; species Octopus sinensis. The sequence goes on along the minus strand of NC_042999.1, from coordinate 74,041,924 downwards.
CCAGATCTGTGCGCCGGGGAGTAGTGACGTTGGTCAGAAAGGACCCGGACAAGGGGGACGTTCTAGAGAATTTCAGGCCCATCACTCTGTTAAACGCAGAAGTGAAGATTTTGGCCAAGGTTCTAGCAAAAAGGTTGGCGCGTGTCGCGAATGGTATAGTCGGGGAGGCACAGACATGTGCCATCCCAGGCAGAACCATTCAGGATACCCTCCATCTTATTCGCTTTACCATAGAGAGGTTTGGTAATAAATCTGGCAAAGGTGGGGCATTGGTGCATTTGGACCAGTCTAAAGCTTTTGATAGGGTTGACCATCGATACCTAGCGACTGTACTTGCGCGGTTTGGCCTGGGCCTTGGCTTCCTCGGGTGGTTTATCGCTTTGTACCACAACATTGACTCGATAGTTCGGGTGAACGGTTTCCTTTCGAAGCCGTTCTGCATCAGACGCTCGGTTCGTCAAGGATGTCCGCTTTCACCACTTTTGTATGTGATGGCTCTCGAGCCATTACTGCAAAGGTTGAGTGGCATCCCGAGAGAACCAGGACTAGAGGAGTTTGTTACGGCTTTCGCGGATGATATCACTATCAGTGTGTAGTGACGCTATACAACAGCGCGCGCGCGCTGTTGTATAGCGTCACTACAAAGATCACGTCGGGGTCACCACTGTAAGGAAATGTGAATATCTTCTCCGGACCTTTTGGGGGTGCGAGAAGCAATCACTTTCCGTTGCTTTTATATCCAGACTCTACCAGTCAAAGAAACACAAAACGCAGACGTAAAAAAATAGATATACTTTATTGTTTTATGGTGAGAGATCAGTGGTATATCTGATATCCTTGGTTCTGGGCGCGCAAGGCTGAAAGTTAATCGATTGTAATATTTACAATGTTCAGCCGCTAAAAACAGAACGGGTTAAAGATGGCCGCGGAATATGAAGACGATGTTGTCCGCAACGATTTGGTAAAAACCTTCGGCCGACTGCTATCAAAGCTGTTCAGAGAGAAATATACGTCTGCTTGTATCAAAGGCCTTCTGCTGTCTCTGCTGGACGCTGTCTCTCGTCAAGGTTTTTGCGTTCCCTTGCCTCTTTTCTAAGGGTCGCTTTTCCTAGCCAATCAGCTAATTCCACGATAGCAATATTTCCTCTTGGTGATGAAAAGGGCGTTGCGCGCGCGCGCTGTTGTATAGCGTCACTACAAGTGTAACCACAGTAGCACGCCTACGTGAAGTAGGTAAGACTATTGAGGCTTACGAGGAGGTGGCAGGAGCAAAGATTAACCGGGAAAAGTCGGTCGGTTTGCAGCTCGGCACCTGGGTTGGCAAGTCGATGCCTTCAGACAGTGTTGTTAGGCGCTGGACGGAGGAACCGGTTAAGTTGCTGGGAGTCTGGTTTGGACCAGGCCTCCAGATAGAGAAGAACTGGACGGAGGTATTGGGCAGGGTGGCTGCAGTAGTCAAGACCTGGTCTTGGCGGTGGCTATCCCTGAAAGGGAGGGCGGAGGTGGCCAATGTGTTTATCGCATCGGTCATTACCTACCGCCTGACCGTCGTGCCCTGTCCGGATTCGTGGTTGATCAGGTTGGAGAGACAGCTCTTTCGCTTTTTGTGGAAGGGCAGGTCGCCACTTGTGAAACGCTCTGTCTGCTGTCAAAAGCCTTTAAATGGAGGTTTAGGGATGCCTTGGTTAATGATGCGCAGACATGCGTTGAGGTTGAGGCACCTCTGGATTCTCCTGGATAGTGAACGGGTGTGGTCTCCGCTAGCCAGACAAATGTTCACTGAGTTCAAGAGTTTTTGCGAACAGGAAGCCTGGTGTTCTCGTAGACCGAGGTCGAGTGAGTGGCATAAAGAGTGCCGTAAGGCCCTCTTGCTGTTCCGGCGCTCGGGCAACGCCAGCGGTGGGAGTTCCACACGGATTTTATATAGTGGGTTGGTAGAGTCTGAATGCGACGATGGCCTGGGGTCGACTCTAGGTCTTGGATTTATTCAACTGGACAGCTTGTTTCATCGTACATTCGGGTTGAGAACGTTGGACAACTTCCCAAAGTCCTTAACCTGGCCATGCTACAGAGGTGCCTTGCCCGTTTGGGATAAGCTCGCAAGACATGGTAAACGTCAGTCGCCGACCTGTCCAAGATGCGGGGGGGGGGGACAGGGAAAGCGTCCCTCACGCTATTGTTCAGTGTCCGGAGATAACTGAAATGTGGGCTTATGCTGAACATCTGTTGTCCGGCGAAGGAAGAGTACGGCTGTCGACTGAGTCAATTATAAAAATTGACCCACCGGGAGTTCTAACGAACGAAGGTAAGAATTGTTTTCTCACGGTTGTAGCAATAGCAAAAGAGGCAGTATGGAAGACTAGGATAAAAGGAATTAAGACAGGCAACTTTATCTCTGGTCACAATTTACGATCCTTTTTTCTTTTCATTTGAAAAGGAAACTGTGGCTGGAGAAGAGGTGTCTGTCAGAGTGTACGCTCCAAAAGAGATGGAAGTATGTTGCACGAGTGTTGTGCGTGCAAGGAACCGTGTGAATAGACGAGAAAAAAAAAAGGAAAAATAAAAAGGTATCAGCGGTAGATCGGGGCTTGTGGGATCGGAGCGTAACTTGATCATCGCTTCATTTGTATTGTTTTTGTACTGTGTATTCCATTCGATTTTTATGTATTGTATATTTATTTTTGAAGTCACATTTATGTAAAATCATATCGATTCACTGATCCCATCAGTTGTACTGTCCATATCTATGTTTGGCCCCCGGTGAGCAATAAAGAAATTCGTATTTCGTCTGCTGTTACGTTCTGAGTTCAAATTCCAATGAGGTCGACTTTGCCTTTCATCCTTTCGGGGTCGATAAATTAAGTACCAGTTACGCACTGGGGTCGAGTAATAGACTTAATCCGTTTGTCTGTCCTTGTTTGTCCCCTCTATGTTTAGCCCCTTGTGAGTAATAAAGAAACAGACATCTACTGAAGCAGACGACATATGTGTCTTTGAAATTGATCAAATGATAATATCTGTAATTTTATTACACTAATAAGTATTCTTTTATTCGTTTCAGTCATGCGGTTGCGGTCATGCTGGAACACCTTTACGAGACACATTTAGTTTGATTACTTTCACTCTGAAATGGCTTAAAGAAAACAAAGCAAATATATATAGCGTATATGATTATACGCTTCAGAGTTAACCACGATATACATTTAGAAAAGGAAGTGAGAAGAATACCGATTGGAATTCACAATTCAATAGCAAATCAAGTGTCATTAAAGAGAGATTAAATCTGTCAGACGTATATGGATATATGATACTCCGAGTCCAAATGCCGCAGAAGTTAACTTTGTCGTTGATCTCTCCAGAATCGATAAGATAAGTATCAATCAAGTGCCGGAGTTAGTCGAATGGCGAACCCCTTCGATCAAATTACTGGCCCAGTGTCTAAAACAATAAAATAAAAAGAAAGACAGGAAGAAAGAAAGAAGAAAGAAAGAAAGAAAGAATTATTGTTACAAACCATTGATTTTACCAATGCCTGAAAACTCGGGGATAACGCAATTGATTATCGATAAAACAGGTAGGTAACACTTCTATTTCATTGAGCACAGAAGAATGAAAAGCAAAATCTACCTCATCAAGGTTTAAACTCAGAAAGTAAAAAAAAGTTTAAGTGGAGCAAATAGTCTGGTGCTCTACCGATCATACCAAATAAAAGTTAATACAACAGTGCTTGTGTTTTTTTTAAATAAATGTGATTTTATCACGTTGCAATTGTAACCGCGACGTCAGTTCTCAGATCAAATCCGTTGGATTAACAAATGTAACTCCAGCATGGTCGTTTTCTGTCATTTTAATGTACTTTTAAGTTTATCCAGATTTAATACAGAACCCTTCTCCCTTACGAATTCTCTGATGCGCGCGCGTACGTGTGTGTGTATGCGCGCACGCGTGCATGGATATAGGTGTTTTAAACCTCAGATGCGAGTTTTAATGATTTATTGGTTGGTGGAAGGAGGTGTTGAAACTCACGAAACTAATTCAAGTCATTGTATCGTAAGCGATGAAGATGATACGGAAAGACCTATATTATAAACACGGTGATTGAAAGTAATAAAAGAAGAAAATATGGAATCAACTGAAGGAGCGGTGGTAGTTGTCAATATTATTGAAATACTTAAACATTTTAGAGAGAGAGAGACCAGCTTTGGTAGCATAGTAGTTGTAGAATCGGAGAATATTACACCTTCTCTCCATCTACGTTTGACAGCTTTGAGATGATTGATTCCAAACGGAACCTAAAACATACTTTGCAAATATAGAAAGAAAGCGATGGAAAGGTATGATTTTTAATTAGGATATTTATTTAACAAGACACAACTACAAGAACAGCAACAAGAAATAAGAACCAAATCAAAATCAATTCCTATTCTTGGCTTTCTGAAATTGCATTGCTTCACACGAAAGAAAATGGCCGCAGCACCAGAATCAGCAGCCATGGAATCGGACCAGAATAGTCGCGTCATAGCTATTGCCATTGACGAGAGGGATGTAGCTGAAAGTGCATTCCAATGTAAGATGAAATTACTCGCTTTGTTAATCGATTTTTATTAATCTTATTTTGATTTTCTTGAGTTATTTTTCTCGTTGTTGTAATGCTTTATATTGAATATATATTTACACATGTGTTAGTGTGTGTGTAATACATACATACATACATACATATATAGTAAATCCCAAAAAAGAACAAACAAAAAAAAAATTGCGAGGATGTGGTACACGTAAAGTATTAGCAGACGCTCAGGGAAGATATATATATATATAATATATATATATATATATATATATATATAAAATAAATATAAGAGAGTGGTCACTATATTGATCATAAATATACTATTAAATTAGTATCTAATTCTCTCACCCTTATTAATTAATTATATATATATATAAACACTCCATTGTATTCTTTATGCGAAACTGATTGGAAAGATCAGCCGTGATATATATATATATATATATATATATATATATATATATACATATATATAATATATACATATATATATATATTATACATATATATAATATACATATATATATATACATATATATATATATATATATATATATAACATATATATATATACATATATATATATACATATATATATATACATATAATATATATATATATCATATATATATATATATATATATATATACATATATATATATATACATATATATATACATATATATGTGTGTGTGTGTGTGTGTACATATGTATCTATGTATGTAGATATATCGATCTATGTATTTATATATGTGTATGTGTGTGTGTGATGCTCATATATTATATAATAAATACATTCTATTTATTTTTTTACAAGTTTCAGTCATTTGACTGTGGCCATGCTGGAGCATTGCCTTGAAGAATTCTAGTCAAATGAATTGACTCCAGTATTATTTTTTATTTTAATCTGATACTTATTCTATTAGTCACTTTTGCCGAACTGCTAAGTTACATGACACCAGTTGTGGGGGGGGGGGCAAACATATATATATTTATACACACATATGTATATACACACATTTAGGCATTTATATAGTTTCTGTCTACTAAATCCACTCAAGGCTTTGGTCGGCTTGTAACTACAGAAAAATACACTTGCCAAAGGTTCTTTGCAATGGGACTGAACTTAGAACCATATGGTTGGGAATCAAAGTTCTTACCACACAGTTAAAATACATATATAGAAATAATGTATGTTATATAAATAATATATATCACATAGGTGTAGGCATGGCTGTGTGGTAGGAAGCTTACTTTTCCGACGCCCTGAGCAAGTGTCTTCTGCTATAGCCTTGAGCCAACCAAAGCCTTGTGAGTGATTTGGTAGACAGAAACTGAAAGAAACCCGTCGTATATATGTATGTGTGTGTCTATTCCCCATCACCACTTGACAACTTGTGTTAGTGTGTATATATCCCATAACTTAGCGGTTCAGCAAAACAGACCAATAGAATAATACAAGTTTTAAAAACATTATGTACTAGTGTCAATTCATCCAACTAAAATCTCTTTGAGGTGATGTCCTAGCATGGCTATAATCAAATGACTGAAACTAGTAAAAGATAATGTATGTGTATGTATACATATATATAAATATATGTGTGTGTGTGTGTGTGTATACACTGCTTGACTGGCTTCCCATGCCAGTGACATGCAAAATGTCCATCTGAACGTGGTCAATGCTAGTTTCCCCTGACTGGCTCCTCTGCCGGGGGCATGTAAAAAGCACTCACTACACTCTCGGAGTGGTTGCCATTAGGAAGGGCATCCATCTGTAGAAACCTTGCCAGATCAGATTGGAGCCAGGCACACCCTACTGGCTTGCCAGTCCCCCAGTCAAATCTCCAACCCAAACCAGCATGGAAAATGGACATTAAACGATGATGATGATATATATATATATATATATATGTATGTATGTATATAGATAGATAGATAGATAGATAGATAGATAGATAGATAGATAGATAGATAGATGAAATTTACAGAAAAACAGAAGACAAAGACAGGTGTATGAACAACATGCAGGTGCATTAGTTTGATGCTTGGGAAAGTGAGTAAGTCTTTTACATTTCGAGCCTGTGCTATTCAACAGAAAGGAATCAGATATAATAAACAGAGGGAGAATAAAAAAAGACTTGTGGATTTAGCGATCAATCAATATATTGATATTGAAAGATGTATATATATGTGTGAAGGTGTGTATGTATATATCTATGCATGTTTGCCTTTGTGTCTGTGTTTGTCCCCCTACCACTGCTTGACAACCAATGTTGATTTTATTATATTCTGTAACTTAGTGGTTCAGCAAAGGAGACTGATAGAATAAGTACCAGTCTTTCAAAAGATTAAGTACTAGAGTCAATTTGTTCAACTAGATCAGTGGTTCTTGACCATTTTTTACCTATGGTCCCCTTTGATTACTATTTTACTCTGGCTGACCCCACTCCCATAGCCATTCAATGTTCAAAAACTAGTTTTAGACATACTTCTTTCAAAATTCTCTATTTTGTTTTTCACACATTAACTTATGCAGGTTGAATTATGTAAAATGTTAGAGAAAGAAACCTTGCTGTTTCTTGTAATAAATACATGTAAATCAAAATTTTTTCATGGACCCTTGAAATACTACTGTGAATTCTCAGTTTACTATTTTGTTTGTGTGGACCCCTAGGGTCATATGAATCCTGGTTGAAAACCACTGGACTAGATCTTTCTAAGCAGTGTTCCAGGATGGCTGTAGCTTGATAATGAAATCAAGTAAACAGTATACTAATATGAAAGTAAAGTACATTTGTGTATGTTAAGTAGGGAGTATGTGTGTGTATGTATATGTCAATATGTATATATGTATAGAAATGTGTGTGAGTGTAGATAGATACACACACACACACATAAATATAGGTACATGTATAGGTGCAGACATGGTTATGTGATTAAGAAGTTTGCTTTCTATTCACATGGTTACAGGTTTAGTTCCACTGTATTGCACCTTGGGCAAGTGTCTTTTTCTATAGTCGTAGGCTGTCCAAGGCCTTGTGAGTGGATTTAATAGGCAGAAACTGAAGAATGATTGTCATATGAATATACATGTATATATCTATATGGGCGTCTTTGTATCTGTGTTTGTCTCGTACCACCACCTGACAACCAGTGTTGGTTTGTTTATGTTCCTGTAATTAGCGCTTCAACAAATAGAGACTGATAGCATAAGTACTAGATTTAGAAAATAAACTCAACCCTTCAAGGTAGTGTTCCTTTATGGCTGCACTCTAATGAGTGATCAAGTAAAATGAAAAAAAAAGATAAAAGTTACATATAGAGAGGGGGAGAGAGAGATACACACATATATGTATGTACATGACATGCAATTAGCACTACTGGCTACTCCTATTGTCAGCTGATAATTGGGGGTCACAATGATTTTAACACTTTTTGACAATACAACTCCAAGCAGTATTAATGTTTTTCCCTTGATCATCCCTCTACCAACCACCTCAAATTGAGTACAGTACACCGATTAAGCAACAACTATTTTGCTTTACTACTCACTCGGTATTTGTTCTTTGCTCTCGGCTTTGGTCTTTCTCTCAAGTACTACTGCTAAATTTATGATGAAGCATTTCTTGCTTCCCTCTCTAATTCATTAACTACTGCTGAACTGTCATACATATTTTGTGTATGTCCTTTATTTGTTTCAGTTATTAGACTGTGGTCATGCTGGGGCACCACTTTGAAGAATCTTAGTCAAACAAATCAATCCCAGGACTTTTTTTTTAAAGCTCAGTATTTATTCTATCGGTCTTTCTTGACAAACAACTAAGATATGGCAACATAAGCAGACCAGTTGTCAAGCAGACAGAAAGATACACACACACACACACAAACGAGTTTCCATCTACCAAATCTACACATAAGTTTGGTTGGCCCAAGACTATAGTAAAAAAAAAAATACTTGTCCAAGGTGCACACAGTAGGACTGAACCCAGAACCATAGTAGGAAGCAAATTTCTTACCACACAGTCACGTATGCACCTATATCATCATCATCATCATTGTTTAACGTCTGCTTTCCATGCTGGCATGGATTGGATGGTTCGACTGAGGACTGGCGAGCCAGATGGCTGCACCAGGCTCCAATCTGATCTGGCAGATCAGATGCCTTTCCTAACATCAACCACTCTGAGAGTATACTGGGTGCTTTTACGTGCCACTGGCATGAGGGTCAGTCAGGCGGTACAGGCAACGGCCATACTCAAATGGTGTTTTTTACATGCCACCTGCACAGGAGCCAGTCCAGCGGCACTGGCAACAACCTCACTCGAATGTTGTTTTTCACGTGCCAGTAAGGTGACACTGGTAATGATCATGCTCGAATGGTGCTTTTTACGTGCCGCCGGCACAGGAGCCAGTCAGTGGCCCTGGCAACAATCATGCTCAGATGGTGCTCTTAGTGCTCCACTTGCATGGATGCCAGTCATGCAGTGCTGTCATCGAATTTGATTTCGATTTCACTTGCCTCAACAGGTCTTCGCAAGCAGAGTTTAGTGTCCAATGAAGGAAAGGTACTCATAAGTGGCTGGTTACACCACTGGCATAGGCCATGGGTTATGGTCTGATTTGGCTTGCCAGGTCTTCTCAAGCACAACATATTTCCAAAGGTCTCGGTCACTAGTCATTGCCTTGGTGAGGCCTAATGTTCGTAGGTCATACTTCACCACCTCATCCCAGGTCTTCCAGGGTCTACCTCTTCCACAGGTTCCCTCAACCGCTAGGGTGTGACAGTTATCCTCATCCATTCTCACAACATGACCATGCCAGTGCAGTCGTCTCTCTTGCACACCACATCTGATGCTTCTAAGGTCAAACTTTTCTCTCAAGGTATGCACACTGACATTACACATCCAGCAGAGCATACTGGCTTCGTTTCTTGCAAGCTTACACATATCCTCACCATCATCTAAATTTTATACATACTTTTTTAATTTTATATATATTTTATACATATATTTATATCATCATCATCTTTTAACCCCATGACGTTTTTTTTTTTTTTTATCAATCAACGAGGTTGCATTGATGGTAATCATCTTGGCTGTGATCAGCAATTAGTGCATGACAATGGTTCCATGTATATTTACATCAACCACTTTGATCAGTTTACAGCGGTGATTCATTCAGTCACATACTGTTTATTTATAAACTATATCCTGTGCAGGATGCTCATGCGGTATTATTCCTGAATAAGAACATTCAACAGCACAAGTCAGATCAACTTCATATATTTACAATCGCATGAATTAAAAAATTGACTTTTGTGTGGTAGAGTTCAAAATAGGATACCACACACAGTGGCATATCATACAATGGTTTCTGGTTTCCTTATGTTTCCCTTTTGCTTTATATACTGTAAATCTCTTTGAAGCATTTGGCTTCTTGGTGGTGGGGGGAAACAGTCGTGAAAAGTGTCCACATCCCTTTACCATGCCATGAGAAGAGAGTCCAGCGTGGGGATGTCCACACATTCTGTACTTTGGCAGGTCTGATGCTTCTATCATTTCACAAAACAATATATTCCTGAATGTCATTCAATCCTCCACACTGCCAAATTAAATGTGAGTTCATGATACACATGTCAACTATATAAAAGAAAATTTTTTTGTACCATTTCACAAATTTTCTCACCAATTTGTGTGTCATTGCCAGCTGATCTGAGAGATTGACCCTGTCCACAAGTTTTCATTCAGCAACAACACAACATCAGTTGACACTTGAGTAAATGCTGGAAGATCCAATCTGTCCTGACCAGTGGAGATTTTGTAATTCCACATGAACTGGCTTTACCAGTTGACTGACATAGTTTATAAACCTTTACTCCAAAGCAGGCACATTTGGTCAGGTTGTATTGTTTGAATCAGAGCCTTCCCTTGAATTTCCACGAACTCTTATCCATACAAATATCCTGTGTGGGGACATACACCATTCTGAAATTTTCAGCCACTTTGTCAATGATACAACGTATTTTGTGCAGCCTGTCATCCTGGTTCTCACCTGAGTTGAAATGTACATTTCAAAGAAATGCCAAAAATCAATTACGTGGCATCTTTTCCAGAAAGAAACATGTTGATGTGGCTGGATCCAGATTCCAATATGTTGCCAGAGTCAGTTTTGTCACAGTGCCCATCAGTATTAGCAGGGCAATCAGAACTTTGATTTTGTCCCCTGTGGTTGGAAACCAATCACTGCCTTGCCCAGGTCTGACATGCTGAGGATGGTTTTCAGCATAGTCATTTGTTTCATCTGCTATATATTGGAACATTCCATCCGTCAAAAACTCATGGAAGATTTCCAATGGCAAACTTCTATGTTCAAGGTTTGCCTTTATGCCAGGTGTACCAGTAAACCTATGCTGTCAGACTGAATTATCTCTCGATCACCACACAACATTCTATTGTTCAGGGGCATTCACTGCTGGCCACCTGTACCTTTGATTCACCAGAATATCAGCATCACTATCGGAATCCTCTGATTCTGAACTAGGAAAATACTCACTCCTCAAGTCATCATCTGAACCAGAAGAAACAACTCGTAAGGTGGTGGAGCTTGGTGTAGCTTGGCATGATGACCATAAATTCAATGAAACAGGACATGACAACCGTAAATTTGACAAAACAGGACGCAATGACGAAGTTGACTGAGCTGGAGTGATAGGATGCGGTGACCATAAATTCAACAAAACAGGAACGATGAAGTTGACAGAGCTGGAGTGGCAAGACCAGCCTGTCAGGATGTAATATTTACATGAAACATCTAATCAGTTGGTAGGTGGACTGGTATTAACTCCGGCGACAGGTTCTAAGTCAGGCAGTATATAATTACATCAACCAATTTAAAACATCTACTTTGTGTGCATAAAGTCACATCAACTGTTTTAAAAGGGTTAATGTCTGATGTGCATGCATGCATGTGTGTATCTGTGTGTGTTTGTATGTGTATGTATATATTTATATATTTTATTTATTTATTTAAATATTATCAGTCACACATACATAACATATGTGTTTTGTTTCTATGCCAATTTGCTGAGGAACAGTATCCTGGGAAAGCTCCCTACACAACATTAAATGAACATTTAATGTCCTGGACCAGGTGAGGCAACTTGCCCTGAGGTCAGCAGGAATGATAGATATTGATCTTTAAATTAAATGAATGACCGGTCTCGAGTATACATGCAAATAGTGTAAAGTACATTTGTTGATGTACTGTGGCATAGTACATGTGAAGCAAAATTAAGTGAAATACTGATATCTACCATTCTTGCTCACCTTGGAGCAAGTTGCCTCATCTGCTCTGGGGCATACAGTGTTCTTTAACACTTGGTGTCCCAAGTAACTACAACAGGGAAACATATGTAGGAGCTAAATATTTATGCTGGTGTTATCTTAATTCTCCAATATACCTATAAATATTTATATATATAATTTATTAGCTCAGCCAGAATCACAACTAAATAGAGCTTTTGGTTTCACCTGACAAATTATTTCATGCTTGAAATCAATAAACTGTTTATACTCTATCTTCTGTATCTTTATACTCTTTTCTTCATTCATTACTTCTAGCATATGCATGTACCTCTCTCTATATCTGTGTGTGTGTGTGTGTGCACGCACACACATACACACACATATATCCCATGGAGTATAAGTAACAATCTGTTTATATAACCTTACGCTCATCAGAGGTAGCAGATATGGAATGAAATATGGTTACCTCTGATGAGTGCAGGATTATATAATTGGATTGTTACCTAACACTCCATTGAATTCCTAGCAGGAAACTGATTGGTAAGATCAGCTGTAATCTATATTATTCTAAAACTCAAGGTTTGTCTGTTTTCCTGCCCTTTGATTAAGATGATAATGATTACAAATAAAATAGTTATTTCCCTCTTTAAGAAAAACAAACCAAATTGAAAATGCCAACATTTCAAAAAGTTGTCGTCATCCTTTTTCCTCTCTTTTTTCTCCCCTTAATCATTTATACAACTTTTGGAGTGTCTCCCAATATTTTTACGAGATATTTTTGAATCACAGGTACTTGAGGGGTTTTTTTTTTGTTTTTCTTAAAGGTAAAAATTACTATTTTATTTAAAATAAAATATTAATCTTTATCATCTTAATCAAAAGACAGAAAAACAGACAGAGAGGCTATCTCTTTATATAAGTAATAATTTGCAATGGCAGGAGCTGAATCTCATAAGAATGGAAAAACAAACAAATGGGTTGTACCTTATAATGAAACTCTTTTAAGAACATTCAAGTGTCACTGCAATGCTGAAATCGTTTCCTCAGGGAGATCATTTACGCATGTCATCAAGAACATGTTGAAAGGAAATGACCAAGCTGCTGTTCAAATAAACATTAATGAAATTAGTCAATATCTAATGGATGAGTATATTGGACCATCAAATGTAGTTGCATCCATTTTAGGATTTTCAATTCATGAAAGAGCACCTGCAAGTTCATCTACCAGATAAACAGAGAATATTGCTCAGAAATAACGAGGATATATATGGCTGTCAACAAACAACACATGAGAACGACATTGACAGAATGGGGACTTTGCAAAAAGCATTACTTTATGCTGAAGTACCCATGTATTTTCACTCGGAACAGTAGTAACAAAGAATGGCAAAGAAGAAAGCAAGGAAAAAAAGTTGAAGATCCATTTAAACGTTTTCAAAGAAGAAACACTTGGTCATGTTTATGTTGTCACACCAAAGGCAGGAGAACTGTATTATTTAAGAATTGTATTACAAGTTAGAAATAGTACTTGTTCTTTTCCCACTGCACATTGACATTTTCAACTTGGAGTGGTTGTGACCCAATGGTTCATGGCAGGTATGTGTAGTGGATATATAATTCTTACTTCTTTGAAGTTGAAGCAGGTGTTCTGCAGAGTAACACACTTGCTCCTTTCTTGTTCATCATTGTTCTCGACTATGTTCTATGCATTTCCCTAGATGTTTTGGAGGAAAAGAGACTCCTTTTGAAACCCCGCCAGAGCAGTCAGTATTGTGCACAATATTTAACTGATCTTGACTTTGCTGACGATCTTGCCTTGATATCCCATTGTATTAAAGATGCAGAATTTTTGTTACAAGCACTGGAGAAAGCAACAAACAAGATCGGCTTTTACTGCAATGAGAATGAGACAATTTATCACAACTCCCTCCAAGTTACCTGAACTTAAATCGCTCAATAATATATCAATCAAAAACGTTGATGATTTCAAATATCTTGGATCACACATAGTAGACTTCCAAAAGGACTTTCGCATCCACAAAGCTCTTGCTTGAGATGCTTGTAACAGACTTGATAAGATCTGGCACTCAAACTTTCCACCCACATTAAAAGTTAACATATTTAGAACACTGATTGAGCCAGTCCTTCTCTGTGGATCAGAGAACTGGACCTTATTGGCTCTCTTAGGAATACAACTAGCTGGAACATATACCAACTTGCTCAGAAAGATACAGAATATCAGTTGGAGATCACACCCAACACTTAGTAACATCTATGGAAATCTGATACCAATATTCCTCAAGCTAAAGCAGAAATGGCTACAATTTGCTGGCCACTGACATCGAGCAGAGAAAGAGGTTATTTCATCCCTGCTCCAATGGCATCCCTCTGGAAGTATTTTCTCCAGGAAACTGACATTTCCAGGACTCAGAGCTGGATATTAGAGATCTAAACACAGCAATGCAGGACTGTGTAGTGTGGAAAAGGATTGTCAATGGAGTTCCAACCAACTATAGGTTGATCGAAGGATGATGATGGTGGATATATAATACTGTACACTTTGGATAATTTATCCGCTCTATTGACAGATATATGAGTGCATTTTCCCTGACTTATGGACTTTGAGACAACTTACATACATACGCACACATAATACACATATACAATTACATCATCATCATCGTCATCATCCTTACATAGGTCAGATAGAATTCAGAAAAGCAAATTTTCTACAGCTGGATGCCCTTCCTGTCACCAACTCTTACTTGTTTCCATGTAAGTTAATAATTCCCTATAACCAGACATGCTTTTCACAGATTGCTGGAAATGAATGACATTATTTACACCAATCACCTGATGTCAAGATAAGTTGACACAAGCATGCGCACACACACACACACACACACACACACACACACACACATACAGACTTATAAATATATGACAGGCTGCTTTCACTTTCCATCCACTAAATCCACTCACAAGTCTTTGGTCATCCCAGAATTATAGTAGAAAAATGCTCTGCCCAATGTATGTAAATATATGTATATATGTGTGCATGTGACTGTATGTGTATGCATATGTATATATGTGTATGTATATGCCGGTTGCACATAACAGCACCCATTACACTCTCAGAGTGATTGGCGTTAGGAAAGGTATCCAGCTGTAGAAAACCATGCCAAATCAGACTGGATCCTGCCCATATTGCCAACTTTAGTGGTATCTCAATAACTCTTTTAAGATTTGGGTACATATTCTTATTTCCATGCAAAAACTACAAAACTGTGATAACATTCTTAGTGGATAACTGATAATGTTTCCTCTTCTTTATTCAGGGTACCTTGATAACCTACAACGGAAAGATGACTTTGTGGTACTCATCCATATACTGGAATACCCTAGTATTCTCATGCCAAGTAAGTAAATATCTTCATGAGTTTTCTTATCGTATTTTGTTTGTCTTGATAAAGTCACCTAGATTGCTGTAAGGCCATTGAAAAATATATTTAAGATCCCTGATCTCGAAAGTAGTATGACTCTAGTATAAGAGGGAGGTCTAAGATGTAAATGAATGACACCAGTGTGCAGAAAGTTAAAGAAAATGAATCATCTGCACAGGAGTGTGTTGTTCAAGTGTATCAGAAAACTCTGTTGGTACACATTATAATGGTACAGGCCAGGGAGCAGATGGAGGGGAGGCAGTAAATTATTTTTACCTTTCTCCCCATTCTTGTTGAAATGAAATTTAAAAAATGAGTTATTTTTCAGAAGTTCAACTATTAGGCTGCTTCAGGAGCTCAAAGTCACAGCAGAGATTTTGTTTATTCTGCATTACCATAACTCCCTGAGCTGTTTCAAAAAAATAGCAAATTTTCTGAAAAAATACAAGAGATCAGATCATGCATTGAGATATATCATTATCATCATCATCATTTTAACGTCTATTTTTCTACCAAATTTGAGTGTCTGTATGTGTCTGTGCTTGTATCTCTCTCTCTCTCTCTCTCTCTCTCTCTCTCTATATATATATATATATATTATATATATATATATATATATAATATATATATATATATACATCATCATCACATCATCATCATCATCATCATCATCAACGCCAACCACTCCGAGAGTGTAGTGGGTGCTTTTATGTGCCACTGGCATGAAGGCCAGTTAGGCACTACTGGCAACGACCACAAATGTTTTTTCACATGCCACCAGCACAAGTGCCAGTAAGGCGACGCAGGTAACGATCACACTCAAATGGTGCTTTTTATGTGCCACTGGCATGAAAGCCAGTTTGTTGCTCCGGCAAAGATCACGCTCAGATGGTGCTCTTAGAATGGTGCACTAGAACAGATGCCAGTCATCGAATTTGATTTCAATTTCGATTTCACTTGCCTCAACAGGTCTTCGCAAACAAAGTTTAGTGTCCAATGAAGGAAAGGTACACATAAGTAGGATGGTTACACCCTTGGCATAGGCTACGAGGTTATGGTCTCACTTGGTGTACCGAGTCTTCTCAAGAACAACATATTTCCAAAGGTCCCAGTCATTAGTCATTGCCTTGGTGAGGCCCAATGTTCAAAGGTCATGCTTAAGCACCACATCCCAGGTCTTCCTGGGTCTACCTCTCCCACGGGTTACTTAACTGTTAGGGTGTGACACTTTTTCACACAGCTATCCACATCCATTCTTGCCACATGGCCATACCAGCACAGTCATCTCTCTTGCACACCACATCTGATGCTTCTTAGGTCGAACTTTTCTCTCAAGGTACTTACACAAGTATCAAGTATGCACGCTGACATTACACATCCAGCGGAGAATACTGGCTTCATTCCTTGCGATTTTACACATGTCCTCAGCAGTCACTGCCCATGTTTCACTGCCATGTAATATGGCTGTTCTTACACATACATTATACAGTCTACCTTTTACTCTGAGTGAGAGGCCCTTTGTCACCAGCAGATAAGAGCTCTCTGAAATTTGCCCTGGCTATTCTTATTCTAGCAGCTACACTTTCAGCACACCCTCCTCCACTACTGTCTTGGTCACCTAGGTAATGGAAGCTATCAACTACTTCTGGTTTTTCTCCCTGGAATGTGGCGAAAGTTGTTCTCTGCACATTTTCAGTGTTAATTGCTCCTGAGCATCTGCCACATACAAAAACTATCTTCCCAGTTAGCCTTCCTTTGATATTGCTGCACCTCTTATGTGTCCATAGCTTACACTGGGTACATATTATAGAGTTTCTACCTACACCTTTTCTACAGATCAAGCAGGGCCATCTACCTGAAGGGATTTGTGGTTTGTCTGCCTTCATACTTATTAGGACTTTGGTTTAGCTAGGTTGACTCTAAGGCTCTTCATTCTAATCCTTGCTTCCACACTTGAAACTTCTCCTCTAGTTCTGATAGTGACTCAACAATTAGAGCAAGGTCATCAGCATACAGGAGCTCCCAGGGGCATCCTGTCTTGAATTCCTCTGTTATTGCCTGCAGGACTATCCTAAATAGGAGGGGGCTGAGGACTGAACCTTGGTGGACCACTACCTCTACCCGGAATTTTTCACTATACATGTTGCCAGCCCTCACCTTACTAACAGCATCCCTGTATATGGCTTGCACAGCTCTCACTAACCATTCATCTATCCCTAGTTTCCTCATTGACCACTAGATAAGGGATCGGGGGATCCTGTCAAAGGCTTTCTCCATGTCAACGAAAGCCAGGGACAGAGGTTTATCTTTGATTAGGTATTTCTCCTGCAGCTATCTTACCAGAAATATCGCATCAGTGGTGCTTTTCCCTGGCACGAACCCAAACTGCATCTCATCTAAACTGACTCTCTCCCTTCGTTACCTGATCCAACAACTTGATACCTCTGTAGTTATTTGTATCTAGGGCGTCACCTTTGCCTTTGTAGCAGTTGACTATTATGCTGCTACACCAGTCATTTTGTATGGCTCCTTCGTGTATCACCTGGTTAACTATACAGGTGACTAGGCTATAGCCAACACTGCCAGATATTTTGAGTATCCCTGCAGTGATTCCTGACGGGCCAGGGACTTTTCCTGTCTTCATACTCTTAATTGCTTTATCTACCAAAGTACTGTCAATTCGGATAGCTGGTCCCTCTGTAGGGTTGACATTCGGTAGACTCTCTTTTTTCCATTCATTCTCTTTATTGAGCAACCTTTCATAGTGGTGTCTCTAAACCTCTGTCTTTGCAGCCTCGCTTAATGCAAGTGAACCATCATCCATGCGGACATGTTTCTCTCCTACGACATCACGATTCTCTCTCACACACTGTCTTGCAACACAAAATGCCTCAAGTCATTGGTCTTCACGGTGCAGAACATTGGCAAATTTTTTCTTATCTGCTTCCCCTCTGGCTAAATAAACCTGTCTCCTAGCTTCCCTTCTGGCAGTCTGATACAATTCCCTGCTACCACCGTTCTTCCAGTCCTTCCAAGCCTGTTTCTTTTCTCTAATAGCCCAGTCAACAACATTGTTCTACCACCACACACACACACATATATATATATATATATATATATAAATATATATGTTGTTACGGTTTGGCTAGTGCAGTATTTCTTGGTGACCCACTTTTGGGTGTGGCGCCGGCATGTCTGGAAGAAAAGAGACAGCCCTTTGTTTACTGGGAGATTAATGGGCCTTTGGAGGGACCTGTGGCCTTGTGCGGTCGTCCTAGACACCCCTTGAAGAAGAGGAAGAAAAGTAGTGAGAGAGGTAGAGTATAAGGCTAAGGGACAGATTGAGGAAAAAGATAGAGTAAGGAATCTAAGAGCAGATGGAGAGGATATTGGCAGTGAGAGAGGATGAGGGGCAGAGGAGGACAGGCAGTTAGGGACCAGGGCAGATAGAGAAGGTATAAGCAGTAGAGACAGATGGAGATGAGGGCAGTGGGAAGGGAGAGAGCAAGTGAGGTTTTGGGTAGTTGGTATTCGGTCGTCGAGGAGCACAGGCGGATCTTGGAAGTCAGGATAGGGAGTTGGAATTTTAGGAGCAAGCGATTGGGATGCGAGAGCTTGGCGAGCTGGAGTTAGCAGTATTGAGAGAGAGATGGAGTGCAGGATGGGACACTGGCTGTTCAGTTAGGAATTAAGGTATTTGATTATGTATTGATACGTGTTATGATGTAAAAGAAAAGAAGAGAAAGAAGAGAGAAAAAGAAGGACTCTGATGTAGACGATAATGAACTTTTAATTGTAACGTGAATTGTTGTGATACGAACATTGTATAATGTATCGAAGTGTTCTGATTGGACTGTGACATATCGTGAACATTATTTGATCTGAACTTGTTTGTGTATGAACACTGTTATATTGTTACATGCATGTTTAAATGCTTTGATCTGTTGTATGATGTATTGATTTGTTGTTTCCCTTAAATGCGTTGATGTATCTTGATGTTGTAACAATTGATTGTCATATAAACTGTTGTTAAATGTAAGCCAGTAGCTGTTGCCAGTTGTGCCTTGCCTCATTGCGTCTCTCTCGATTGCCTCTGGGCTGCTGCTGTTGTTGTTGTTGTGTATATCTCCTCTCTCTCCTCTCTCCGACGAGTTTCCATAGCTTATTCGCTGCATCGAACGGGCCTGTGTGAGGATTTCCGTAACAGTTCGAATTGGAGGTCCCACCCTCGTAACAACTGGTGTCAGAAGTGGGATTGTTCTGATTGCTGCGTTTCGATCGGCTTTTTCGCTATGGATTTGTCTGGTTGTCAAACCGGAGACGAGGAGATTTCGCTTGCCCTGATTGTAGAGATGTTGAGGGGCCAGATGGCGCAGACAGACGCATTCTTAGAAAGAATGGACAAGAGGCGACAGGGCCTGTGGGCAGATCAGCAGGAGCTTGAGGTTGCGGATGGGTCAGCTTTGGAGGATCGGTGTTGGACCGGGGATAGCGACGGTCTTGTAGGCATAGATGGCCCGTCGAACGAAGCATCGAGTGAAACAGATAGTGAAGGAAGTGTTGCGGAACCTGGGTTGGTTGCCGAAATTTGTGATGCTGTACCCAAGAAATCTTGTGATTTGGAATCCGTAGAGGTTAAGGAATCTGAAAGGCCTGTTGAAGGTGTTATGGCTGATGCTGTTGTTCCGTGTCTGGAGCCCTTGGCATCTCGACCCCTGTCTCTCGGAGCTTGGGACGAAGAGCTGGCGAAGTCGGGAGCGGATATCGCTAAATCCGAGGTTCCGGCTCTGTGTGTAATGGTCGCGGCAGGTGTTATGCCGTGTGCGGGTCCTTTGGTGTCTGGGCCCCTGTCTCTTGGGGCCCAGAAGGACTGTATGGTTCCCACTGTGGGGAGGCCACAGGCGTGGATGGACTGGCGGCCGAGCGTGCGTGTTGTGAGGCCTGCGGTGCGGAAGCTGGTGAGGAAGAGGACCAAGCCCATTGACGAGGCGAGACGGCTACGAACGGTGGTGGGTCCACCAAGGCCAGGAAGACTGCTTCAGCGTTGGGTGAGCTTTGTGGTTGATGGCTGCCTGGGGCCAGTGGAGCCCGACAGGCAGTGCATAGTAAAAGCTCAATTGAGGGTCGGGTGGACCCTAGTAGAAGCAGAAGCTGGCAGGGCGCTGGCTGGGTCGGCCGATCTTTTGGAAGTGGCACAGGCGATTTGTAGAAGGCAAATCGAGGAATCGTGCCAGATGGCGAACCAGTGGTGGGGCCAGTTCTGCCGATACGGCAACGCAGTTGAAGGAGATGGTGGCCCACTGATGCAGTTGAGGAGGCGGTCCGCAAGGAGTCGCTGGTGCTTGGTTGGCACTTGGGTGAGCTCTGTATTCGATGGTTGCGTGGAGCCGGTTCACACCAGTGTTGGTGTCTACATCCTTGTAACTTAGTGGTTCAATAAAAGGGACTGATAGAATAAGTAGTAGGCTTAAGAAATAAGACCTGGGGTTGACTTGTTTGACTAAAACCCTAAAAGGTGGTGCTTCAGCAAGGCCACAGTCAAAAATGACTGAAACAAGTAAAAGAATAAAGAACATATATATATATTTCGTTTTTGTATTTGGTTTGCAAGGTTCTTTATGTGAATTTGTGTGTTGAAGAACACAATTTCAATAGTAGAGTCAACGTCTATTGAAAATGTTGCAAGTTGCAACGAAAATTTTAGTGAAAATAAATAAGTAAATGAGTGGAAATCGATTAGTGTGTTAAATTCTCACAAAAAGGAAATGACTCTCCCTAGACATAATAATATGTGTGTGTGTGTGTGTGTGTGAGTGAGTATGAATGTATATTTATATAACTATTCCTCCAGGTCTCTCTCTCTCTCTCTCTCTCTCTCTCTCTCTCTCTCTCCTCTCTCTCTCTCTCTCTCTCTCTCTCTCTCTCTCTCTCTCTCTCTCTCTCACTCTCTCTCTCTCACCTGAACTACATCTTCAGACTACCATATCCCAGCTTTAATATCCTCTCATATCTTCCATTGAAGCCTCCCATTCCATCTTTGTCCTCCACTCACCATAGCTACCATTACATACCCCAGACTTTCATCTCTGATCCTATACATTTCTATTTCTCCTCCCACCCTTGTATTATTTTTATCTATTTGCAGGTTTATTATACAACTGCTCTCCACTTTTCCCCTATTACCATTCTGTCACTTATTACCACCTCCTTCGATATGTATTTCTTTTACATTCTCCTCCATACTAATATCTACCATTAATCACAACTTCACCCTTGTATATCATTCACATTAACCTCTAGCCTCATCTTTAATCTCCTCTCACATTTTTATGAACTTACTACTCACTTCCCCCATACACTCTCTTATATTCACCTTCTTGTACTTTCTGACACTTCACTACCAATGTCTTTGTTTTCTTTCTAGCTACTCCCACCTACTCCTTTATGATGCAAGGTAGTCATGTATCTCTTCTATAACAAGACACCCATTCCTATCCTATCACACTTAACCTCTCAACACCTGACAGAAAGCTGCCACCCACCTCTGCTATAACCCATTCAGTTGAGAGGTCTCTTTTTACTTTGTTTTGTAAATTACTTGATGTCACAGGCATCAGTGTCAGGCAAAAAGCACCCTATGCACTCTATAAAGTAGTTGGCATCCAGCCATAGAAACTTTGCCAAA